>NC_090446.1:88948006-89255718 GCF_031143425.1 Pleurodeles waltl | reverse complement strand
GGCCCCACTTGACGGATCATCCCAAAACTTTCAAGACAGAAACTGAACTTAGCAAAGCATAAGGTTTGGAAATTTCATTATGATTCATCAAGCGGCGCCAGAGTTCTAGGCAAAACAAAAAACACTTTTTCTACAGAAACTAGGTCCTAACTATAACTACCTAGTGGTGACTGCCACTAGGTAATATATATATATAAACATATATATATGTATACACACAGAGGGCAATATAAAATGTTTGTAGCCTTGTAGATGTACTCAGACAGAGTAGGTTCTCATGCACATGTGCACCCACAAGTACAGATGTTTGGACAACACAGCAACCTTTTCACATGCATATTCGAGTGGTATGCATAGAAATAAATGTATTCTAAGTGTTGAAAGTGCACATGTAATACACTTAAGAGTCTTTTCCATGTGTATGCATATGTCCATGACATGAGCCTAGAAACATCTTCCGTATGCATGCAAAGTATATGTGCTGAATTTAGTATTTGGTTTCATATTCCATAAGTGCCCCATTCTGTTCCATGCTTGTAAGAGTGCAGATGTATATTCAAATTAGAAATCTGTACCACATGTTTAGAAGCCAGCATGCGTAACCCAACAAAACTTGTTCCAAATGTGCACAAGTATGCATCCTGAAATTTAAAACTATTTCACACCTACATAAGTGTACACAACTGCTTGTTTTGTTTACTGAAATCAGGAAGAAGTCTCGGATCATCTTTCATCCTAAGAAGAAGTCATAGACCAATGTTGATTTAAGAAAGATGATGTTATTAAAAATACAAATGTGTGCCCTTCGGCCATCATGGCACGGATTCAGCAGTCTACAGGGCAAAACAAACCTGCAAATACACAGCAGGATTTACAAACTGTGCATAAAAATGGAAATAAGTCCTACTTCTCAAACAGTTTTACCACACCTGTTAGACTTTTCATCCTTGGTGTGGTCTCCCTTAACTTTTTGCCTCTGTTCCCCAGGTTGTTGATGTGTGCTGGACTCTGATTTTACTGTTTTTGTTACTCTGGGCACTTTACCACTGCTAACCAGTGCTAAAGTGCAAGTGCTCCTTTACAACATGTGTATGTAATTGGTTCTCCATGATTGGCATATTTGTTTTACAGTTAAGTCCCTAGTAAAGTGCACTAGAGGTGCCCAGGGCCTGTAAATAAAATGTTACTAGTGGGCCTGCAGCACTGGTTGTGCCACCCACACAAGTAACCCTGTAATCATGTCTCAGACCTGCCACTGCAGTGTCTGTGTGTGTATTTTTACACTGTAAATTCGACTTGGCAAGTGTACCTACTTGCCAGGCCTAAACCTTCCCTTTTCTTACATGCAAGGCACCCCTAAGGTAGGCCCTAGGTAGCCCCAAGGGCAGGGTGCAGTGTATGGATAAGGTAGGAAATATAGTAATGTGGTTTATATGTCCTGGCAGTGAAATACTGCCAACTTCGTTTTTCACTGTTGCAAGGCCTGTCTCTCTCATAGGATAATATGGGGGCTACCTTTAAATATGATTAAAGTGTAGATTCCCCTAGAGAGTAGATGGACATGTGGAGTTTAGGGTCCCTGAACTCACAATTTAAAAATACATTTTTTAGTAAAGTTGATTTTGAGATTGTGCGTTTGAAAATGCCACTTTTAGAAATTGAGTATTTTCTTGCTTAAACCATTCTGTGACTCTGCCTTGTTTGTGGATTCCCTGTCTGGGTCAGTTTGACAGTTGGGTTGTTTTTCACCTCGCACTAGACAGTGACACAAAGGGAGCTGGGGTGTAACCTGCATTTCCTGATTAGCCATCTCTGCTAGGAGGGAGGGGTGGAGTGGTCACTCTCATCTGAAAGGACTGTGTCTGCCTCTGACAATGCAGACTCCAGCCCCCTGGTGTGTGTCTGAGGCCTTGCCTGGGCAAGGCAGGATTTCACAAGTAGGTGTGAGTCCCCCTTGAAGAAAGGTGACTTCAAAGACTAAAATGGGTATAAGAAGGGCACCCAAATCTACAGACTTTAGAAACACTTCTGGAACCAAGAGGAACCTCTGCCTGGAGAAGAGCTGATAGCTGAGGAAGAAGTGCTGCCCTGCCTGTGACTGTGCTTTGTGGAGCTTTCCTGCAGTGCTGCTTCTGCCAGAGTAAGAGGGCAAAGACTGGACTTTGTGTCCCTTCCATCTTGTGAAGAAATCTCCAAGGACTTGATTTAGAGCTTGCCTCCTGTTGTTTGAAGTCTCAGGGACAGCAAAGACTTCTCTCTGCCAGCACCTGGAGTCTCTGGAGAGACTCCTGCTCTGACAAGTGGTGCCCTATCCAGTCCCTGGGCCCTTGAAAGGAAAGCTGGTGGAAATCCAAGGAAATCGACCTCGGACCTCTTTGGACCGGCGCTACTGCTGAATCCGGTGACGCCCCCTGCACCCGACGCCGTGACCTTCGCTGGAATGCGACGCTCTTCGCAGGCCCGATGCCGCGGCAGCCCCGCTGAAGTCCGCAACTCCGTGGAAGTTACCGCACCACGTCGTGACCGACGCCGCTCGAAGTGCACGGATTCAACGTTTCGCACAGACGCCGCGATCCCCGACTTTGTGCATTGGCTTGTTTTCACTCTTCACCAAAGGTACTGTACTTGGGGGTCTACATGACTCCGTGTCCCGCGCCGCTGGTGTCGGCTTGTGGGGAACGACTCCATCACGACGCCGTGTTACCATCTCATCGAAGCATTTTTGTTTCTAAGCGCTATTTTTGAGTTTAATCTTTAAAAAGTCATAACTTGACCTGTGTATGTTGGATTTGTGTCGTTTTGGTCTTGTTTTGTTTAGATAAATATTTCCTATTTTTCTAAACTGGTGTTGTGTCATTTTGTAGTGTTTTTCATTAAGTTACTGTGTGTGTTGGTACAGATACTTTACACCTAGCACTCTGAGGTTCAGCCTACTGCTCTGCCAAGCTACCAAGGGGGTAAGCAGGGGTTAGCTGAGGGTGATTCTCTTTTACCCTGACTAGAGTGAGGGTCCTTGCTTGAACAGGGGGTAACCTGACTGTCAACCAAAGACCCCATTTCTAACAACACCCAAGTGTCCTTCGAAGGAGCAACGCAAGCCTTTATAAAACCTTTGTAATTGTGATTGCACAGCAAAATCAGCTCTTCAGATTCAGAACATCTGCAATCCACACAGATTCAAGAACCCCATAATGGAGCACATTGCAGAAAAATACATTAACTCTGTCCTTCATTAATGCACAATCTCTCGCAGAATTCCATGAGCTAGTGAGATCAAGTGGGCTGGCCGACTAACTTTAAGACCCTTGTCCCCCCAAGTAAACTTGGCCATTAACTTAGGCAGCAATACCAGCACTGACTATTATAAATTCCACAGCTACAAGCATGTTTCTTTCAGAACTCAAAAGACCATAAATATACCACTACTTAAGAAGCATAACTTGGACCCAACAGACCCAAACAACAACAGAACTATTTCCAATGAACCATTCTTTGGAAAACTGATAGAAAGGACCATCTTCTCGTAAATATCAAAATACACTAAGGAAAACTCCTTATTTTCTGACCACTAGCAGGCTTCGAGCTGGGAAGAGGCACTGAATCAGCACTGCTCTCCATTTGGAACAAGTTTAACACTGCAGTGGTTATAGAGGGAGTGTCAGCACACGTTCTCATGGACCTGTCTGCAGCATTTGACACTGTGCGTCATGAAATGTTACTGAGCAGACTAACAAGGACTGTTAAGGGAAATATCCTTGAAAGGATTGACTCCAACCTTAAAGACAGGTTAAGCAACATCCCCAACCTCTGTGCTCCTAAAATCCAGGCAGCATCATTAGAGGATATCCACAAGAATCTATCTCACCTCATTTAATGTCTACATAAAACTTCTCTCAGAACTCAGTTCTTTCAACTTTACATGTTACCACTAGGCTGACAATACCCAGATAATCCTTAAACTAAATACATCAAACAACCATTGGCTCCTAAAATTAAATGAGTGTCTCAAAGCCACCGACCAGTGGATAATAAAGAGGCACCTTAAACTCAACATCAACAACAGAAATCCTAAAATATAGTGTGAGAAAGTAGCCTCTTTCTAGCATGGTTACCCCCATTTGTGGCCTGTTTGTCTGTGTGTTTTGACTGTGTCAAAGGGATCCTGCTAGGCAGGACCCCAGTGCTTATGGCTTGTGCCCTACACGTCAGTATGTTTCACTGTATCTGTCACTATGCTTAACGGTGTCACTGGAGTCCTGCTACACAGAACTCCAGTGCTTAAGCTCTCTCTGGTTCCATATTTGTACTTACACATGGGTAACCCAGTAT
This sequence comes from Pleurodeles waltl, assembly GCF_031143425.1. Taxonomy (NCBI): domain Eukaryota; kingdom Metazoa; phylum Chordata; class Amphibia; order Caudata; family Salamandridae; genus Pleurodeles; species Pleurodeles waltl. The sequence continues at coordinate 89,251,389 of NC_090446.1, read as the reverse complement.
TCCACTCCAAATTGGTATACTTGACCCCCCTTATAAGTCCCAAGTATATGGTACCTAGGTACCCAGTGCATTGGGGTTCCAGGAGATCCTTGTGGGCTGCAGCATTTCTTTTGCCATCCATAAGGAGCTCATACAAACACTTCTTTAGGACTGCCATTGCAGCCTGAGTGAAATAGTGTAAGCACTATTTCGCAGCCACAGCCATTTTCACTGCACCAGGTCACTTATCAAATCAAATCATTAACATTTATAAAGCGCGCTACTCACCCGTGCGGGTCTCAAGGCGCTAGGGGAAAAAGGGGGGGTTATCGCTGCTCGAACAGCCAGGTCTTTAGGAGTCTCCGGAAAGCGGAGTGGTCCTGGGTGGTCCTGAGGCTGGTGGGGAGGGAGTTCCAGGTGTTGGCCGCCAGGAAGGAGAAAGATCTCCCACCCGCCGTGGAGCGGCGGATGCGAGGGACAGCAGCGAGTGCAAGGCCAGAGGAGCGGAGGAGGCGGGTGGGGACGTAGAAGCTGAGGCGTCTGTTGAGGTATTCCGGTCCCTTGTCGTGGAGGGCTTTGTGTGCGTGGGTGAGAAGTCGGAAGGTGATCCTTTTGCTGACTGGGAGCCAATGCAGGTGTCTCAGGTGTGCGGAGATGTGGCTGCTGCGGGGTATGTCGAGGATGAGGCGGGCCAAGGCGTTTTGAATGCGTTGCAGGCGATTTTGGAGTTTGGCTGTGGTCCCGGCGTAGAGGGTGTTGCCGTAGTCCAGGCGGCTCGTGACGAGGGCGTGGGTCACGGTTTTTCTGGTGTCGGCGGGGATCCAGCGGAAGATCTTGCGGAGCATGCGGAGGGTGAGGAAGCAGGCGGAGGACAGGGCGTTGACTTGCTTGGTCATGGTGAGCAGAGGGTCCAAGATGAAGCCGAGGTTGCGGGCGTGGTCTGTGGGGGTCGGTGCGGTGCCGAGGGCCGTGGGCCACCAGGAGTCGTCCCAGGCGGACGGGGTGTTGCCGAGGATGAGGACTTCCGTTTTTTCAGAGTTCAGCTTTAGGCGGCTGAGCCTCATCCAATATGCGACGTCCTTTATACTCTCTTGTAGGTTGGTCTTGGCGCTGGCGGGGTCCTTGGTGAGGGAGAGTATAAGTTGGGTGTCGTCGGCGTAGGAGGTGATGATGATGTTGTGCTTGCATACGATGTTGGCGAGGGGGCTCATGTAGACATTGAAGAGTGTCGGGCTGAGTGATGAGCCTTGAGGTACGCCGCAGATGATCTCGGTGGGTTCTGAGCGAAACGGAGGGAGGTAAACTCTTTGGGAACGGTTTGCGAGGAAGGAGGCGATCCAGTCCAGGGCCTGGCCTTGGATCCCGGTGGAGCGGAGGCGGGTGATTAGGGTGCGGTGACAGGCGGTGTCAAAGGCAGCCGAGAGGTCGAGCAGAATGAGGGCGACTGTTTCACCATTGTCCATCAGGGTTCTGATGTCGTCTGTGACTGAGATGAGGGCGGTTTCAGTGCTGTGGTTGGTTCGGAATCCGGTTTGTGAGGGGTCGAGCAGGTTGTTGTCTTCCAGGAAGGTGGTCAGCTGTTTGTTGACGGTCTTCTCTATTACTTTGGCTGGGAAAGGCAGAAGAGAGATGGGGCGGAAGTTTTTCAGGTCGCTCGGGTCAGCCGTAGGTTTCTTTAGTAGGGCGTGGACTTCGGCGTGTTTCCAGCATTCGGGGAAGGTAGCAGAAGAAAAAGAAGAGTTGATGACGGTCTGGAGGTGCGGGGCGATGATGTCGTCGGCTTTGTTAAAGATGAAGTGTGGGCAGGGGTCCGAAGGGGCGCCGGAGTGGATAGAGTTCATGATGGATTTGGTTTCTTCCGTGTTGATGTGGGTCCAGTTGTTGAGGGTGATGGCCGGGGATGCGGGTTCGGTGGTGTTTGGTTGGGTCTGGTGTCCGAAGCTGTCGTGGAGGTCGCTGATCTTGCGATGGAAGAAAGTGGCGAGGGATTCGCACAAATCCTGTGAGGGCGTGACGGCGTTGGCGTTGGCGCTGGGGTTGGAGAACTCCTTGACGATGCTGAAGAGTTCTCTGCTGTTGTGTCTGTTTTTGTCCAGTCTGTCGGTGAAAAAGTTCCTTTTGGCAGCGCGGATCAGGTGGTGGTGTTCGCGGGTAGCGTTCTTGAGGGCGGTCATGTTGTCAGCGGTGTGGTCCTTGCGCCAGGCTTTCTCAAGGGCGCGACAAGTTTTCTTTGATTCTTTGAGGGTGTCAGAGAACCAGAGAGGTTTTTTGGTGTTGGTCTGTCGATGCGTGCGTTTGAGGGGAGCAAGGTTGTCTGCGCAGTTGGAGATCCAGTTTGTGAGGTTGAGGGCTGCGTCGTTGGGGTCGGTGGTGAGGGTGTGTTGGTTGGCGGCGAGTGCGGAGAAGAGTTGCTCTTCAGGGATCTTGTTCCACTGTCGACGAGGGATGGGTTGAGTGCGGAGGTGGCGGGTCTCGCGTCGGAATGTGAAGTGGACGCAGCTGTGGTCGGTCCAGTGTAGGGCGGAGGCGTGGCTTAAGAAGACGTGTTTGCTGGCGGAGAAGATAGGGTCGAGCGTGTGTCCGGCGATGTGGGTGGCGGTGTTCACCAGTTGTTTGAGGCCGAGGTTGGCGAGGTTGTCGAGCAGGGTGGTGGTGTTGGGGTCGTTGTTTTGTTCCAGATGGAAGTTGAGGTCGCCTAGGAGGATGTAGTCCGGTGAGGCGAGGGCGTGCGGGGAGATGAAGTCGGCGATGGCGTCGCTGAAAGGGGCGCGTGGCCCGGGACGAGGGATCCTCTGAGGGTGGTCCTCGGGTCGGTGCGAATCTGAAAATGCAGGTGTTCCGCGGCGAGAGGGGTGTCTTCGGTGGAAGTGGTGACGCTGATGGAGTCTTTGAAGACGATGGCGATACCTCCTCCTGCTTGGTTGGTGCGGTCTTTCCTGGAGATCTTGTAGCCTTCGGGGATGGCGGTGGCGATGTCTGGAGCAGAGGAGGCGTTCATCCAGGTCTCTGATGAAGGCGACGTCCGGTGCTATGGAGTCCAGGAGGTCCCAGAGTTCAACGGCGTGTTTGTGGATGGAGCGAGCGTTGACTAGGATGCACTTGAGGTGGTTGATGGCGCGTGGGCTTGTGGTCATGGTAGTTGCGTGGTGGAAGATGCGTTTGCAGGAGTTGCAGGCGAAGGGTCCATGGGTGCGTTTGGGGTGAGCTTGGAAGCAGGTGTTGGAGCGTCCTGGGTTGAGGGCGTGGAGGGTGGTGGGTTCGTAGCGGATCAGCGGGGCTTGGGAGAGCTGGGGACCAGGGGTCGTGGCGCTGGGCGCGGGCCAGGCGCGGACGGGCGCAGACGGGCTTGCCTCTGGCACACCTCAGGCGCAGCCGCGCAGCGGCCGCCATATGAGGTAGGAGGGGGGGAGGGGTCAGCTGGGGCGAATGGGAGCTGGGGGGCGGGGGCGTGCAGAAGGTCGCGGCGGGAAAGCGCGAGGGAGGGGGGGACAGGTAGAGTGAGAAGAGCTGGTGGAGGGGGGTTTAAGGGTGGAGGGGGGTGAGTGTTAGGAGGTTTAGGAGATTAGGGAGAAAGATAGGAGTAGGGTTGTGAAGATAGGGGAGGGGGGGTTGTAGAGGTGGGTGAGGGTGAGAGGTAGAGTGAGAGGATAGGAAGATAGGTAATAGAGGGGGTGGCGGGAGGGGGGGGAGAGATAGAGAAATAGATAGAGAAAATAGATAGAGAAATCGATAGATAGAGAAATAGATAGAGAGATAGGAAGATAGGAGGAGGTGAAGAGTGAGGGAGTTAGATAGTGGGATAGAGAGATAGAGAGATAGGTAGATAGGAGGAGTGAGGGAGGTAGATAGTGAACGGGTTAGATAGGGGAGATAGAGAGGGGGATGCAAGTGAGGGAGGGGGATGAGGCAGGAGCAGGAGGGCAGGCGCGGGGCGAAGAAGACGGAGGAGGCAGAAGAGCCGAAGGCAGAAGATAGAAGACAGAAGACCAGAAGACCGGAAGAACAGAAGAACAGAAGAACAGAAGACCGGAAGAACAGAAGAAAGGAAGACCGGAAGAACAGAAGAACACAGAAGAGCACAGAAGAGCACAGAAGAACACAGAAGAACACAGAGGAACACAGAGGAACACAGAGGAACACAGAAGAACACAGAAGAACACAGAAGAAGATACAGAAAACGAAGAACAGAGGGCAGAAGACCACAGAAGAAGATGAGGAAGAAGAGAGGAAGAGAGAAGACGGGGAAAAGAAGAGTACAGAAGAAGATTACAGACGAGGAGCGAGGAGGAAGAACAGAGAAGAAGAAAAGAAGCAGGAGAGAGGGTGAGTAGCGCGGGGCAGAGCGAGGGGCTGGGAGGTGGGGGGTACTTACTGTGAGGTGGGTCTCAGGAACTCAGGAACCTGGAGGAGCTGGAGGAGCTACAGCGGCAGGGGGAGCGACCTACCCTTATAAGTCACCTATATGTCTAACCTTCAGACCCTGAAGGCTAGGTGCATATTATCTGTGTGTGAGGGCACCCCTGCACTAGCTGAGGTGCCCCCACGTCATCCAGGCCCATTTTCCCAGACTTTGTGAGTGCAGGGACGCCATTATAAGTGTGCACTATGTATAGCTTCACAGTGGTAACTCTGAATATGGCCATGTAAGGTGTCTAACAGGGAATAGTACCCCAATACTGATTCCAGTATTTGTTGCACAATCCCATGCACTCTGGGGGCTCCACAGTGGACCCTCAGTACTGCCATACCAGCCTTCTGAGGTTTTCACGGCAACCCCAGCTGCTGCCACCTCACAGACAGGATTCTGTCCTCCTGGGGCTTGAGCAGCTCAATCCCTGGAAGCAGAACAAAACATTTCCTTTGGGACAGGGGTGTTACACCTGCTCCCTTTGGAAATAGGTGTTACGGGCATGGGAGGGATATCCTCCCAGAGCCTCTGGAAGTGCTTTGAAGGGCACAGATGATGCCCTCCTTGCATAATCCAGTCTACACCCTATTCCCTGCTCTGGTGCGAAACTGGACAAAGGAAAGGGGAGTGACCACTCCTCTGTCCATCACCACTCCAGGGGTGGTGCCCAGAGCTCCTCCAGAGTGAACCTGTTTTTTTCCATCTTAGATTCCAAGGTGGTGGGGCACTCTGGGAGCATCTGAGTGGCCAGTGCCAGCAGGAGACGTCCGAGAATCCTCATGATATGTCCTTACCTGGTTAGGTGGCCAATCCACCTCTCTGGGCTATTTAGGGTCTCTCCTGTGGGTTTTTCCTCAGATTCGGATTGCAAGACTCCAGCAGGAATCCTCTGCATCCTTTACTTCATCTTCTACCGACAGATTAACCACTGACTGCTCCAGGAACTCTACAAAACTGTAACAAAGAAGCAAAGACGACTTCTGCAACATTGTATCTTCAGCTCCTGCCAGCAGCTGCAACAGTTTCCACGTCATGCATCCTCCAAGTCTGACTGTCTTCAGCCTGCACCAGAAGAACCAAAGGAATCTCCCATGGAGTGACAGTCACTTCCCTGCTTCAGAAGGCACCTCTCTCCAGCGACGACCGGTGGCTTGGGTCTCCTCTCCAGACGAAAGGTGTAGATCCAGCAACACGGGTGGTGAACTAAAGTGACTCCGGCAGTCCCAGCGCCCAGCTGTCCAACTTTGGTGGAGGTAAGAGCTCGTCTCCCCACGCAAGACAGTACCCTGTGCACTGTGTCACTTGCAGTTGTCAAGGCTTGTGTGCAACCTTCCAAGAAGTTCTTAGTGCACAGCACAGCTTAGGCCCCCAGCATCCCATCCTGTGACGCACAGCTTCCTGAGTGGTTCTCCGGCGGCGTGGGAATCCTTTGCGTCGTTGCTGCGTGGACCTCCATTTGCACCTCCTTTGTCTCCGTGCTGTGGGACTCCTGTGCCTGCTGCCTGGTCTTCTGAGTTGCTGACAGCCCCTTCTGTCTCCCCCTCCAGGGTAGAGGCCACCTGGTCCCTCCTAGTCCCAGGCAGTGGCATTTTCCACCAACTGCGTGTTTTGCATGAGTCAAGGCTTGTTGGCGGAATACAGCGACGCAAACCAGCATGCATTTATCTATCCAGCGTGGGACATCTTCTGCACTAATCAGGAACCCGCATCTGTCTTCTTTGGTGCAATACTAACTTTGTCTTCACAGAGGTGGTTCTACTTTTGCACATGCATCCGGATAAGCAGGGGCTCCTGTTCTCCCTGGACTGTTCTGTGCTTCTTGGACTTGGTCCCCTTCATCCACAGGTCTTTAGGTCCAGGAATCCATTGTTGGTGTCATGCAGTCTCTTCTGGTTCTTGCATTATCTTCTATCACAACTTCTAGTGTGTTTTAGGAAACTTGCTGTGTTTTACTCCTGCTTTCCTGGGTTCTGGGGTTGGGTATTTTACTTACCTTTGGTGTTTTCTTACACTCCCAGCACAACTCTACACACTACACTTGCCTAGGTGAAAAACCCACTTTAGCTTTCCACTATTTTAGTATAAGGTTTGTGTTCCCCCTAGGACTATTGCAACCTATTGTGATTTTCACAGTTTGCACTATTTTCTGACTATTTACTTACCTGTTTTTGGCTACTAGTGTATATATTTTGTAATTTACGTACTTCCCGAAGGAGTATAGTCTCCAAAGTATTTTTGGCCTTGTGTTACTAAAATAAAGTACCTTTATTTTTGGTAACACTGAGTATTGTCTTTCATGTGTGTGAGTACTGTGTGATTACAGTGGTACTGCAAGAGCTTTGCATGTCTCCTAGTTCAGCCTTGGCTGCTCTGCCTACAGCTACTGCTAGACAGCCTGGCTTCTAGACACTGACTACATTTCACTAATTAGGGTTAACTGGACCTGGTATAAGGTGTAAGTACCTTTTGGTATCCACTACAAACCAGGCCTGCCTCCTACATATAACAATGGAAAAACAACAACTCACTAAGACAATTGCCTTGACTAATAGGTAAGCTGTCATCAATCTTCCCCCAGATCTGGAATTTGGGAATTTTCATGAATTAAGCTCTGCCCAAGATCCCATAAGCCAACCAATTGACCAAATACACATTCCACAGTTTGAGAACACACTGAAGCAGCTTCCCTCTTCTTGGATTCCCACAGAAGGTCCAGGCAACCTCTTCACTTCTTTTTTTTTGCCTGGACTATGCCAATGGACTACAGCCTGGAGTATCAAAATCTACTACAAAATGGCTCCAAAGAATTAAAAATGCACTTACATGACAAAGTCTGACTTTAGAAATTGCAGTCACATCCCACTGTATCTGAAGGCTCAGGACTGTCTGTCTGTTACCAGAAGATCTACCTTCAAACTAATATGCATAGCACAAAGGTATAAAAAGGACCAGTATTTTTACATGTGAAACTCAAGAAATATCCCTAGAAAAGGATGCAACACTCCAGATTGCCCCGTACAACGAATTGTTTCACAATATAAGAAGAAAACAGTCAGTAGTGTATCCTTCTCCCTCTAAAGTGCCAAACGATGGCAATCACTCCCAGCAAAGATACAGGTTACCATAAATCACCTGTGCTTTAGAACAATGATTCCCAACCTGTGGTCTGGGGACTCCCGGGGGTCTGTGAAGCCTCTTCAGCGGGGCCATGACTGCTTAGAAAACTAACTAATATTAACAGACTAATAAAGTGGGTATAAAAAAATGGCTAAATGTACAACTGAAACTGTTAAAATGTACGGTAAGTGTCAAGGAATTTGAAATTTTAGGCAAAAAAATTAAGTAGTCTCATCATATTGATTTGTGGGAGCAGTGCAGGGGCATCAAACAGAATACAGTATGGACGATGTGCGACTTCAATTGAATTTAAAAAAGCTCCAACCTTCCTATTTTTTTTATTTTTTTGCAAATTATATAAAATGTGTTATCATTTGTGTGTGCTTGATGGGATGCTCGTTTCTGTATTTCTTGTGTAATGTTTTGTGGTTTAAATCATCAGCAATGTTTAGGCTGGGGTCCCCGGCTTCCAGTAATGACTCAGTGGGGGGTCCCCGGATTCCAATAATGTTTCATTTGGGGTCCCCGGATTCCACCAATGGTCCCCTGGTGGTCCACAGAAGTCAAAAGGTTGGGAACCACTGCTTTAGAAGGATGAAGAAATTGTGGCTGGTCACCACAAGCACCTTTAGTTACAAAATAGAATAACAATTTCAGAATCAACAGAAGTGGGGAGTTAGCGTAACTCCAGGAAATCCGAAGATCACATACAATTGATCATGGCATAAAAGTTGCAGTGTCCTAGGCAAAAGACCTAACACATCAACAAAGATGGAATAGCAAGTTACATCTGGAAAGGAGGATCACATCCACCGAAACACAAACCGCACAGATGAAATTCCAATGACTTTCATAACTCAATTAATCTGGAGCACACAAATCAGTAATGACAAATAAAACACTATTAGTGAAAATGTCTTCACGCAATTGTGAGTCATAACCTAAATTCATGTGGCGCGCATGTCACAGGCTTATCCATGCCCCTACTCACTGAATCCACATCCATGCTTGTTTTAGTCCATCACTGTGTAACCTTTCAAACTAAATCCTCCTGAGCTCTTTCCCCTAGATTCACTGACCCATTCTGTATTTGCATGACCCATAAACATATAACTGTATTCTCCAAAAACACTATTTATCTGTTTTATTTATTTATGTGCATTGTGTTGCTGTAGAGCCACTTCAGCAGTTGGTATAAGGGTGCTTTTCATTCACCACTAACAGCTTATACACAATAGGCTTACAACTTGGTAACTCTACCTAACAAGGAGATCAGAAGGGAAGGCCGAGGTGGGTGGGAGCTCTAGACGAAGGTAACTTGTGAAGAATTATTTATATAATGTCTGCTATTGTGCTATACCACGCCTTAGAGGCTTGCCAAGCTGGGAAGTTGTCACTTAAGTCTAAAGTCTGGGGAGATCTTGTTTGCATGAGGCGGAGTAACGATTAGTTAAGATGGTTTGTGAATAGGTAGCTCTTGAGCTTTCCGTGGAAGGAAAGTATGTGCTTGGATGTTCTTAAATAGAATAGATGTTCCAGATTGTGGCCATGGATCATGTCTGTGAGCTTACGCCATTCAGAATTTGGGAGGTTCCAAAGTGAGAGTCATTGCTGTGGGATTCTTGTATGTAGTTTGCCAGGTAACTTAGACTTCCTATGTGGAGTGCTTAGTAAGTTAAAAAGCAGAGTTTGTATTTGATTCAAGCTCTTAGAGGAAGTCTTTCAAGGCCGTGGACATGTGGTTGTATTTTCTTTTGTCAGTCATCATTCTCACAGTGGACTATATGACTTCTTTAACAGGTAGAAGTGCATTGGTTGGAATTCTAGTTAGGATGGCATTGCCCGTGTCCAGTACAGAGATGACGAGAACTTGAGCAGCCATCTTTACTTCTTTATTTGGGAGTTATGCCCAGATTTAAGAGGGCCTAGCGCCTCTTTGCACCACATTGGCTTAATTTTGTTTATGCTAATGTGGTCTAACAATGCCAAAATCGCTGCGTCAGATTTACAAAGTGGCGCAATGTATGCCTTGTGCCACTTTGTACCCCTTGCACCACATTATGTCTGCGCCAGGTATAATGTATGCAAGCAGGCGTTCCCCCATTGGGGGGGAGGGGGGGCGGCGATTAAAATGGTGCAGAGAAATTTAAAATAGTTTTTTCGGCATTTTTAACGCCTGCTCAGAGCAGGTGTTAAAAGGGGGCACACCACTGGTTACAATGGGCCTCTATGTACTGTTCGGGCTTAGAGCCAACATTTTCTAAAATTTAATTGAAAAAATTTTTTACAAAAAAAAATCTTACATCGCTCCTCGCTGTGCCGTGCTGCTCCTCTCCACTGTCTCGCTGACGCTGCAGGCACAGGGTCCCAGCCTGCCCTGTGGCCGGTCCTGATGCTGCTAAGAGCAGTGTCAGGATTAGCTGGGAGTGCCCTGGCTGGGCACTCCCAGGCAGACTGGGAGCTTGTGCAGGTTGTCTCCAGCCCTGCAACTGTGTTGCTGGGCTGAAGAGAGCTTACAGCGCATGTGTGTTTGGCCGGCCGGAGTTAGCCGGCCAAACACACATGCGTTCTGCGCGGAGTGCACAGAGTAATCCACTCGGTGCTTGTCAACCCCCTGATCCCGCCCCTTCCACCACTAAGGGATAATAAACCTTATTGATTGTCCCTTTGTGGTGAAAGGTTTGCAGCTTCAGCTGCTGGTGTTGGGGGGCGACGCTCCTCCACCGTAATGGAGGAGCCGCCCCTGGCGATGCCCCTAACCACCCTGGCGGGTGGCACCCTCCCCTTTGTTTCCCTCTTTTTTCCCCCAGATGGGACAGGTAGTTGCATACCTTAGTTTGGTTAATTCTCATTGTTTGATGTTATGTGTATTAAATACTGAGCACACAATGCAACAACTGCGAACGCTGCTGTTCAAGTGCAGACATTGTGATAGACTGTACTCCGTTAGAAGGCTTAGCGTCAACACCAAAACTGTTACATCATACATGCCTATACAGGTATACTACTCTACTGCCCATTTATGGTCGTGTGTTCTTCGATGTTGCTGCTGTTTTTGTTACACCTGCAAATAAAGACCAAATGTTCTAAAACAGAAAGACTGGTGATGCTATGGATCCTTACACAGCCCTGCATGCAGCTGTCTGTACTTTAGATTTGCAGACTCCTAATTGAACTAGTTTTGAGTTTGAGCCAAATGAGTACTTCCTCGTTAATCCTGTTCCCTTTTTTTGTGTATTTAAGAAAGTGTCATAATCACCAGTCAAAAGCAGCCAGCCCTTCTAGCACAATTAACATTTATCTCTGTGGTCGGATATTTTCATAACATCATCCACGTCTTTTGCTGTGGATGTGGGTGTACTATGCCAGGGTTTAAGTCCTGACTGTGTAGGTGAAAGAAGGGAGCTATCATCAGTGCATTTGTTTAGTTACTCTCCACAACTTTGCCTAACTATGGTAAGTTGGTGTTTGGCTTGTAGTTGTCAAGGGTTTCTGAATCGTCATTAGCTTTTTAGGATTTGTGAGATATGTCCGATCTTGGGCAAGGCCACAGGAATTCTGCAATGGGGGGGAGGAGGTGTGGGTGAGGGGCTATTTGTGCCACAGGGTTTACTAAATTATGCAGCAAAAAAATGCAAATTATAGGATGCAATGTGCCACATTGTCTATGGTATTACATCATCATTTTGTATTTTTTTACACATTTAACACTATGTGGGAAAATGTTTCACCTTCTTAGTTCAAGTCTGACACCCAAATATCTCAACATACAACAGAAACATGGCCAGTCAGCCTTCGCGAAGGGCTTCCCACTGTGCAGCAACTCATGTTGCTGCGTTTTTAGTAAATTTTGATCCATTTGACCTAGAATCCATTTTTGGTTTGTTAAAATCTGCAGATTATGCAGCAGATGAATAAACATGTGGAAAATGAGCCAAATCCATAATTATGTGGAAAACGCCGCAGCCACAAAATTGCATCATTCCAATGTGCCAGACCTGGAGGCTGTCTGGATAGTATCCCTAGCAGCACTACTGCCATCTAGCATCATGATGTGCCACGACAGTCAAACAACAGAATAATAAACATTCCCTTTAATCACAAAAACACAGGAATGGAAGGAAATACATAACTAATGCATCTGCATCAATAAAACAATGTTAAAACGAACTTTCCACTACAATAGACATTTTGTGCAATTTATCAGCATAACAAATGTAATAGTGTTGCATAACATATGACTAATTGCAACAATTACAGTTAACGCTACAAACCAGATTAGGGTTCCATTTGGTAGCATGCTGTGCACTTTAGCACCTCACCAGGGGTAGGAAGCACCATATACATCTGTAATATAATTCAGTACGTGTACACAAGCAAGCCTGCCCTAAGCCTAGAACTCTTTTCCGCGTGCACACCGGTGAACTGAATTAGGGAACCTGCTTCATGCCTACACAAGTGTCATTCTCTTTTGTATACTGATATTAGGAATCTATACATTTTGTACACAAGTGGGCGTACACTAATCCTAGGAATCTTTTTTTGGGTGTGTGTGTATATTGAGTTTAGGAATCTGCTTCTGCCTACATTCCTGTACACATTTCTGCTGAAATGAGGAATCTGTTCTGCAGTGAGGACATAATGGACCAGACTGATGCAACAATGGCAGACTCAGGAGCCAGTAATAGTATAGGGGTCAGGAATGTTAGCTCACAGTTGATCCTCAAACTTTGAGGGATTTATGAGACCCGTGTAAGGACCTCACTGCTGCCCTAGATATTGCTCACAAAAATGGCACAATTGGTTCTGGATGGAAAGACGGGAGAGTGTGAAACAGAAAAGGACTTGATGGAGAAGTGAGAGAACCTTAGAGAGGATAATGAGGTCATGATATGAATATGTAGATCAAGTTAAAAAATTCACTCATCCTCTTTTGACATATATTTGTCTTCTAAGACTAGTTTTCAAAGCCATTCATGGACCTTCCTCAGGCCTTTTTCGGACACCATAACCAGATATATTCCCTTCTGCAACTTTAGATCAGCCTATCGGCATTTCCTCACTTCGCCCAACCCCCCTGGCACACTTTGTATTTCTTTATCCTACCTTTTAGGGCCAACCGAATAGAATTCACATCCACTCGCCTTTGATACCAGCCCATCATTACTTATATTTAAAACAACACTAAACAACAGGAGTTAACACTGAATATGTAGACAGAGAAATAGCTTAGAGGATATATGAAAGCTGAAACAGTCTCTGCTGAGGGGTTGGACTCAGAGTGTTCAGAGAGAGGAAGAGCGTTGAGGGGATTTATGAGGTGAAATGGCCTGTTTTGAGGGCTTAGATGCAGTGGGTTCAGAGAAGCTAGTGAAATTGAAATCATTTTTTGGAACATCTGATGAGCTTCGAGGACAAAGGTTAGTAGAAACCCCATACCACGCATGGTGATGAACATGTTACTTTGAAACCATTGAAACTTACTAAAAAACCAAAAGTTTAAGTGACATTATGGTTAGGAATTGTAATAATAGCTTACTTTACTTTAAAAAAAAAAAAAAACTTGCAAATTCACTGAAAAAACTCCAAGGTTAATGGGCCATTATAGTTAGGTGAAAATGTATATTAAAACATAACATTTTAAAATAACAAAACCACTGAAATTTATCAATTTCATTTTTCTCAAGTAACTATAGCTCGTGCCTGAAAGTAAGTATAACTTGCACCCTCGCTGTGGACTGCATAAACTCTGGCTTATTACATCACTAATGCACGATTAGTGACTGCATTGGTAACATCTGAAATGACATACTTGTGAATAACACTGAGCTTGGCGAGCTCACACATTCTGTTTACTTTATGGCATGAGTTATAGTTCCTTGGGATAACCATAAGTGGTGATTTGCAGTGGTTTTGTTAATTTAAAATGTTATGTTTTAGCTGACATTGTCACCAAACTATAATGTGCCCTTAACCTTTGTTTTTTGCAGTGAATGTATGGTATATATACCACTAAAAGGCTAAGTGGGATTTACAAATTAGGTGATGGTCCTTAGGGCAATATAATTGGTTAAAATGGCTCGATAGACAAATGTGAGTTGATACTTTTATAAGGCAAGAGGAAGTGCAAGATTCAAAAAGCAGGATATGAAACAGAGTGCAAACTACAGAGAGGAAACTGAGCTGGTAGTTAATTGAGCAGCATAGCTTGGGTAATAGTAAAAATCTGATTCTTACAGTGCTTAGCATGTCAGACATTATATGCGGTATAGAAAAGTTTTATTATTATTAGCAGTAGCAATAATAGTAAGTTCTTTGTCATCCTGGATCAAGAGGTTATACTAATTCCAGGAGACGAGCAGGATGTTATGAGCTAGGATGAAAAGATTAGAGAGTAAACAAGCATTTTCAATGCAACGGGTCTCGCATTTGTTGGAGTTAGAGCTATTAGCGTCGTAAAGCAAATGAAAACACAGCGCGATCGCGCTATGTAAAATGCAGCTCGATCGCGCTGCGTGGAAAATAAACAGATAAAGTAGTCCGGACTCCAGGCTGAAAACATCGAGCCTCGTATGTTTTTGGTACTTTACCGGTGCTGTGTAGGTGGGCTAAACACCGGAAGGCATGACGTATGCATGCCTTTCACAAATGAAAGCTAGCAGATTTTAAAAGGCAAGCGCACAAACCAATGTAAGTGACAGACGTGGCATGGGTGTGGTTTCAAGCCCAAAGTGAGATTACAGAATGGACGGTGCACTTTGTGCTCGCCCATAAAAAGGGTTTTGCGGATCCGTGTTAGGGGATACAGGAGTGGAAAAAAGCCTTTTGGTACCAGATTGAAGAACTTGGAGGGGGTAAGTGGACGTTAGGAACTACCACTCGAAGCCTTGTGAAGAACTGGAAGCTGAGAAAGGATGTATTAACCAAGGGGATTATCTAAGTGGTGAGTGGCTGAGTGATTGCGATACAATTCTAGAGTTGGCAACAATGATAATATGCTCTGTGTTCTCCAAACCTTAGCCTCTCTGTGAAGTTTAAGCCAGTAGCATTGCCCATGTATCAATTACATAATCAGATTTTAACAAACAGTAAATAATTCGATAGAGGATACCTGGTATCGGTAGGCCTCCTTGCAGGGTCCTTGTAGGTCTACTGAAAGACCTTTCAGTGTTCACAACTGATTCTGTGGTCTCCGAGGGGAACCCAAGTGTGAAGAAGTGGAATTGGTATCTGACTTTCTATTTGGCCTCTTCAAATCGACGATCGTCACATATGGTCTCGGTCTGTAAAAGAAAATGATTTGTAAAATCTAATAACAAAGATGTTTTCAAACTCTAACCAGGATCTGAGTCTTCTTTCCGTTTTGCAAGATGTTGTGTATCCTTAGATTCGCTTGAGACTCCCTTTCCCTATGAGTGAACGAAGACAAATCGGATCCAGGCACCAAAAGCTCTGCTAAATTCCTCAAAAACTTAACAAAAAAGACAGTTACGCTTTTCATGTTATTTCGCTTCAGGACTTCTGAGTTGCATCCCTGAACACCGCACTCAGGGCTCGACACTTAATTCACGCCATCCTCTTCAGAGTTAACATACCCACGCAATATCCAAAGCAATAAATTGCTACCGAAGAGACTTGGAACTTTAACTCTGCCAAACACTCTTGGAAGTGAACCAAACACAATTTTCAAGGGGCTAACACAAACAAATATTGAGTCAGTCACAATGGAGTCACACTAAAATAACCAGAATAGGTAATATGGAGAGTTACCAACTTAGAAGCTAAATCACGGGTCCATTTTAAGTACTAAAGGGTGAGACAACACTTCAAAATTACAGTACCAGGCCTTACAAAAACTCCGCTTCTCAGCGGGTTTTAAACCCCTGTGGCGAGAGACTAGAATCCAATCCAACTACACCGACTAACCTCCGAAGATAAGCCGTCCACAACAAAATGCAAGAATCGAACTCAACCTGAAAAACAACTGAGAATCTTCCAGCGCTGGACTTCAGTAAAGACGAGCATCGCCATGCCATTCACTCTCATCTTTACACTCTTCTCCGCTTCCGTTCTTAGATGCCGAAGTGACGTTAGGAAGTGACAAAACTTCCTTTTAGCAAAAAAGAAACACTAGACTGTCTAACACTGCGAGGATGGTCTTCTGGGGTAAATGTGATTAGATGGAGGAATTAGATTTATATGTCTTTGATTAGACTTAGAGCTTTGACAGAACAAAAGCCACAAGACCCATTTACTTCAGGTGTGGCTCCAAAGGAATCAACGAAGCTAAGGCGATATTGACATGGCATTCGCTACTCCTTTCGAGCCACACCTGTTGGAAATACCTTCTGAACTCAACAGTGTATAGAAGGTCTTATGCCGAATGAGGATTTCATATGCATTTGTCTTCGAAACTGGCACCCTTTATTGTATTTAGCTTTGCCTGAGGGATATTCTGTGGTGTATATTTTGTGCTGCTAATGCCTGGTATTGTTTGCAAATTGCCTTTATTTCTAAGTAAACATAATAGTTGTAGCTTTAGTGATTAATAATTTTTACCTGCAGGGGATTAATCAAAGAGCAAAGATTCCCACCTTTCCTTTTTAATTAACATTCATTATTCTTATAGATACTTCTTAGTTGTTGGTAAGGCTTACATTTTGACTGCAAAGTTTGCAAACTTCGCAGTGACATCAACGTTTTCTAAAGGTTGCAGAAATGTGCTTGCAGGTGAAAACAATTGGCAACAAAACTTCCTAGGAAATACTTTCTTGCAACTAAGTTTTTGCAGATTCAGGGGTGTGGAATGTTATAAAATATCTACTTGTCCATTGGACAGGTTGCTTCATAAATCCACTTGCCCTGTAAAAAAATAAATTTGTCCCTTTAGTATCATATAGTGCAGTGACAAATTATGGTAGCAATCTCATTATATAGGAGCTCTGCTAACAGGCTCTCTGATTATGCCAGGGCTCGTACTATTGCATGGTTAGAATACTAGCAATTCTTTTATTTTGGTACCTTTTAGCAGAACTACATCCTGGGAATGGAGATAGGGGTATGCAATCGTTTAGAGTTGGAATGCCCTTTTGAGTCTGTACAAACATAATAACGTGCATGTTTTAAGGGTTTTCACCAGCACTTCTGTCATCTTTTCTCATACAGAGAAAGGTTGGAAAGTTAGTCCTGACAAGGGCAGAAGTAAAACTACACCCTGGGTTGGGAAAAAGTGTTTGGAGGGAAAGAGAACTTATAAACGCTTAACAGATTTTTGCATGAGCAAATGTATGCATGCATATTTGCTCATGTTAAAACACAGTTCACAAATATTTTTTACGAGTATGTTGGCTTGACCTACTTCTGTAAATTCACTAATGTGAGAACATATACAATGTGTACACTATTGTGATTTTCTTTAAGAAAATGGACCCCTAATTAGTTATCCAAGACTTTTTGTTTTTATTAAAATTCAATGTCTCTCATTTTATTGGCTGTCTTCACTTTGAGTGACCTCATTCTACTCTTTCACAAGGACCATATTGGCGCATAAAGTAGATTTGCTCAGTGTCCTGAATTACTGTGACAAGGTTTGCTTTGAGACCAAAAATATTTTTGCTTTTTGGCAATATTTGTTATGATAGTGAGGGCCTGGCAGCTCCCTCAACAATAAAGTTTTACAAAAACCTAGTCAAAACAAGACATAAACTGACAAAAACCCAAAGGCTTATCACCAGTGTCAGACCTATTGGTTTTGTCATTTCTTGTTTTTTTTTCATGTTCCTCATGAACTTTTTGGAACAGTTCACACTGATCTTTCCATTATGAATATTTTTCTGGAAATGCTAGCATGCGTCAACTCATTTTACTGAATGATGCTTTAAAGAAATGGTACCTAAATGCCAGTTTTACCAAAACGTTTTTTTCCTAGTTGCAGTTTTTTGTGAACATTTTACTTTGGAAGCAAAGAATCACCAATCTTGCCTTCAAGCTCCTGCAAATATTTGCATCAAACCAGAGACCATGCTGGGAGCATTATATGTAGCCTCATATCCAGCTTTGCATTTGTGTAAACACGTTTTTATACTGGAACCACTGTCGCTAGTGGAGTCAGAGTTTACAAACTTTTCTTCAAGTGCTCACCATAAAATAAAGACCTTGCATTAGTGAATCATAAATACAAGTCTGAAAATCATTAACTTATGGATGCAAATATTACATTAATTGCAGACAATGCTCTCTCATCATTACAGTAAACTGGCACACAGGGTTTGTGCTGCAGGGCCTACTTGTCCGAAGGACAAAATAAACATGAACATTTGTTGTCCTTGACCCCAAACAATATTCCCTGGGCGTTGGGCTTAGGAATTCTGCATCCCTGCAGATTGTTTTCAACAAAACCAAGTTAGTGGGTATTTCTTCTTGGATTTAAACTATGCAGTATTAATGAAGGTTGTCATGTTTGCAGTTTTGAAAAAACTTCAGAAGGCTTGCTAAGTAAAAACTTTCTAACTTCACACACATTTAGCTCTTGACAATGGTCAAGTGTTTGGTTGCTTTGGTTGCCATCTGATGGGTTGGCTACTTGATGTCCTCACTGCACTATCTCAGGATCTTGGTACCCACTCCAGCTGTTCGCCTCCGAGGAAGAATCTAACGCAACATGGGCCAGTTGCACACAGTGGGACGTCTGCATCAGCTGGTGGCTGTACACTGAAGGTATTGGCCTGTGCCTGTTGTTGCCAAATATTGCTACCAAAGAGATACTTGTTTTTTGGTTCTGTTGGCCTCAGTCACAAACTTTTCAAATTTGTAAATTATATGTGTTGCGGCAAATAGTTAAACTTGGAGCCCCTAACCCTTATTTATAGAACTGAGATTTGAGGAATGTTTGACCATTAATAACACCTTTGTTTAAAAGACAATTTGTTTAATTTTTCAAGTTATATAACTTCATAGGTTGAAATGATGTTTCAGGGATAGTTTCAATGACATGTCTTTGTATAGGCATGCGTCAGGTGCTTACAGTTTGAATTATCTTTTCAACAGTTCACACATTCGTTTTGCCACTTACAAAATGTTTTATCAAACTTTAAACTAATCCCTACCCCGATCTTTGCCCCCCGAACAGTTACTCAAATGGTGTATTTCATTATACACCTATGGATCCAAGCTGAGTAGCCACTTGAGTGCGATCCCGCCCTGCTGCCCGGTATCTCACTGCCATGAAATGCCCTCTTAAGTAGACCAAAGGAAATACCACTCCTTGCTCCTCTCTTCTTATTTTGTACGTCACGTCAGTTCCTCCAGGTGTATCTCTTTCGATGAACACTCACATGAGTTATTGACTCCTATTTATTTTTACTGCCTAGGGTGGTCTCTCATCGTTATTCTCGTGCCCTTTGTAGGACGTACTAATTCATCCCAGATTCATGCAATGGTCTTTTGCGTAGCCTTCGCCTTTCCTCCCTTTGGAGAACTCTGCCTTCCTCATCCGCCCAGTGCACCAGAACACCACTTAAGGCAACTAAAATTCCACCTCTGTAAGAACCGACGATTGACCACAGTCTTAAGTGTATATCCAGAGGTGGGGATTTCGGTGCAATAAAGGTAGAGGTGTGATTGGCCATTGGGACTGTGGTGAAGAGGTAAATCATAACTTTGTGGGGACTGACCAGCATTCCCAGTGTTCGTTCATACCCAAGCTGTGCATTTAGCTTTAATATCATGTCAGAATTATTTCTACGGTACATTTTGCCATTAGTAGGTCATCACAATGCTGTCAGTGTGCAGATATCTTTCCACTGTGGTTTCATGGATTCTGAAGAAACCAAGAGTCTGTTGTTTTTCTGTTGTTTTAAGTGGTGTAAATGTGGCTCCCTTGTTATTCTATATGCTAGACTTTAAGGTCCATATCTCATGGTCAAGCACACTGGAAAATTGCAACTCTTCTCCTGCATAAAAATACATTTGCTGCATTGGCCACGTAGCCAACACCCAACATCCTCCTAATCTTACATACTTTGCAGATTTTCAGAAAAACTGCAATTTGTGTTTTCAAATTCTTGCACACAAGTGTATGTTACATTTACAGCTTAAGTTGTTAATTGGTGTTGTTGTATTCATGCATTTAAAGAGGGAACCACTTGCAAGAATAGTGTACATATCCTCATTTTAGGGACTGAGGAAAAGGTAAGCAGGAAACATAAACCTCAAGTATTTTTTATTATAATTCATACAGAGTCGTTTGTTATTTAAATGTTTTGTTTCACTTCACACAAACTCTTGCTTATGCCTGCCTCTGTTCTCCCACACATCAGTCATTACAACAGAGCACAGTCACACGTTTAAACATCCCAGACATGCTGCAATTCTCTCCAAGGTTGAAAAACTTGAATCTTATCACACTCCCTAATCAGACACACTGTATACACAATAGATCTGAATGTACAGTATTGTGCTGAAGGGCTGCTTTTATGTGAGCATGAGGGCTTTATGGTGACTCTAGGTAAATCCGAAACTGCAGATAATCTTAGGAACGAAACTGAGATACAGCGAGTATATGTAGGCTAGTAACACACAGTTCATGCTTTACACAACTATTTTAATCTAGAAATTAGAAATGACATCATGAATGAAAAATGCATTCTTATCCTTTAATGTAAGACAGCATTATTTGTTTGTAATGAATAACATTATAGGAAGCACTAGCCAAGCCAGATGGCTTGCACTGACGGCAACTCTTTTGGCTTTGTCAATGCTTGTTTTCTTTTGCCATGGCTTTTATAAAGCATTGTTGTGGGAGCTTACAGGCCTTTGCTTATATTAACATGGAAGATAGCACACATTGCATCAGTACTCCCTAGCACTGAGGGGAGCTACTTTGTGTGGGGATGTACTCCTGGTGCAAGAGCAGAATGCCATTGCCCTCTATGAAGTTAGCTACTGCCCTGGGTGAGCTAACCCATTGCTCTGAGCTCTGGTGGGCGGAAGAACATTTTGCACGACATAACAAAAGAGCAATGGATGAAAGGGGACAGTTTAAGGCTCCCAATAATAGGGTGATACATGTTTTTTACTAAAATCGAAAAGGTGTTGGCTGATGCAAGACCCAAAAATATCTGGTGGAAATGTATAGTTTCCTTCCTGAAGAAACGTCTGTATTAAAATCACTTTTGCCTCGATGTTTCCAGCAACGTAAAAGCACCACGGAATGTGTTTCATAATTTGAATCTTCTTAAAATAAGGTATAATTGTATATTCTTTAATTTAGTTTACACTGGCTTAATTTAGCACTCCACTGCTGTCTAATTCCAGTGGCCGTGGTTTTAGTGTTTGATTTTTGTGGTGGGATATGTGCATCATCCTGATTATCTGTTGCTTGTGGGTAGATTGGCATGTGCTTGTAGTATGCACACATGGTGGCTGAGTGGCATGTTGAGGGGCCACAGTACCCATAAACTGACCTGCATGCACCCAGTTTGATGGCAGCTAGGGCTTATTTTATTAGGTTTTGTGAAATAGTGTGTGGTTTGTCAGGAAACTAGGTGCTCTTGTGACCATAGTGATAATCAACTACATTGTATATGTGAGCTATATCAGGTGAAAAGTGTTGTGTTGTATATTGTGTGTGTTGTTTATTGCTAACGTTGCTGTGCGCTTGGTAACATCCAACTCTGTGGGATAAATGTGTTATGTTGGATGCGTGCCAGGGTTTTGTTTGCTATGTATTTTGTGTTGTTTCTTAGCAGGAAGTATTTTGCGAGCACTGTCATACCCAGTTATTTGGCCCTGGACATCAGTTAGTGGTTGCCAGGGCTAGCAGCTGATAACCCTTGTTTGCTCTTTGGGACTTTTGGTACCACCCTTCCTACTTCTGGTCTCAGAAGTCATTGAAGTAGAAGTAGGAAGACCAAACATTTGCATCACCAATAGGGTTAGCTTCTAAATGAAGGGGCTCCTCAGTCAAGGATGGGTTTAGGCATTCAGTAAGTCATCGTACATGCAGTCTGTCTCTCACCCTAGCACCCATGCGTTTATTCGTCAACTCACTGATCTGTTCTTGCATTCATACACTTACCCAACCATAATACACTCACACACGAGCTTAACATAAGCAAGATAACGTTAAAGAATTAAAGTAAAACAAGAAAACATGCTGTCATCTAAACATTGTAGACACATGCTATCTGTAACAAATAAAGTAAGCATGGCCGCAGGTGGCCATCTTGCAATGGTATTGTACACGGTGTTTCATTGCGTTGAAGTTCCAGAGTGGCCGCCACTTTTGAAGAAATGTGTTGGTCAACTTGCAATGGTAAAACAGTGCATCTATGGACAAAACCATTCCAAGACAGTGGCATGGTGTAAAGGCTGTGGTCTCTTCTGAAACGGCTCACTGTAGATGAAATCAGTCACAAGCAAGCATCCTGTTAGCACTGTGAGTGTGGGAGCTGTAGCATACTTTCAAAATAATGAAAATAAAAAGTTGAGATTAAAAGAAAGGAGAGGAAAAAGTAAAAAACCCACTGGACCTCCAATTCTGGCACTGAAGCACACTCATTTTCGGGTAGATGTGTAACTGATTATAAAAATGGTGTTGCTTGCAGGGCAGTAGGGCCAGTAGCTCACCCATTGACCCATGCTGAATGTTATCGTCAGACAAGTAAGCTTTTCAGAACTTCCGAAACAATTCCAGCAATACTTAGTTTGCAACCTTCTACCCTCAGGAGTTTGTCAGCAATCCACCCTCGAAGACGTCTTGGCTTCAATTTTTGTGTTTAAAAAAAATAAACAATGCCTAATGCCTTTGCTGTAACATTTATAAAACAGATCAGAACTATGGCATCTGACATAACCTTTCTAATGAACCAATCATGCCTTTAGCCTTTATTATTAGTTTGTCAGCTCAACCAAGTGAAACCTACTGTATTGAGCATAAGCCTTACCCAAAAGGCAATCAGGTGCACAATAATAAGATTGCAAATGTGGACAAGACTGCAGCTGTCAAAACCATACCGAATCCCTCCCAAGAGGGTCTGATAGGGATGATCACAGTCTAAGTATTTTATCCCCATGCTTTATTCGAGTAGGTCTCCAACACCGAAAGCCTTGCTACTGTGGTAACCTGCAAGATTCCATTAAACAATGTATGTGCCTAGAAGCATTGACTACGGTATAATAACAACCAGCCGTTAAAAGCGTCCTGCTCTTACCATGTGCTTTTCACAATAAAATGCTTTTCACAATAATTAGGTGAGGCCTATTGGCTTTCTTATAACTTTTCAGATCAAACCTAAGAACTTTTACATAACTTTTCCCAATTAACCAATGTGGCCTATGGCCTTTAAAATTTTCTTGACATCAACATCAGCACTGGCGTACTAGAGTGTGCATACGCTAGTAACTATCATGCATACAGTTATAAAATTACACAATAACAATTACAATTACACAATTACAAAACAATATGCAACAAAATGGCTAACATGGATTATCACAGTGAAAATCCTCTACCCTCAAGTTTTGTCACAGGTTAACACGCACCAAAATCCTTGTCTGCTACAGTCATCTGTGAAATTTCATGTAGCAAAATACCTGTCTACAACCTGGGACACCGTTAAAGACCTATTGGCCTTAACAATGCTTTTCGCAATAAATAAGCCAACTGTGTTAGACAAAATGTTTTATAATGTTTTATAATAGATGAAACATTGGCTTTGGACATAACTTTTGCAAGTGAACCAATCAGGCCTATACCCTTTATCATTGGCTTGTCACAATACCCAACTCAGGACTGTTGTATTAAGTGTAAGCTTTCCAACAAGGAAATGAAACCATCAAACATATAGTCACAAAACTAGAATTGTAAACATTATATTAGGAAAAGCAAACTACTAGGTCTTCTAAGGGACCTAAAAGTGATTTTCACAGTGCAAATCTTCTATTGCATGGTTTGTCAGAGGGACTAGTCAGCATCAAAACCCTTGCCACTAAGGTAATCTGTGAGAGTCCATTTAAGAAAATACCTACCTGTTGGATTTATTACAGAGTAATAGAAGTCCACCCTTTAATACTTATGGGTTTCAACCTAGCCTTTTCATAAAAAATAAGTCAGATACCCTGAATTATTGTAACTTTTTGTAATAAACTGATGTAGTTTATAGCATTGGTCACCATCTTGCCACCTTAAATAACAAAACCTGCTTTACTGAGCTTAAACTTTCACATATGGCAACCAAAGAAACATCATAAATATACAATTACAGAGGAAGCGTTAATACCATCCGCAGTGTGACCTAAATGTCAAATTCAACGGCTTTACTTGATACAGTGACTGGCTCAAGAAACTGGATCAACAAATGATCACACTGTTTGGAAGGTAAGCATTCCTTCTGTGGAAACACACAGTTTTTGACAAATCAAAAGCTGTACTCAGGTGTGCCAACATCTGGGCGGATCACATAAGACCTGGGGACAACAGTGCTTCCAAACAAGGCCTAAAACATAAGCAGCACCCTGTAAGCCATGTTTATTTTGCATGGGCTCCACTCTTTATTCTTCCACTTGACTCTCAGCACCTAAAGGAGCTAGAAAGGAACTGAAAGGTTTACCTTGTCACGTCAGTGGCTCACAGGGTGTGTGATATCGCTTTCACTACACATCACATTTTTTGTCAACATAAATGTAGTATCTGCAGTGTGTGGGGTGTGTGAGAGTTATAAGACCCGATTATGAGTCTGGCGGTCTGAAGACCACTGGAGTACCACTGAAAAGGCAAACTGCTTCTTGGCATGTGATAGTGAGGAGGGAGCGTGAGGGAACAAGGTAGAAAGGAGGGCACGGGGTAAGTGAAGAGAAGGATGTGGACTGCAGCTCCTGCCTCCTGAGGGTACTCTTTTCTTTTGAGGCCTCTCTGCTGCAAAGAAGACCATGGAGAAGAGTAACAAAACACCCTGGATCATCTTCATTAAGTAACTTGATTCCTAAGATACAAAGCTTCATAAAAAACAAATTTCCTTACATCGCCCCCATTGACTGTGAGCTTAACTTCACGGACCAAATGACCCATTCAAAGCAACTGAATTGAATGTAAAAACCAGAAACACCACTGGGGGGGTCGAAGAAATCCTTCGGACCATGTCTTCTGCTTCCCACCATTGGTGTGTCAGAAAGCGATGGATATAAGGAAACAGGACAAATTCATTTTATTGCTGGAGACCTACTGGTTACCACTTCCTTACACCTAGTCTGTAGCATAAAAGGTGTGCGTGACCTGAAAACTAACCTATCTATGACTTAATGGGTAGTCATAACCTGAACTGTTCCACTCAAACTGTCCACTTTAAGGCTAGAGGTCAAAGGTACATAATGATGTTGATCAGAGTAGGTTGGAGGATGACAGCATGCAGGAATCTTCATTGAAACTACTTCCTGGTACTCCCCTGACAAGAATCAGCTATTGCGCCTATGTACTCACTGGGTGGTCCTGTGTTAATATCTGGGCATAAATCCTTTTTAATACAGTAGCAGTCCCACATAGTATTTAGGTAGGTGCGTAGACACGCCAGACCTGGCGTCCACTATCTCCATGGCATTGAGCTCAAGTTTTTAGAACTGGTTTGAAAGCTTAGCTGATGCCAGATGTTATGTGATCAACAGAAATAGGGCTTTCAGAAATACTTCTGCAAGAGGGACTTATGCTCTGCCCAGATGTCTGTTACCTTGAGTACAACATTTGATTGGGCAGGAATAGTGTGGTTCCACTGAAAATGAAAGCTTGTATTGCACTTTTTTCCCTAAGGGTAAGCTCATGCTCCATACAGTTGACCTGAGCTGGTCACTGTGGAAGCCAATGATCAAGGCTAAAAGCCTAGTCAGTTTTTTATGAAAAGATACAAAATGGCAGTTGGCCTTATGTATTTATTGTGAAAAGCATATGTTACAGCCAGTAGGCCATTAACAGTGGACTGGCATCACTCTTTATTAAAGCCCACAGAAGGATATTTTGATGCATGGACTGTCACAGACTACCGTGGCATGTTTAGTGTTGGTCACCCACTTTGACAAATCTGGGGTTAGAAGTTTTTCATCGTAAAAATCCTTTGTAATTACCTTTTGGGATGGGTTTATATTGTTTTGCCAACTGTAATTTAGGACATATTTATGATTTTACACCTGTATGCATGATGGTTGCCAGCTTACGCACAGTCCAGTCGGCCTGTGTTGGTCATAGTGCCAAGCCAGATACAAAAGGTTTGATTGTATTATTACAAGTTGTGACAAAGTCAGTAGAACTGGCCTACTTATTTTGAAACATGTGCTAAAGGCAGTAGACCTTCAAGAGCAGATTGTTTCTGCACTGTTCTAAAGCCCATAGGCAGGTATTCCGTTATGTGGAATCTCGCAGACAACAGTAGTAGGCAAGGGTTTTAGAGTGGGTGACCCACTTGAACACGCCATTGGGGCAGAACATTTGCACTATGGTAATCCTTACTAAGTCCTCTTTGGAGGGATTGTACATTGCTTTGACATCTGTCAGTTTGAGCACATTTGACATTTGATTGCATGTGCATGATATCTTATTGAGTGCTCAAAACAGTAGACAGAAGAGGCACTTTCATTTAAAAGCCAGAGCTACTGGCATTCCCGATGGTTTTTACACAGAATTGAATAGCTGTGTGTCATCTACGTAGAAAGAACCAGACATTATGTTCTGCTGTGAACACTAAAGATCTCTCCTGGGCTATAATTTTCTACACAGCACCTGTAATACAACCGACATGCCACAACATCCCAAAGTTGTGCAGAAACTCACATTCCAGACTGCTGACAGACTTACCACGTAACACCAAAGATATGTGCTATACGAATACTGACAACACAACACAGAGACCAATAGGTGTAATCCCTGCATAGTACCCATAGCAACCAAGTGCCGCCACATTGGCAATCCTTCTACCCGTCAACCGGCTCACCAGGTCGTGAATGATGGTGTAAGAGCCAATGCAAGCGGCCACCTTCTACCAATACTCTTTTTCATGACATCTTATGCATTTCAGTCTCTACAGTCACACGCCACAATATTCATATTCTGTAGATTACACACCATTGCTGATTATTTTCGCCACTTTTACCTATAAAACTTTACGTACATCATCTTCCAATTTAACTTAATTGTTCTGAGTACCAAAACGTTCTTATTTTTTTACCATTCTCTATTTATTTATTTTAGACATTCATAATTATTTCTATCACCTCCTACAATCAGACAAAATCCCGCCCCAATCGCTCAGTTCCCCCGCAAGCTGGCCAAACTGCTCAGAGAACTAAACACTGGCCTACTGACACGTTTTGTGATCTACACTTGACAAGGTTCAAACCTGAGTAAAGCAGCGTATTCTTACTTTCTTCAGGGGTCAGTAATTTCGGTACCATTAGATTGGATCATAGTAACACCGGTTATTGACAGCCATTTGAAAAGGCAATATATTGTAGTAGAAGTAGGAAGCATTTATTTATCCAAACAAGTTACAATTACAAACGTTTTCAGCCTGCCTAAAACCACATTCAACCTCCACTCTGTTACCAAGCTCATTATACCCTTTGTTCTACTTTGTATGCCTTCATGTATTGTCCCGCACATTGACAAGCTACTTAAATTTCAGTTGCTAAATATCTCGAGGCTCAGAATAGCTGAAGAATTTGACCCCTATCAGGGCTATTGATTTTGACTCCATCACCTACTGACACATCACCTGAAATTATACATTCGTTTCAGTTCTGAAGACAGAGTGAGGCACTTCTCCTCTCAATAAAGGAAAATAGCCTTCACTTGAAGCCAAACGTGGCATGGTGAAGAGGAACCATAATCTTCCCTTCAACACATCTCTTCAATTAAAGAATCCTCTTTCAACCACAACAAGCCATTTTGTGAGTTCTCGGACACTCCAGTATTAGGAAGATACCATTGCAAGTGTAATGCAGTAATTCAATCGTGACAGCCTCTTACGTTCACCAGAATATAAATTCTCGAACTTGACCAGCTCACAAATCAATTTCAAGACTTGTTTTCTGATCCAGGTCCCTTTAAAAAATCCCTAATCTCTTTAGGAACAAAGTAGACTTCATTATCACTAGCATTTGGGGTTCTTCCTTGTCAGCACCATAATCCATAACTTCATAAACCGCCTTAGTCACCACTGTGTTTAGTATCAAGGCCAGATACTCACTAAAAAAAATAATAGAAGGTTGATTTTGGGTTCACTATTCAACACTTGGAAAAACCCATAATATTGCTATGTTTTAACAACTGCTTTTCTGGTACTTTGGATGAAATCAAAAATGGATTTAGCATACATATTCAAATCAGTGTTTCGGTTTTGTTTCTCTTTGGAATCTTACCTTCTTATGCCGTGGTGCTTTAAAGTGAATGGGGCTTGTGGTTTACTACTCCTGGTGCTTACTGGGCCACGGTACGTTCTTCAGCACTTCCCGAGTTGCTCCTCTAAATCTTTGCAGCACAGGGGATGCCAGTGTAGAGTTCCCCAATTCCTCTCTACTCCTTGGCTCACCCTATGTCCTTTCTTATTGTGTATTATCATCTTCCTAGCTTAGTCTTGCTTATTGCGTCATTTTTTTTACGCTAATGTGGCCTTTTCCCTGTGCCATATTTACAAGGTGGCGCAATTCATGCATTGCTCCACTTTGGAACCCTTTGCGCTACATAATGTATGCAAAGGGGCGTTCCCCTGTTAGGGGAGGCTGGGAAAATGCCGCAAAGAAATCAAAGAGATTTCTTTGCGTCATTTTTTTCACCACTTTTAACGCCTGCTCTGAGGCGTTAAAATGGGTCCCTGTGTAGTGTTCAGGGTTAGCCCCAAAATGTTGGCGCTAACCCTGAACGGTACATCAATAACATCAGAAATTCTGATGCTATTGCCCCCTACCCTGCGCCATAGTGTGCCGTATTTTAAGTACGGCGCACACATGGTAGCGGTGGGGGGGGGGCACAAGGGGCTGCAAGCAAAGTGGCTCTATATGTAATGTAGCGCCACTTTTCATAAATCTGGCCCTTGTCTTTCTAAGTTGCCCCTGGCATGTCATAACCACCAAAGAAATATGGCCTGTAAGTTCCTAGTTTTACACAATATACCAACAGGCACTATCCCATACAAAGAAGGGATATCTAGCTCTTTGCTTTGAGACAACGGTAGTTACTAGGGGTCGGTGATTACACAAGTACATCAATGACTCTACTGTCATCAGCCTGCACAAACCTTTCCTTTAGCGGTGAATCATGTCAACTCACATTCCTGCGGGGCTTGTTCAGCGTTTCGTGGAGCGGGAGGAATGCCGTAAAATGACATTCTTGCAGTCCTACCAAAGCTGAAGTTTTTTTGCGCTATTTAGAGTCACGGAAACTGGTGGGTAACTGGCAGCCGGGCCTCCGCAGGTGGTAACCGCTCACCCAGTTTTCTGTCTGCCACAGAACCACCAGATCACCGTCATGGCCGCCCTGTCCTATTAAGAGAGGGACAAGCGTCACTCATTTTGACTGCCTGTGTCTGCCGTGCTTGGTGGACACAGGCGGGGAAAATGATTAATGGCCCGAAAGTGCAGGGAAAGAGCTTCTTGTGCCCAGGGGCCATTAGCTTAGGTTTTTTGGGAGTTTACTTCCTAGGAAACAAACAAAAAATGGCAGATTAGGTGCTTTAAACATAGCACATGCTTGGCAAACTTCAGTGCTGTGAAAGGAACCACTGTGTCGCCGACTCCCTTCACACCAATGAGATTCCCTTCAGAAAAGGTGGAGATGTCTAAATGGGGGGGGTCATGACCTCCACCCCACAGGCAGGATGAATGGCCATGTGCTAAGGGAAAAATAAGGCCCTAAGCCACTATATGTATCCCCTTGATTTTTAATTAATGTTGCTGCACTTCTATTGAAGGTATGCTCTGTAGCAAACACTTAAATTATTATTATTATTTTTTTTTTCACCACAGACTCCCTACCTGATGCCATTTCTTCCAAGACCACAGACATACTTTTGTCTTGGAATTATCATATCTGTAGGTTGAGACTCCACTACTGTGGGGAGAGCACTATTACGGTATTACTTGTTTGACGTAGCCGTAAATCAGTCAATGAGAAGTCTGAACCAACATAGTGCTGTTGAAAAAGAGTTGCGCTGGACCGACACACTATCAAAGTTTGGTCCTGACAGAAGAGATCAGCTTGTTGACCACGCTCTAATAGTTGTAAAAGTGGAATGGAGGCAGGGGAAATAACCCAAGTGGCACTTATATGCTGAGTGGTAATAACTTGTCTCAGCATCGGGCCACTACATTCTGCAATAACTGGACCTCTAGCACCAATTCTGTTGTGCACGACATAAGTCTCCAAATAGCTAATGATGTGTGACTTCTGACTGAGCTCACGCATTACCCTATAAAGAAGGAGATCACCTAGCGGTGATCAAATACGCTTGGCGACTCTGCAAAGTACCCTAAAGGGTGTCATGTGACAGCCAAAATCTACTGGTGGGTGTTGTCCATGACATAGGTTACCCATTTTAAAATGGGATTCATACCCCTTGTCGCCGTCTGGCAGAGCACCCACCATCTTTTGGGTCAACAGAGCTGAGAGGTTTCCAACTTGTAGCAGGCAGACTCCTGCCCACGCCATTTCTAACACCAGGGCCAAAGACGTGCCATCCAAGACAAGTATGGACAGCCTGTGACTAGTGCTCAGAGAACAGCTGTACTCTAAAGTCTAACCTGTGCATTTCTTCTCTTAAAGCCTGCACACGATTTTCGCTCAGTGCGATTATAAGATATAACTGCATCCTCTAATCATTGTTGCAGGAAAGAGAATGTCCTGTTTACCCCCAAAAGATATCAATTCTGACACTGAATGGGACTTACGATATAGAACTGCTATTCTTGAAGTTTCTAGGAAGCGGCTTAGAAGATGGCCTTTTTTCAAAACTTGAAAGAATGGCAGGAAATGGTCTGAACGAGATGCCAGGCAAAGTGTCAAATGGCGTTGAGTACCTCTGGCACCAGGAAGAGGAGCTTGTGTCCAAGAGGAGAATGGTTCTTCCCTTGGAAATCCACCCACACATCATCAGGGCCAAAACCACAACTCAAGAAATATGAGAGGTTACTGCCAAAGACTGCCATTTTAATAGAATTGCTGTGTGAATCTACATTCAAAAGCAAGCATTTGAGGCCATCAAGATAATCTAGGGGTGAAACTGAGATCCAAGTTGGGAGACCTCCATGGAGGGTATAGGGCCACTTAGAAAAGTCAGGAGTGAGACTGGTGTCCAAGGTAAGAGATGGCATCAAAGTGAATGAGAACCATTGCTTCTAGCCAGTGTTGCGAGACTGTGCGCCGAATGCGATGAAGAGTGAGGCCCTGCTATCTAGGGTAAGCGACTTCACAGAAGTATGAAGGGCCATTGAAGCGAGACAGAAGACAAGTTGTGCTTAAAGGTGTGAGACCACTAAATTATCGATCACCAAATAGGTACATAAAAAAGTGAAGATAATGTATAAGGACATATTTATTAATGCTTACTAGTGCTTTTTTCCATTTACTTATTCCAGTTGTTGAGAAATTATATCTATTTGTGTAACCCTTACACATCTTTATATTTGTAAAGTATATGGGCCAATGAATGTAGCCAGAAGTGAGGCTATGCTCCATGCTGTAAGGCTTCTTTTCAGTATATGAGACTATTGGAGCTAGCGATCAATGAAACTGTGATTCCACGTGTAATGCTTCATTAAATATAAGGATGTATTGAGGCGAGCCATGAGTAAAACTGCACTCCAAAATGTGAGAGTTGCATAAAGTATGTGGAAGTTGAAACTGAATATTAATGATAATTTGCCCCACAGTGTGAGACTATGCTGAAGTAAATGTGGCCAAGGAAGCTAACCATAATTGAAAATGTTCTCCCAGGTGTGAGACTTCATTAACGTTTACGGGCCATTGAAGCTTTCCATAAGTGAAATTCATGTCACAGATGTGAGACTACTTTAAAGTGTATGAGGCCATTGAAGTTCATCATAAGTAAAACTTTAAAAAAGTATATGGAGCTATTGTATACTTAGTTAAAATATTTGGGGCCACTGAAGCTAGATAAAAGTGTAACTGTGCTCCTAGGTGTGAGATTTTTGTAAAGTGTATGGGGCCAATAAAGTTGGCCAAAAGTGAAACTGTGTTTTTAGGTGTGAGGCTCTGTTAAAGTATAGACAACCCCTAAAATAACCAAGATTAAAACTGTGCTGAATTTTGTAAGACTACTTTGAGTAGAGTGTACTGTCCCACGTGGCTACACTCCCACGTGTGAGAAAAATACACCAAGCAATTAAGAATGATCAGGCGTGAGACTGGGTCGTGTGATATGAGGGTCGAGGACCTACCCCTTACAGAGAGGAAAGAGTGGTGTGCACTTCCCTCTTTTGGCTCAACTTGGGGTTCTCGGTCAACTTTCCATGTGAGTGGTTTAATAGGTACACCCCTTTAATTATTCCAACAGAGGGAAGGCAGGAGGTTCTCAGTGAGTTGACCTATGCACTTAGCCCCAGTGATTGACTTACAGTGAAGACTATGCTTCACTGCATTTAAGGAGCATTCTCGCCTGTCCTTCAGGGGGATCCTGCTGAACCGGATCACAGACCGGTGCTGTCTCGACCACACTTTGCTGCTGTGCTGCTCTGTGCAAGGTTCAGGCCACACCCTTCAGCATGAAACCATCATGGATTCAAGGGAGAGCAGATGGTTCAGGCGTGTTAAGACTCAAAGAAGGTGTAATACCCAAATACTGGTAAACCCTGAAGCGGTGCACAGATATTTTGGAACTTGGAGAGCTGGGGCACAATGCAGACAGGCATTAGGCAGAAAGTGAGGCACAAAATATTGCACTGATTTTGAGTAATTACATTTAAGGAGTCTTTGTTTTTACAAGCCTTACTCTCAGCCATACAGATGTTGTTCAGTCTGCAGTGGTCTCCAGAACTGGATATTAGTTCAGATGTGGCCTCCAGAACAGGGCATTATACAGGCATGGCCTCCAGAACTAAATATTAGCCCAGACATGGCCTCTAGAACTGGGCATTAGTCCAAGTGGGGCCTCCAGAACTGAAAATTAGCCCAGGTATGTCTTCCAGAACAGGGAATTAGTCAAGGTGTGGCCTCCGGAACTGGGGTTTAGTCAAGGCGTGCCCCTCCCAGAACTGGACATTAGTCCAGGCATGGCCCCCAGAACTGGACATTAGTCCAGGTGGCCCCCAGAACTGGAAATTAGCCCAACTATGGCCTGGGCATTTGTATAGGGATGGCCTCCAGAACTGGGAATTAGTCCAAGCAGCCTTCTGAACTGGACATTTTTCCAGGTGTGGCTTATAGAACTGGGCAGTAGTCCACATGTGGCCTCCAGAACTGGGAATTAGTCCAGGTGTGGTTTCCAGAGTTGGAAATTAGTCCAGTGTGGCCTCCAGGACAGGGCCTTAGTCCAGGTGTGACCCCCAGAACTGGACATTAGTTCAGGTGTGGATCCAGAACTGGACCTTAGTCCAGGGTTGGCCTCCAGAACTGGATATTAGTCCAGGCTTCACTTCCAGAACTGGGCATTAATGCAGATGTGGCCTCTAGAGCTGAGCATGAATGCAGGCGTGGCCTTCAGAACTGGATATTAGCCCAAATGTGGCCTCCTGAACTGGCCTTCGTCTAGGCCGGACCTCCAGACTTGGACACTAATCCAGATGTAGCCTCCAGAACTGGACCTTAGTCCAGTCATGGCCTCCAGAACTGGGGATTAGTTCAGGTATGGCCTCCAGAAATGGGCATGGGTACAGAGTTGGCCTCCAGTCTAGGCAGCTTCCTAAACTGGATATATTTCCAGGTATTACTGCCAGAGTTGGTTCTTAGTCCAGATTTGTCCTCTAGAACTGGACATTTGTCCAGGCGTGGCCTTCTGTACTGGGGATTAGTCCAGGAATGGCCTCCAGAACTGGACATTAGTCTAGGTGTAGGCTCCAGAATATGGCAATAATGCAGGTATGACCTCCAGACCTGGACATTAGTTTAGGTGTGGCCTTCAGAACTAGGCCTTAGTCCAAGTGTGGCCTCATGAACTGTACCAGTCCTCCTGAAGCAACACTTAGAACATTGGACACAATACCACAAAGCTTACCCAGTACTTTTCAGTGTGGCTTTCAAGAGCTGATAGAATACACATTCTTTCTAGCCACAGTACTCCAACTGTGTCCTCTGGAGCACAGAACAAGTTGTTATACATCGGTGCTCCTCTAGACTGCTCGTGCATCATCAAACAATGTTGCAACACCAAGTGGATACAATAATCCTCCACTGGTGGAGCCATCAAGTATGACTTATATTCACAGCTTCTCTTCCCCTGATCCCATCTGCTTTTTGATATTCATATGTGTCCGCAATGCCATGTAATCTGACAGCACACACGTAACTTCCAAGTGTTTTGTGTGTGATACCCCAATCCAGTTGTGTCTTGGGGGTGGTATCAGGTTAACATAAGAAATGTGTCCATGTTATAACTACAACAGCTGGAAAGAGGGAAGTGGGTGTCTGGACCGAACTTGGACACTGGTGCTCCTTCTGCACAATCCCCTAAAAGAACACTTTCTTTTGTGTGGCACCCACAATCGCACAGACCTAAAGCCATAGTCACAATATTCACCTCCGACCAGCCCTTTGCAGGCGAGTGAATATGCCGTTCTCTATAACACCTCAACTGCCACCCACACACTAAGTGCCCCTGACAACAGAGGCAGGCGTGGTGTGGCAGCACGAGTGCAGTGTACCATGTACTAATCGAAGAATTAATCAATCTGAAAAGGCGCAGCCAGAAGGATTGTGCCTTAAGTCAAATTACATAAGATACATGTCCAACTGATGACAAAGTGGCAGCATTTACTAACACATACCAAAGGTACTGTGTGGTCAGCACGAATGTAAGTTTCTCCCCATCATATCACATGCAGAGCACAGCAGCACCAAGACAGAGAACAGGTGTAGCATGGAAAGCAGCAGAGTATGTTGCTCTCCCTGGAGAAACAAGTGCAGCATAGAGCAGCAGGGCAAGCATCACTTCCTCACAGAACAGGTACAGAAGGGCAGCAGGGCAAGCTTCACTTCCTCACAGAACAGGTACAGAAGGGCAGCAGGGCAAGCTTCACTTCCTCACAGAACGGGTACAGAAGGGCAGCAGGGCAAGCTTCCCTTCCTCACAGAACGGGTACAGAAGGGCAGCAGCAGTGCAAGCTTCCCTTCCTCACAGAACGGGTACAGAAGTGCAGCAGCAGTGTAAGCTTCCCTTCCTCACAGAACGGGTACAGAAGGGCAGCAGCAGTGCAAGCTTCCCTTCCTCACAGAACGGGTACAGAAGGGCAGCAGCAGTGCAAGCTTCCCTTCCCCACAGAACAGGTACAGAAGGGCAGCAGCAGTGTAAGCTTCCCTTCCTCACAGAACAGGTACAGAAGGGCAGCAGCAGTGCAAGCTTCCTTTCCTCACAGAACAGGTACAGAAGGGCAGGAGCAGTGCAAGCTTCCCTTCCTCATGGAACAAGTACAGGAGGGCACCAGCAGGGCAAGCGTCCCTTCTTACAGAACAGGTACGGAGGGGCAACAGCAGTGCAAGCTTCCCTTCCTCACAGAACACGTGCAGAAGGGCAGCAGCTAGATACAGAAGCCTAGCAGCAGTGCAAGCTTCCCCTCCTCACAGAACACGTACATAACCAGCACCATAGGCATCCCTTCCTCACAGAAAAGGTCTAGCTTGGTTAGATGCAGTGCGAGCTATTCTTCCTCGCAGAACAGGAGCAGCATAAACAGCAACAGTGACAGCTTCCTTTCGCGCAGAACGGGTACAGAAGTGCAGCAGCAGTGTAAGCTTCCCTTCCTCACAGAACAGGTACAGAAGGGCAGCAACAGTGCAAGCTTCCCTTCCTCACAGAACGGGTACAGAAGGGCAGCAGCAGTGCAAGCTTCCCTTCCTCACAGAACGGGTACAGAAGTCCAGCAGCAGTGTAAGCTTCCCTTCCTCACAGAACAGGTACAGAAGGGCAGCAGCAGTGCAAGCTTCCCTTCCTCACAGAACGGGTACAGAAGGGCAGCAGCAGTGTAAGCTTCCCTTCCACACAGAACAGGTTCAGCACCAATGCCTTTAGCTTTCCGTCCTCACAGAATAGGTCTAGCGTGGTCAGGTGCAGTGCAAGCTTCCCTTCCTCTCAGAACAGGTACAGAAGGGCAGCAGCAGTGCAAGCTTCCCTTCCTCACAGAACGGGTACAGAAGGGCAGCAGCAGTGCAAGCTTCCCTTCCTCACAGAACGGGTACAGAAGGGCAGCAGCAGTGCAAGCTTCCCTTCCTCACAGAACAGGTACAGAAGGGCAGCAGCAGTGCAAGCTTCCCTTCCTCACAGAACGAGTACAGAAGGGCAGCAGCAGTGTAAGCTTCCCTTCCACACAGAACAGGTTCAGCACCAATGCCTTTAGCTTTCCTTCCTCACAGAATAGGTCTAGCGTGGTCAGGTGCAGTGCAAGCTTCCCTTCCTTTCAGTACAGGTTCAGCACCAGCGCTGTTAGCCTCCCTCCTCCATAGAATAAGTCTTGTGTGGTCAGATGCATTACATGCTTTCGCCACTCCCAGAGGAGGCAGAGCATGTCAGCAGCAATGTAAGCTTCCCTCTGACACACAGCAGACACAGCCAGGCAAGCTTCTCTTCTTCAAAGGCCAGGGAGAGCGTGACAGCATCAACACCTATTTTAAGCATATATCTGTATAGTTCTACTGAGCTATCTTGTCAAGAGCAGCAGGCTTGCTGAAAGGTGGGTATATCACTGCCAGCCCCTTGGAAGTATCATTTTTAGCCATGCACTAGTAGCACCAGTGATGAAATCTGAAATGCACATGAAATCTTCATGCATGATTTTTTTTAGCCATGAATCGGATATGCATATGATGGGTCAGAAATTCAGCAACTTAGGTAGAAAACTATGTTAAAAATATATTAAGCACCTGACCAACCAAATTCTGTCACAAAAACTA
Organism: Pleurodeles waltl; assembly: GCF_031143425.1. NCBI lineage: Eukaryota > Metazoa > Chordata > Amphibia > Caudata > Salamandridae > Pleurodeles > Pleurodeles waltl. The sequence continues at coordinate 89,214,793 of NC_090446.1, read as the reverse complement.
CCTAAACGTCCCATCAGCAAACCAAGCCCCCTTATTTTTTCCACTCAGCAGTGCACTCCACTGCATTCAGGGAATTTACACCAAACAGGCAGGGTACCAGAACCACATTTGTGCACCCACCCTTATACACCCAGAAAAAACACCCTTGTCATGTCCCACATTAAGCAGGTTTCATTCAAGTAGTGTGGATTTAAATGTGTGCCTGTGCAACCCTCATACACATGCTCCCACACAGCACAGCTTGCGGCAAACGTTCAGGAATTTGGGCAGTTAAAAGCTCATACCTATTGTGCACTTATTAGTGATTCACCATGGGGAGCACACTCATTAGTGAAGCCTCATATTCAGCATTGCGCTTTCTCAGTAACGCCTCTCCTGGTGCATCATTCTATCCCATCATTACTGAGGTGTTATCTGGATATTACACCCAAGCTTTGGTAGACCTTTACCTTGAAGGACTGTAGCCATATATGAGAGACTTTATGATGCTATTTTATAGGAATTGCACAGAATGTGTTGTGCCGTTGGTAAAGCCTCACAATGCTACATGCCTTTGGTTACCTTCGCTCATGGTTACAGGTGTTCCATCTTAGACAGGATCCTGATTTCTAGATGGCTTGAAGAATCAGGTAGGTGCGTGTGTGTGTGTGTGCAAAATATGTGACGTTAGTGCGCATGTATGTCTGCTGTAGTGATTAGCAGTGTGGTGTGTGCGGCCCGGGATCTTCACCAGCTCGGGCACCTGCCATCTGTGAGGACTGGCTTGTGCATTGCTTGGTTTGAAGGATGTAGAGTATAGCATCTTACTAGAGTCCTCAGTATTCCTTTAACCAGAATCACTGTGAGGTGTTGTGTAGTGGGTTTTACTTTCCCTTAGAGAGGTAGATTGGTTATGTCCGTGTACTCGCAGAGGTCCCACAATATGCTGGCTTTGAGTTGTGGTGAATGTATGTGGAATGTGCTGTATATTTTAGGTCACAGCATACCAGGCAGCACAGCTGTCTGGTTTGCTAAATACATCTTGGGGACTTTCCGACAGTTGCCCTAGGAATACATTGTGCTAGTTGATTACCATTAGCTTTGTGGTTTATAACTCATATTTTCTGACTTTCTATTTGCTGGCTTTATTAGCTTTAGGGTGTCCAGGTTTAGTTTGTCCCACCCGTTGCCTAAACTGTGTTTACTGCATTCTTCCATGAACTCCCTTTATGTGAACAGGCCTCTAAATCTTGTTCTTATCTTGTCACATTTGCTGTGCATTCAATCCCGAGGTCAAATGCCAGGAGCTGTCTTCAGAGGGCTATTGTTTCCTTTTCTTTCTCAAGCGTCAAGGTGAGAGGATTCATGTGACAATCTTGCTGGATGCTAGGAGTAGGAAAGAGGTTTTTCTAGCAAACAACATTTAAATGAATTTTGCAAGTATTTCTGAATATATCAGAATTAGGAGCACATTTTTGTTATTTCTGAAGTGTTTTAGAAACAAATATTTTAATATGCTCAAAATAAATCATTACACTAGGTGATGCAATTTCAACACATTTCTATTTGTGCACTCAATAGTTTTATTAGTAAAACTTTGTCTGTGCACATGTAACAGTCACTTCAGTTGATAATGTGTTGCTTGTAATGGCAGTGAACCACCATACCATGCATGCCCTGCTCTGTGCCACTGCACTCCAGTCTGCTCCACACCACTGCGCTCCAGACCGCACCACTCCACTTTACACCACTCCACTGTACTCTGCACCACTCCACTGTACGCCTCTGCACTTTATGACACTTCACGCTATGCTTCTCTACTCTACCTTGTACCACTCTACTCTTTGGCAATGCACTCTTCACCACTCTACTCTACACCACTCTACTCTAGGGCACACCAATCTACTCTGCACAACTTCACTCTACACCACTGTACTCTATGCCACCCTACAGTTCTGCACTCTATGCCACTGCGCTCTATGCCAATACATTGTATGCCAATGGACTTTACTGTTTAAAATTCAACTCTATGCCCCTGCACTCTATGCCAATCTACTGTATGCCACTCTAATCTACTTTGCACCACTGTACTCTGCCACTTCACTCTACATCACTTTACGCCAATATGCCCTATGCCACTCTACTCAACAGCACTACTCCACCCCACGCCACTTCACTCTACTGTGAAACAATCTGCTCTATACCACTGCACCCTACGCCGTTCTAGTCCATTTTGCTCTCTACACAACTGCACTCTATCTCTGCGCCCTACACCACTGCACTCCACCCTGCATCACTGTACTCTCCACTCTACTCCACTCCACTCTTTCCCACCGCACTCTGACACACTGCAACACTGCATTTCTGCCATTGAACTCTACGCCACTTTACTCTGCACTACTCCATTCTATGCCACTTCACTCTTTGCCACTGCAGTCTATGCCACTGCACTTTATGCCACTCAACTCTACTCTGCACTCTATGCCACTCAACTCTACTCTGTGCTACTGCCCTCTGCCACACTCAACTCTACATCACTCCACTCCGCACCTTTCTATAGCACTCTACTCTGTGCCACTCTACCCTAAGCCACTGCACTCTATGCCACTGCACTCTACGCTACTCTACTCTGCACCACTCTACTCTGCGCCACTGCACTCTGCACCAGTGCACTCTACTATGCATCACTGTAATCTACACCTCTGCATTCTACAACACTGCATTGTACACCGCCTGTATTCAGTGTCACTGCACACAATGCTACTGCAGTGTACGCCACCATACTCTGCAACACTCTATGCCAACGCACTTTACACCAGTCCACTCAACTCTATGCCACTCCAATGTATGCCACTCTACGTGACTCCACACTATGCCACTTTAATACACTAAACTATGTGAGACCTATTGGCTTTGCCAGTGCTTGTTACTATTACATTGTCTTACGTTACCTCAAACATTGGCTGCAGCAAGCAGAAAAGCAGGCAGTCTCCAGTACCTTGCAAAATACATAAAGCTTATCTGTGCAAGTTTAAAACTGCCTTGTTTTGCGATATGTGGCCACCTTTTTATCGATGTGATTCGCTACTGGGGAGGGGGGGCACTTTTAATTTGGTGCCCAGTCATATTTTCTATCCCAGCCCGACTGCTGAAAGTGCCATTCCTAACCTTGCACCTTCACTCTCTTCACAGTCCGTGACTAGCTGAACCACTGGTGCCACCCAAAAGGTGACATTGTCTGCCCTATGAAGCCGCCATTTTGGCTCCATGTAGGTAATGGTCCAGGATCAGAGTACTCGCGTCCGCATGCACGTGCACAAGTACTGCATCCAGCCTTGGCTCTATTCTTGTCAGTTTCGGACGTGCCACACGGTTGTCACAGCATAAAACACAAACTATAAATCCCAGAATGCATATAGCTTTCTGGACTGGGTGACTTGCTTATGCATGGACGTGGGAAACGCGAGAGCTCTGAAAGGTGCTCTGAGTGCAGAAGGCTCGTGTCAGTGTTGCATTAAAGAAGCAGCTGAACACCCTGCTGGGTGTGGTGCACGCCTGTGGTGAGCTCTAGTTCCTGTCCCATGGCTGGATTTCTTCTTTTCGGCCACTGTGGAGTAGTCAAGGAAGTGCACTCGGTACAGGAAGCTGTCTCCAACCCACGGGACAGCAGCAGGATTCTGCAAAGCAGCCACATGGCCTTCACGTTTGAGGTGGGGTGACTTTTGGCCATTCAACAAGATGCACAGCTCAGCCAAGTCTTACAGTTTCATTCAGTGCCAATGTTTGTGACTCGGTCACCTCAGTAGAACTAACTGGAAATGCAGATGTGCATTGGCAGCTTGCCTTTATTGTGCAACAGAGTTAATATTCATAGCTCCGAACATTAATCAGGCAGAAAGTTGGCACAGCCACGTTCCATAATAGGTACATGAAACAATATTTGCACTAATACTAATTTCGGGGCCAGTACTAGTTCTCTTTGGAGAGATCACCCCAGCGCAATAATTTGGCAATAAAAGACAGCCTCGCCTCTTTTATGAAACGAGACATAGACTTTAGGTACAAAGGGCGACGGGTAAGTATCACTGATAACAGACAAGGCAGCAGGGAAAACTGTGGGAACTTCTTAGACAGATGAGTCTTCAAAGGCACGTAAAGCGACAGAAGGGCCTTGTGTGGCCACCGAGAAACAGCTACTATGGAGCAGGACTCTTGCGCCTTTCTAAACACCCTAGTGGAAATAATGGCAAACTGTATTGTAATTGCATTTATACAACAAGTACTATCCCTGGTAGTCATTTGGGGCCTGATACCAAAGGGCAATGTTTAATTACAGAAGCAGCCTTAGACAAATCTAACTTGAAATACTTAGGAAAGCCACTGATCATCTCTGCACCAGGATCCTCCTCTGCTCAGTACAGAACCCAACCACAGTGGTTATTTAAAGGTCCAGGTCCTCAGCTTAATGCAACCCTTGTGTATAGATAGATGGTCATGTACTTATAGAGCACAAACCTGGCTATGAAGCATAGAAAAGCTGTACAAGAAAAGGATTGCAGTCGAGCACGACTTCCTTCTGGGTGGTTTCATTATGCTCAATACACGATGGGAAGAGCAGTATCTCTAGTTACTTGCAGGTGAGGTATTTGTTGAAGAGCTTCATGTGTAGTTCCTTATGAAACTGGAGCTTGGCAGATCTATTTTGGGATATAGTTGTAGGTTCTGGATGCAGAGCAGGAGGATTTATGCTCTTCTCATTCTTGTATGTCTCAAGTTTGGTGATGTCAATGCTTTGGGTGTTGTGTTGGTGCCCTCCATCTGCAGAGACCCCCATTCTTCTCAAAGTCCTAAACTCAACTTCAACAACAAATACAGGGCCACACTTATGGAAGAGTCATCTTTTATTTCAACAAGTGAGGTCAGGCTCACTGGATCTGTTTTACCCAATGTTGATTGATACACTAGCTCAGCATTCTGGGAACAAGTTTTAGTTTTCTTGAATAATTATGTAGCTGAAAACAAATTATTATTCCCAGGCGTGGGTTTAGTTATTGATGTGCTTGGCAAAATAACATGATGGTTTGCAGAGGTTTTATCACATGAGCAATGTCTCGCTTGGCTCTCAATGACTGGTTTATCCGTAGTTTGCAGAGATCCCTGCGTTTCTCATACCTAAAAACCAATGATAACAGATAAAGCAACACAGAAAACTAGAAACACTGGCTTTCGATGCACTTTTAGCACTTTTGCCTCCAGGCACTTTTCTTTGTGGGAGGAATGCTCCCTTTATCTCCCACTTATAATATGAGAAGACACATTTATAAGCCCCTAGCGCCTCCTTACGCCACATTCACGTCATTGTTTTTAATGCTAATGTAGCCCGAGTCCAAATCCTTGTGCCACATTTATAAAGTGGCGCAATGCATGCATTGCACCACTTTGTAACCCTTTACACTACATCATGCCTGCGCCAGGCATAATGTATGCAAAGGGGGCGTTCCCCTGGTGGGGGGGGGTGAAAAAATGTGCAAGGAAATCTAACAGATTTCCTTGCATCATTTTTTACAGCACTTTTAATGCCTGCACGGAGCAGGTATTAAAAGGGGGCTTCCATAATTTATAATGAGCCCCTATGTACTGCGCCGGAGTAATGCCAATATCTTGGTGCTACTCCTGCAGAGTACATCAATAGCCTCATGAAAACTTGTGCTATTGCCCCCTGCCCTGTGCCATGGTGCACCGTATCTTAAAAACGGCGCCCACATGGTGGCGGTACGGGGATGGTAAAGGGCGCAAGAAAAGTGGCGCTGCACACAGTCCAAAGGCACTTGTCTTAAATATGCCTGTTAATCTGCCCTTTTGACCATCTACAATTTCTCTGTACCCCATGCATTCCTTTGGCCTGATTCCACTCCACTTTTGAGCATGGCTCAGGTCATATTCTTCAATTCTTTGTCCACTCTCGTTGCTCTATCATGGCCAGCAAGTTTTCATCTGAACTACGAGCAAAGTCTCTGTCCAGGGCAAGAAGCACCATCGTGTCACCCTCCATCACTGAAGAAGCACTGTACACAACGCTCCTCTTTTTAGTTATAGATTGGGATGTCTGCAAAGCATGTCGATCAGAGCTGCATTCTCCGTACAGAAGAACAAGCACCACACCATGAACATGTTCAGCAACCACGCACAGACCCAGAATGGGTCCACATTCCAGTGCTGCTAAAACTGCTTTCTGTACAGCAAATGCATAAACTGATAAAAACTGTTAATGTATGAGTTGGAGACCGTGCAAACAGCACAAGTATATCAAAAACAGGCACAGGGACCTGTACTGAGTCTGCACACCAAAGCAGAACATGTTGATGATATAGCTCCAAGATCACCAAGTTCATCTTCATTCGCATTGCCTCTTTGTCAAAGTGAGACATGGAACTTATGGTGCAAAAAGAAGGCTTTACTCTTGGCAAAAACCCCTGCATGAACCATAGTGGTAGAAACATACTGAGCTATGCTTGTTCTTTCCTCGAAGATGGAAAACGCACAGAAACAGTGAGCACTGCACAGAACACAAAGTTAAAAGTGCCTTGGGCAATTTGCACACATGCCCTACAGTAGCAGAGGCCCCTCGCCACTTTCAAATAAACAAAGGCCCACATGGTTGGCAACAATCAAAGCTTAGAGGTCTTTAGTTGGCTTTTCAAATAACTAAAACATCCCTCAGGCATCGCTTAACTTTGTAAATAAACCTCATTCAGTGTTGAGCTGCATGATCAATTAGAGCAGGATTATGACTAGACCAGAATCAAGTGTCACAGTTGTTGGACTAGAGCTCAGTCCTTTCCTGGTCATTAGCTGAGGCAAAGAACAGGACAGTGTGGCACTGACTCGCAAAGGGGCCATTGGCCATCTCACATTATATATCTCATGTATTAAGTAGATATTCTTAATTCAGTCGATCATCGTCATAGAACAATAGGAAAGAAAAATTAAATGCTCACAGTCATCCCTTATCTGATGCAATCCAATTAAATATATTAATAAAGTTTAAACCTAACATCATCTATGAATATTCTGGGCTTGCAGTGGAGTGGGCGCTGGAAATAGGAATTTGCTTGATGGGAAATTGCATGCAGGAAGTGAGGGACATGCGTTACTTGTTAGAGAAAATTCAAATAAAGATAGAGAGAGAGGGGAGTTAAAAGGAAGAGAGACGGAGGGAAGAACCGACTTTGGAAAATGGATGAGGGAAGGAATTAAATAGAAGCCAGATTCTCTGTAAGTGCTTGAAAAACACCATCTCTATCATCACTTTTCCTGTGCAGCGCACAGAAGAGTAAACACTGATAACTAAAATGATTTCGACAATTTTTTAAACCATTGTAAAACACTGAACAAGTCCCAGTAGAATTCACAATAAAGAAAAACTGAAAACCTATGTCTAAGCTCTGGTGCAGTTTTCTTTGTTAACTGGCAATATTTCATCATGGTAAAGGATATGCCATTTTCTGATGACTTAACTTTAAACCTGTTTTCCTCAGAAGTTCAAAACATGATCGATCTTGGCAATCTTTCTGTTCTCTAAAAATCTTAAAAGGGATGCAGTAGTCACATATAAAAACTTTGCAAACTACAGATTTGTATTTTCATCTTTGCAACAAGAAAATCTTTGTAACTTCATATAACCATTTTCGTACTCCAAACTGAGGGCCTGATTTAGATATTGGAGGGGTTACTCCATCACAACTGTGACACATATCCCATCTGCTAATATCTAAATCCCATTGGATATAATGAGATTTAGATCCCCGTGGGCGGGATATCCGTCACCAATGTGACCAAGTAACCCCTCTGCCAATATCTAATTCAGGTCCTCTGTCTCAAAACTCCCAAGTGGGCGTGGGTCATTGAGAGATTGTTAGATGTCCAAACAGCTTCCATGGAACTCTGGGCAGAGCACCCCTCAAGTTCAAGGAATATCTCCTTACGGATGTAGTGTACATAAGCAGAGGAGCAGGTAAGACATACACCAGGAAAGAACACATACAGAGTAAAGCACAAGAACAGGATAGAGAAGCCTGGCAACATAGTGTGAACAAACAGAGAACAGACCAATAATAGACAAACACACTACCAGTAGAGTTGTACACAGGTAAGACTCAGAACTTCCCACAGCAACAGGGAATATCAATGCCTCCATGCAGATTACTCTTACAGAGAGTTACCCTGCAAGCCCCATGGAAGGGAGGCAGCAGAAGTAATATTTCTGGACCCTTAGGGCACAAGCAAGGATTGCACTTATGTACACGAGCTAGGCCATAATGGGTCCAGCTAGAGACACAGTTGCAATTCCTACAAAAATAGAATGGCACACTGTCACAGATAAGGCACTTAAGACTACATACATCGCAAGACAAAGTACAGGGTAGGAATTGCCTCTTGGAAATCAGGAGCCAACTCCTGTACAAAGGAATACACTTATAAACAGGTGAAGGCCAAATAGTGTACTGAACAGACTCTATAGCCCAAGAGGAAAATACAGAGCAAGCGCTAGAAAGGAACCTAAGAGCTGTAGCAAATAGTCAGGAGCAGGGTATTCAAATGAAAAACTTGAGAATGGTCAAGGCTAACTCAAGGATTCTATGCACTAAAGCAAGCAAGATACTTGAACTTCAAGACAGAGACTGCATAAGAATCGCAGAGAAAGGGAATAAAACCTAGGGGCAAAATCCAAGACACTGAGGATAAATTACAAGAGCTACGGTAGAAGCAAATTAATAAGTAAAGGGAAAACAATAGGAGCAACAGAAGGAACAAGCTAGGAATAATTAGAAAGAGAGCAGGTCAAGGGCTACACTAAGAGCAGAAAAAAGCTAGAGAATGGAGTAAGCAAAAGTAAACAGTGCTGGTAAAATCTGTAGCAGGCTGCACAGAAACGGGATCCTTGCTTTGGCTGAAGCAAGGCAGTAACTGGACTGGAACACAAGCCAACAACGGGTCTGGTACACAGAAAAACAAATTTCAATGCATGAACAAGGAGCGTCAGCAAATGGCAGCCTCTAGGTAGTTCCAGGCAGCCGCAGGCACAGGGCAGAGTCACGTGGCTGGGCTACACAAGACTGGTCACTGGTGTGTGCAATTCCAGTCTCTCACAAGTCCTGAAGGAGCAAGCCCTATGCTGGGGAAAAGTAGGACTACTCTCTTAGAAGGCAATGGACTGCAAATTCCAGGTCTTATTGAATACTAGACAGTGCATTATGGAACCAGAAGTCCAGGGAAGAAAATGTAGGTTTTCAATCACATACAAGATCGAAATGGGAAGCAGGCATGAGTTGGAGAGGGACATTGGATGAGTTTTAATGGTGATTTCCAGACTGCAGATGGTCCATGTACAGTGTCCCCTAGAGGTGGAACAATGAAATTGTAACAGGCGGGGAAGGAGGGGCGTAGGGGTGTCACTCAAGACTACTGTAGGTGGTCTGGTGTTCCCAGGCCCAAAATGACCTATTCCAGAAACCCCTGATCTGGTTTTATGAGGTGCAGGTACATTTGTTTGGAGGGAAACCATATCCCCCAAATTTATCACATTTGATTCTCCCACAGTTTACTAGATGCAAACCGGTGTAAAACCTCCCCGAACATTAACTTAGACGAGTAAAACAGCTTAATAAGTAATGGGGTCCACTCAGTAATTACGTTCTGGATCATTGTAAAGTTAAGGGGTTTTATTAAGTCAAAATTAAAATAAGCTCTAGAGTCAATGCCGTGAAAACTCTCAAGTGCAAAGTTATACAAAGTAAGCAAAGTCAGAAAATATTCTAAGTCTCAAACAGCAGTAGTATCAGAGAGAGACTATGCGGCTTCCCTAGAAGAATGGGAAAGCGTTTTAAAATCTCGCACACCCCAGAATTAAGGGGGTACAGGAGTTAGTGACAGAGATGGCATCCATCTCGTCTAAATGGCGTTTTAGACATAAATGTGGCATAACTAAACATAATAATAAAAACATTTTACACAGAGCAAATTTGTTTCAAATCATATATATTCAACTAGCAATTTCCAACTGTTGGAAAGAAGCCTCTGCCACACGAAGTCAACTTGCAGATTATTTTATTTTCGCAAACAGAAAAAATCACTCTACGCGTTTCGGGAGTCCAAGCTCCCTTGTTCACGAGTAATTCTTAGCCTACTTCTATTTCCATATCTTACTACCCTTGTACCAATAACGTAAAAAACGGACTACATTTATTTCTCCAAATGCGGCGGCCATCTTTAAACATCACTATATTATATTATAAGTTTAACTGTGCATTCACAATCCATATTTTAAACCGATTTTAATTCAAACATCCCTATAAAAAATATCTTTCAATTTAACTAATTCATTATACTTCATAGTCATTAAATATCTTCTATAAAGCAAACTTTAGAAAAAACTTTAGAAAAAACCTTCAATATATATATATATATATATATATATAATCAAGTGTATAAAGGCATATTCGTTCATTAGTCTCGCAAAAAACCTTTTTCCACACACAGCATAGAAGGAGGGGGGTAGGAGATGCAGGCCAAATGCAGAACACCTGTAAAAATCAGTAAAACAGAAAACTGGGACCCTTCCTACAACGTAAGCAGCGGATATGAATACTGTTGTTTATGGTGTTGAATTTATGATGCGAGCTGTGAATGCACATGATGTTCTGTACGTTGCAAGGTTGTAATGTTATTCATGTTGTGAGCTATAAATGTTTGTGATGATATTTATGCTACAAGCCATGGATGGCTCTGATGTTCATTAGGATGTGGGCCGTGATTAGTTGTAGTTTTTAAAACAATGGCTTACTCTTTCCACAATGCTTCTATCCTGGGGTAATAAGAGAATGGCATGTTGGCTCAAACTCCTTCAAGCCACTGACTTTAGGAGGAATACAGTTCAGGGGGCTTCCAGGCCTTGAAGGAAAACTTATTAAATGTTAGCCTTGATTTAAAAAAACGGCTATTTTTGCCAAGTGACCTATGGGCGTTGATGCACCCAGCTGACACAGTTTGCAAACCCTTTCGATGAGTGCTGGCATATCCATTCAGGGGCACAAGCTTCCTGTCATAGAGACTCACTACAAGACCCACAGGAATCCAGACTCTCAGCATTCTGTGCACCTAAATCAGGGTTACAAGCCCTGGATAGGTGAAAGCTCAGATCTGAGGGAAGCATCGTTTTACCATGGTATTCCACTTTCCGGAACTTGGAATTGGATCACACATGAAAAAAAATGTATTGTGCAGTAGCTGTATTTCCACAGGCAGAATAACCACATACTGTATCCTTCAAAGGTAGAATGAGGGCCAAGCTATGGAAAGGCAATAAAAAGAAACAAAAAATTGGCATAAAGCACCGAAAGTTGGCGGAAGTGAGGGAGAGCCTGTGATGTTTGGCACACTGACTAGTTCCTACAACAACACGTATTGTCCCTTTGTGTGTGGTGCATGGTTAGAATGTTGTGGGTGGAATCAGAGTATGGTGAGATTCTATTGGTTGCAGTTGTTCAAAGGCGGCTTCAGAGGCGGCTGTGAGCTGGCACCCCTTCTTCCCTGTCATGTGTTATTTTACAAATAAATACATGTTGCGTAAGACTTACCCATAGCGGCACCTTCATTTATGCTTCGCATAACAATGGCAACGAGAATGGGATTGAGCGGCGTATAGCCGCATGTTGAGGAGGTTCCAATTCAGCCTCCGTGGTTCACCTTGTTGCTATTGCGGTGCCTGCTGGTATTCAATTAGTATTCCGACTCTTGTTCAATTCTGGATGCTGGTCCGCAACCAGTATTATCGACTGCGAGCAGGTCTTCAGTGTGTGTCTTGCGGTGACGTGTAACACCTACACTCCACTACAGCCGCCGTCTTCTTTCAGGATTGCTGGTGAATTCAGAGGCACGCCCTTACGTAATCATGTGACGTGTGACGCATTACTTTGTGGGCCGCCATTTGACTTTAACTTTGTTGGTACTGGCGACGGCCATTTTGGATTGTTCTAGTTTATGCTGTGTAATTCGGTGATTGGTACACGTTGTGTATTCTTGTCATGCTCATCGGTTCTTCGATGATGGGCACACCTTAATGGAAATGCCATGCTGATCATTGGTTCCCCGGTGAGAGGTACACTTTAAGGGAAATTCCAGCGTGGATGGGCGGTGCTAATTATCGGGTTTCCAATTTCCGATGATTCGCACACTACTTCCTTGAATGTATTGCTTAATTTTAGTCTTTAATAATAATCTTGTGTTATTAAATGGTTAGGATTATTTTTCTGTATTCTCAGTTTTATTTTGATATTAGCCATTGAGATATTGTAGTGGTGTGTTATGGCTATCATTCAACCACTACCAGTTTTTGACTGAATCTGTCGGCCCTCCCATGCAATGGGAGTTATGGCTTGATATGTTTGCAGCTTTACCATGGCATTTCACTTTCCGGAACTTGGAACTGGTTCACACATGAGAAAAAATGTATTGTGCAGTAGCTCTATTTCCACAGGCCGAATAACCACATACTGTATCCTTCAAAGGAAGAATGAGGGCCAAGCTATGGAAAGGCAATAAAAAGAAACAAAAAATTAGCATAAAGCACCGGAAGTTGGCAGAAGTGAGAGAGAGAGAGACAGCGAATCTTCTTCTGAAAGGCGTTTATCCTTACTTAAGCACAGATTGGTGGCTGTAGGGTAGAGAGAATTTAAGAACTTACCCCCTTTAGAAAATCCTGCTAATGTAGACTTGAATGAGAGTGCTATTTAACAAATGCATGAAAGGTATGTAAAGAAAATTAATGCGTTTATAGAAAGGTTTAAGATTTATTCTAGAGCAGAAAGAGGACTCGTAGAAGCTTTAAAAGGGTTAGCTGTGACCTATGCTTTTTTTTTAACATATATTGAATGATCAAGGTCTGAGAGATAAGATGTTAATGAAAACTAAATCTAAAAGAAATACAGGAAAAGTTATGGCCATGTGATGAAATTGCATTGCAAGCGATGGTGGATATTGTAAAGTATAGAGGTTTCTGAAAAATGCATACAGTCAGTCAGGAAAGAGAATGAGAGCTCAGGAACCATTAATGTAGTGGTGGCCAATTCCAAGGATGGGAGGGACAAAGGGAAGAGTTTTGAAGTAAGGCAAACAAGTGGTAATATCAAGGGGCTGTCATGAGATAGATATGGGTCTTATGACTATTTAGCCAGTTCTAAACAGTGTCCAGCTTTAAGCAAAATATGTAGTACCTTCAAGAAGAAGGGACATTTCAGCAGAGTGTGCAATAGTACAGGAAGGAAAGTTAATGATATTACTGAGAATGTAGAGGAAGAAGAGCTGAGTATGCAAGGGGTGGGTTTAAGTGTGCAAGATGAATTTGCATGCAGTAAGAGACGAAGGTGCCAATGAGTTTGCCGAGCTGTAGTTTATGCTTTAATGGCATTCAGGTGGAAGTTATGATGGATTTGTGCGCCTGGTACACCATAATGAGCAAGGATACGTTTGAAAGGTTGTGTCTGGGTATGGACTTACATGAATCTGATGTCAGTCCGCAACTCATGCTGGTCATACAGTTCCTATGGTGAGGTTTGTTTGGGCATATCTGAGATTTGGATAGTAAATGTCCTGGCAAGGTGTATGTTGCTTACAAAGGTGCAATGATTTTGCACTGGCCACATATTACAGAGCCAGGAATTAAATTAGATCCAAGGTTGAATCCACTAGTGTATGCTGAGCATTAAAATTATGTATTCTGGGCAAGAAGCAAGTTTGTCAGAAGTGGAGTATGAAGAATTATGGAAAGAATTTCCAGGTGTATTTTGTGGAACTTTGAGTAAACTTAGAGATTTTAAGCATAGAACTATTCTTTGCAAAAATGTATTTCCAGTAAGACAAAATTTGAACAATGTACCATTGAACTATATACAGAAATAGAAGGAAATGCTTTGTGACCTATGTGATAAAGACATAGTAAAACCCTTTGAAAGCTGAGATTGGATTTCTCTGGTAAAGATTTCACTCCAGTCTAATGGGGATCTGAAACTATGGCCAAGATTTAAGAGGGCCAAGCTCCTCCTTGCGCCACATTAGCAGCATTTTTTTCACGCTAATGTGGCCAAACAAGGCCAAAATTGCCGCGCCAGATTTACAAAGTGGAGCAATGCATGCATTGCGCCACTTTGTAACCCCTTGCACCACATTATGCCTTCACCAGGCATAATGTATGCATGGGGGCATTCTTCCATTGGGGAGCCAAAAAAATAGCACAAAGAAATCTAAAAGATTTATTTGCGCCATTTTTTGCTGCTTTTTTAACGACTGCATAGAGCAGATGTTAAAAGGAGGCTCCCATTATTTATAATGGGCCTGCATATGCTTTGCAGTATTAGCGTCAAAATTGTTGACAATTATCCAGCAAAGCGCCAAAATAGCATCAAAAGTTTTGACAATAGTTCCCTAACTACCGCTGTGGTGCACCGTATCTTTAATATGGCGCACACATGGTGTCATTAGGGGGTGCTAAAGGGATCAAGAAAAGTGGGACTGCATTAGATGCAGCCCCACTTTTCTTAAATCTGCCCCTACGTGTGGACTTGAGATGTTTAAATGAAGATATTTGGATGGATAAATTTCCACTACCAAACCTGCAGGAGTTAATGTCATTGGTTGGTGATGCTACCATTTGTTCTACCATAGATCTTAATAGTGCGTATCATCAAATTTAATTAGATGGCAACTCAAAGCACTATATAGCTTTTATAATACCAAAAGGAATGTTCCAGTATAAGAGGATGCCTTTTGGTCTGGCTAGTGCTTCTGCTATTTTCAAAGAGAAAGGTCCTGGATCTTGCAAGGAGTAAGGAGAGCGAGAATATTTCAGGATAATATTTAGATTTTTTAGAGTTGAGCATGATAAGAATTTGAGATAAGTGATATCTGCACTTATGGATGAAGGTTTAACGGTACAAACAGAAATATCTAATTTTTGGAAAGCATCAAGTTGAATACTTAGGTAATGTGATATCGAATGAAGGAATTCGTCCAAAAATTGGTCATATTGAAGTGATTTTGAATGCTCCTGAGACAACATGTGAAGAAAAATGGATGTATTTTTGGGGGGATTGACAGAATTCTACTCTTGTTGCGTTGAAAAGTATGACACCAAAGAGGAGTATTTAGGGTCAATGCTAAAATAAAATAAAATGTGAAGTTTTGTTGGTCTCAAGAACATGCAGAATGTTTTGCTGCTATCAAGATTGAAATATGATGTGCTCCTTGTTGAAAATCCTGTGCAATGGGGGTGGATTGTGTAATTTCAGTGGCCTCATTGGCTGTGGAGCTGGTGCTGTTTTAGCACAAAGGAAGAGTGGTTGTGAATGGATTGTGACGTATGATTCAAACAGGTTTTTGCTCTCTAATGAGGGTCGGGGGCTCTCGCCACCACAGGCCACCTACTCATGCCAGCATATCACTCGGGGGATGGCAGAGCTGCAGTTCAAGGCCTGCAATCTTCCCTTGCCAAGCCGCCCTGCTTTACGTTGTTTAACACAGACATAAAGAAATTATTCAGTCATCGAAAGAGAATTGTTAGCAGCTACAAGGGCTGTAGAACAGTGTTGGTTATATGTAGGGGTTAGAAAGTTTAAACTTTGCACTGATAACAAATCATTAGTAAACTTTTTAAAACCAGGTGGTGGGAAAATTCTGATGCCAAGATTAGCATGGTTGGCATCCCAGTTGCAAATGTATCATTATGAAATTGTGTATCTCCCAGGAAGAGGAATTAATAATGTAGCCTACTGTTAGAGGTCTTGAATGGATGTGAATGTAGTGAGTGTAAATGTGATGTGGTTTTCACGTATACGTGCGATAATGTACTTTTCGGTAACAGTATGAAATGTGAGTACAGAATGAACTATCGGAAATGTTGTGGATGCAGGAAATGGAGAAGGATATGGAACTGAAGATGATCAAAAAATATATTTCTGAAGGCTAGCCTAATAAATATCAGTTGTGAGGGGAGAGTAGTGCATTTTGAAAGAAGGATGAATTAACTGTCTGTAATGATATTGTTCTGAGGGGTGACAAAATGTAAACCCCAGTGGGTAGCGTGGAATAAGTGAAAAGTTGGGTCATGATGGTCATGGAGGAATGTCCAGCACTAGGAGGGAAATAAGAGAACATTTTTGCCATTCGGGTATGGATGCTATGTTGGAACGATGGGTTAGGATTTGTGTTTCATGAAATGTTATTACTGATGTAGTAATAGGTTTTCTTGAAGATATTTGTTTCGAAGGAAGGCATTAGAGAGGTATTGGTTTCCGCTAATTGTGTTGAATTGATGTAAGAAAAGATGCAGTTGTTTTCAAGGAATTTTGGGATCAAGTATGTGAAAGTGGTCTTGTGCCACCCAGAAGGCAGTAGCCACGTCAAACATTTTAACAGGGTCATAAACGAGGCCTTTCAGTTGACTTTGAAATCCCGGATACCATAGAAGAAGTCGCTTTAAAAAATGTTGCTATCCCATAGGATTACTCCCCATTTGGTAACTGGTAGAATGCCATTTGAATTGTTAAGGGGAAGGAAGCCTTCTTCTAATTTGGTTCCTTGGTGGTTAAAAGTCAAGAATTAAGTGATGTTCAGAACTGAAATGGAACATAAAATTGGGAGGAGAGTAGAGTTTTATCAAAGACAAACCAAGAATAGACAAAATGTATATACTAGAATACCCAACATAAATGTTGGACAGTGTGTGAGAGTTTAAAAACAGGTTCTGTAGAGAAGGGTATGTCCCGTTGGTGGGAACCTTTGAAGGTTCTTAAGGTTTTAGGAAGCACTGGTAATATAGAAGATGGGAAAGTGTGGGATTTACATCATGTGAGCCTATATAGGAGAATTGGATTTGACAATGGTGCAGAGGGTTGTGTTGGTAAAGGCATCAATGGATATGTAATGGGTGGCAATGCGTGCCAAGATGGAGAGTGTGAGGAAGAGAGTCCGTGGTTGGGGTGAGAAGAATTGTGGTGCCTGATGGTGGGGTGAATGTGTTGGTTGAGAAGGTCTGAGACAAGACAGGATTTCCAATTACGTCAATGTGGAAGGCAGAAGTTGCTAGGTCATCCTGGTGGTTATAACCCGATCCTTGCAAACATTGCCTTTGATTTGAATAATTTTTGGCAAGTTTTTCCTGTGATATTTGCTAGAAGAACCGGATTTTTCTTAGGCACCACTAACCCATTTGCAACACATGTAGGGTAAGATGTAAATATCACCTACAACTTCAATAAACTTTGTGAAGGTTGCAAACATTGCCAAGTTTTAAGACTTTGCAAAACTTCGCCAGCTAGAGAAACGTTTTCCCACAAAATATTTGTAGAAAAGTGTTTCCTCTGAAACATTTTTTGCAAGATAATACTCCCACCAAAAGTGTGTCAGCCTCCCTGTATGTGGTATGTATATTGAGTGCTCAGTTACTGCCACATTAGTCTCTTTGAACTACAATGTGGTTGATTATGCAGGATTTCCTGCCATCTCAGCCTACAGACAAAGGGACAGATTTATCAGCACTTTGGGTTAGGACAAAGTCACCAAAAGTGATACAAACTGGTACGAGGTTTTGGCTACTTGTTTACTTTCCAGTGCAAAACCTGGTTTGTTTAGAAGATTGTCTTGTGCTTCTTTGCGTTACTTTGTGTCAAGTAAATTTGCACCAACCTTTAATTTGTTTTATACCTTGCACAAACAAATCATGCGAGCAAAAAACCTGCAGGTGCGGTAATCCATCAAAAATTACAATATGACTTCATGCACAAACTCCTGTTTTGGGCTTGAATAAAAGTTAACATAGGCTTTGGAGGAACTCATATTTATTATTATTATCCAGCTGCTCATCCAAAGTATCTTTTCAAATTCGTGAAGATGGAGTACGAGCAGTATAAATGTATTTTTATCTTAATGTTTCTGTATAGGGAAGGACATGAGTATTGTGGCATTGGCAATCTTCGGGTTTCGTAGTGCTGTGTTGTCCAGTTAAATGGCCAGCAGTGGGCCTGAGGTCCAGCAATTCATTATTGCTTCAGATGTGCTTAAGTGGCATGTGAGTTTTTGGAAAGTTCCACTACTTTCTTTGCGTTTTTTGGCTAGTGTTGAAATAATCCCCTAGTCTCTCATTAGATTTAACTTCATTTAATTCCTCATTCAAGTACGGCAAAATAGTCTTTTGTTATCGATGAAAATTCACCTTTTTGGGGTGTAATGGGAAAGCATTCCAGGGGCAGAGGGCATCTGTGAGACTGATATCCCTAGAGGGATATATGGAGACGTCCCATAGAGGCGGAGGGTTTAACCTGAGTCCTAAAGAGTAGAGGTGCGCCAGCTACTGAATGTTCGAGCCAGGCTCGAGCCTGAAGCCTGGCTCTAGTTTAGCTCCAGGTCCTATTGGAACCCGTAACGAGTCGAGCTTTCATGTTGCTTCTGCGTGGCACCCTCGCCCTACCCTGATACACAAAGAGGTAAAAAGAAGCATTGACATTTGAGGTTGAAAGGAGAGATGAATAGATGCCCATTTAGTGGCTGATTTGTAAAAGTGAAAACTGAAAACCTGGATTAATCACAGCTTCCCTGCTTACCCATACTGTGTGATTTTATGCAATGGTTTTCTTTTACTGACCTTTTTCTTCACAATCACATATGAAAGCACTTTTAAATAAGTGAATTCAGAATACCAGCTGTATGAAAACCCCTTGTGTTTGATATAATAGATTAGACTTTTGCTGTGTCTTTAAGAATCTGGGCCACCTAGGGGGTTCACGTGACAATAGTCTCCCATCTTAGTTCACTAATTGCACTCCTGCCAGGATGGGAATGGGGCAGGAATGGTTGTAAGTTGACGTTTAAAAACTGTATGTGTTAATAGGTAATTCTCAGTGCAGTGCTTTAATGTGAGGTATTAATGTTGAAACTTCAATTTCTTAAAGAAGTACACTTTTTTTACTTTTGAAGAGAGTTTAGCATATTTTACCCGATGTTTGTTATATGATTTAAATGGCAAATATTTTCAGAGCTTGGCTGGTGCATGGGTTCTAAGAAGAACGAGCCGAGCCATGCCATTGGCTCAGCTCTCGCCCTGTTAATTGGTTAGCTTGTCCACCGCTAGTAAAGAGTTGGTAGCACCCTCACATGGGGCATATTTATGAGCCTCTTTACGTCGCTATTGCACCATTCAAAGTGGTACAAGAGCGACGCAACGGAAAAATGAAAAATTCGATTTATGAAGCTACACAAGGCCGCCTTGATTGGCCCTGAATGGCTTCATAAATCTGAAGTAATGCAGCACAGCGCAAATCACTGCATCGCATTTCTCTGTGCCAGGGAGGCATATCCATGGGTGTTGTGTGGGTGTTCCCATGCAACATCTATGGATATTGATGCATTCCAAGATTTAGCAGAAGTGGTAGGCCTGGGAATGCGCCAAAAACCTATGCCTCCCCAGGTGAGGGGCAAGGAGGTAACGAGGAGAAACATCTTTACTTTTCCTTGTTTTTCCTCTTTCTATGTCTGCTGCAAAGTGCAGCAGACATAGAAAGAGGAGAAAGCCTAAGGGGGTTGTGTTTTTTTGCAGGACAGTGCTTCTTTCTGCACAAAATCAATCCTGCATGCAAAGGAGGCACCCATGCACCATGGTGCAAGTGTGCCTGCATCGGTGCTAGGCAGCCAAAAGGGCAGCAGCGCAGGGCAAAAGCCAGGAATGCTCCATATTGACTTAAGTACTGCACACTCCTGCCCTTTCCTGTCACGCAGTGCAGCATAGTAAAGTGACTTGCTGTGCGGCACTGTGTGATAACCTCTTAAATATGCCCCATATTAGATAAAGGGGCTTTTTAAAGGGCCTGCAGAGTCAAACACAGAGCTGTAGTTGGACTGAAGCATGTGGAGGTACAAATCACTCAGAGTGTCAGTATCAGTGCTGGGCATAACTACAGCGCTGGGAGATAAAGGCCAAAAACAGAGACCCTGACAGACAAGGGATTAGACTAAAGTGTTGGGAGGAAAAGGGAGTTTTTCGAGGTCACACAGACACTCCATGGTGAACTAAGGAATTAGCGAAGCACTGGTGGGTAAAGGGGCTTCTATGAGATCACACAGAGTCAGTGCCAGAGCTGCGATAGACTGAAGAACTGAGACGTAAAGACATTTGGATGAGATTACAGAGAAAGTCAGAGCTAAAGAACTGGGATGTAAAGGGACTTAACCGTGGCCAATCTGGTCATTGTCAGATCTGGGGCTATTCTTGAGCACTTAAAGGTTTAAGGGTTCATATGTGACCACACAGAAGCAGTGAGAAGTAATGGATGCTTCTGACGTCACACAGAGAATCAGTGATGTGATAGACTGAAGAGCTGCTAAGTAAAGGAACTAGTGTGAGGTTACGGATGGAGTCAGAGCTGTTATGAGACCAAGGCACATGGATGTAAAGGGACATGTCTGTGGTTACACAGAGAGTCAGTGGCAGAGCTGTGGTTAAACTGAAACACAGGGGGCTAAAGGGATTTGCCTAAGGTTACTCCAAGAATCAGTGGCATAGCTGAAGAGGGACTTAATTACTTCGAAGTATAAGAACTCGTATATGACCACACAGCTTGTATGAGTTCACTCCAAGAGTCAATGCATAGCAGAAGACTGGCTCATACATGACCACACAGAAGCACAGTGAGATAAGGGACTCGTAGGAGATCACGCGGAGAGTCGGCACCAGAGTGAAGGTGAGACAAACACACTGAGAAGTAAAAGAACCTGCCGGAGGTCACACAGAGCAATAGCAGCATAGCCTAGGATAGACTAAACGACTGGGAGCCAAGGAGTCTCCTCTGAGATCACACAGAGAGCCAGTAGCTAGGATGGGTTTAGACCGGGAGTCTCCAACCTTTCCTGTAGCGAGAGCTACTTCTCATCAGGGAAATCATTGTGAGCTACCGAAAGTCAAACAACTTGCCCATTATTACTAGATACACCCAGCTACCTTGACTTCAAGCATAATGTTCATAGAGCCAGGTACTATGGTTTGAACAAAATACTTTGACTAGGGGCCTATGACAGGGCTGCCATGTGTGTCGGTGAGAGCGTGGTCCTTGGGGATGTATGAGCATGTGTACTTATGAATGGGGTATATGTGTATAGGTAAATGAGAGGCTGTCATATTTGGCACAGGAGATACCTTTTGCCATATGTGGGACCTGTACATGTATAAAACAAACATCCTACTGGTTTTAAAATGGGAGAGATTATTATTGCAAAAATGTTCATAATGTGGAACATTTTATTGCTCTTTAATAGTTTCCCATTTAAAATATGACTATTTTCCAGTAATAAATATGGCACAGTGTTCTACTGGCCACTGGGAGCACAAGGCCTGTAAATGCAACACTTTGAAAGAACAATTTGAGAATATTAAAATTAAAAGTTAACTTAATCATAAGGTAACTGTTCATTTCACTTTTCACCAATTTAAAAGCATTGAGAAACATCATTTTGTTCTCACCTCCAATATTGAGTTGACAAGGACTTTTATTTGAGAGTTTAATACCTTAGAGCTTCAATCCTTCAACTCTGTGCCTCACCACAGGTCATAAATCAGACTCCTGCACTGCTCGTTATCAGACCCTGCTATCTGCAACCTGATGATAATAATGTCATGGAACACAGCCTTCCCTTAACTTTAAAAGGAAAACTGTGACTCTGTGCTTATTTAGAAATGAGACTGTGAGCTACTCTGAAGGAGTCTGGGAGCTACTTGTAGTTTGATATCAACTGGTTGGAGACACCTGGTTTAGACTAGCAGTCAGGAAGCTAAATGGACTGAGGTCACTCCCAAGAGTCGGTGGTGTACCTGTCGATAAACGTAAATACTTGGAGGTTAACACACTTATGAGGTCACACAATAGGAGCGGTAGGTAAAAGGAGTTGTTTGGGGTCACACAGGCTGCAGGAGAAAGAAGTCAGTGATTCAGTGGTTGCAATTCCCTGCCTTGCACTTTCTTTGAAGCATGTCTCCATCCACTTTGAAGAACCTCCACTATAACCGTTCTCCCTACCTCCTTCAGGTGTCGAGGCCCTACAGAGCCGGAGGTAGGTGCAGGAACGAGGAGACGGAGTATTTCCTGGCGGAACATGAGGTCTGCTGTGCTCGGTGCCCCCCAGGTAAGAAACACAATTACAACCACGTGACCATGGGTGGTTCACCAGACGTGGCTGGGGCCAGGCTCTGTTTTTGCGTTGCTGCTATGTCAGTTTGTCTGCAGTAAACCCTCCTCCACGTATCTGAATCTGTATTTGTTGGACTACCACAATGAAAAATACATTATATAGTGCAATATGGAACAACACGCCATGCACAGCCGCGGTGCCCGCACCTGCATACTCTGCCAGGTCCCAGTAAATCAAACCACACTCCTCGAGCGCTGGAAAATAAACGCTGGAATATGATTGCCACAGTTTCATTTCCCAAACCCCAATCCCTGGGCTCAACATTCAAGTGTAAAAGCCGAAACATACCCTGCCGTGGCTCACTTTTGGTGTCCTCAGGAATACACAGACCCTCCCTGCCAGCTGGGCATGCGCGTCCATAGCCGCAGCATGATTCCGGTTTCTGTGCTGCGCCGGTGCAGAAGTGGAGAGTGTGGTTCTCTTTGGCATCTCGAGCGCATACATTAACTTGAAATATCTCTGAGTTAATGCGGGTTTTCCGGTCAGAGTTCGTAAAGCCAGGCAGTCACTGCCCTGTGTTTTCCACCTCAGCTGTCAGCGAAATATGCATTAACTTTGAGTTAATTTATGGGCTCGTGACGACAAAAAGAAGTGCACAGACCTTTCCTGCACTGGCCCAGTTGTATTGTATCACTGTATTCATGTAGCGCTTACTACCCGTCTGTTTGGTGCTGAAGCACCTGCCTACATGAGTAGCACCCGACACTGTCGAGGGTGTGCAGTTGGAAAGATGTTGTATTTGTTTTTATTATATGTGGGAAGTGTTTCCATGTCGTGTGGGATGACCCATGTTATGGGGCTCAGTGCGTAGCAGTGTGTTGGATGATGAAGTTTGAGATACAGACGCACAATATTGTGGTTTTCGGTATACTGGTACCTTTGAACAGCTCTGCAGGTCTCTTTATGGTATTTCTTATGATAAAGTCTGTTTAGCTGGTTATTGCACGGGTTTGTCTAATCTGAGATTTTGTGTATAGTTGTGGTCCTGAGGGTGGTTGGAGGGAGAGAGAACTGGCGATATCTGTTGGGATGGGCATTTTTATTATCGTCCCAAATCTGAGTGTCTTTGTGAGACGTAAAGAAGCAGCAGATTGTATAGGTATTTGTTACTTGCAGTGGTGGACTATATTGAAGTCCTCCGATGGGCCGGTAAAGTGTGACAAATTCCTTCAGTTATTCCATGCCTGTTCATTTTGCGATGTTTGTTTTTTGGCTGTACAGTGCTGGCGATGGACAACATTTATAGCAGATATGCCTTACAGTAATTTATGAGGGATGAATTATAATGTGTTGCTGACCCCTGCATATTATGGTTTTAATATTATTGCACATCATAACTGTTATATGTGTAAGTACATAGCAATATAATGTCACAGCAAACCAGACGGCAGTCCTTAGCTTACCTGCATATTGAAAGTGGTTTGCTTGCTGGGTTTTTTCCATTCTGTGGGTTGTAAGCTGAAGATTGTGCTTGAGAATATAACTGTTTTCTGAGATCAGTTGCCAGGATGCAGTTATTTAGGAAATAGACATATTTTCAGCTGCTTTTGGAAGTGTAGATGGCCCTGGGTGCCTCTAATGCTGATTGGTAGTGAGTTCCAGAGCTTGGAAGCTTGAACTAAGAAAGCAGTGCCTCTGACAGATTTCCTATTGTAAAGGGACTAGTGGTCTGAATAAGAGGAGTGCGGTATGAAAGGGAAGCACAAAAAAGCACATTAAATCACTTACATCCCCTGTCTCAAACCATCATCTTCTGATGACTTCTCAGGCCAGTAGCGTCTTAGCATTCACGGCTGCTGGGCAAATACATTTACAGGATCCTTTTAGGCTAATCTTCGAGTTGGTACCTAAAGTTTAGTTTCTTCTACATAAAATCTGGTCTGCTAATTCCTGGACAGAGAAAGGGGTGAACTTGTTAAATAAGTGCCTGTCAGTAGCTGTCTCCTCATTTTTGTTTCAAAGTCCCAGGACTGGCAATATCCAACACCTTCCTGATGTTGACATCAGTGGTGGCTGGTGCCATTTGAAAGTGGTGGGTCTGCATGTTCCCTCTGTGTCACTCCAAGGATGAACGGAATGCAAACTATTATCGCCTCTCCCTGCTTTATTGAAATATGTGTATGCTTCCTTTTTGGCCATTTTACATATTTCTGTAACACAGGGAGAGGTGATAATAGTTCATCATTGTGGCCTAAGATTACTTACTGTTATGAAGAAGATTCAGTTCCGAAAGGACTGCATGTGTTTTTCCGCTGCCTGCGCTCATTCGGGAAGGTGGAGTCTGCTGATGTCGGCCAAGTGCGGCCCAGCCGGTCCCAACATTGCTCTTTAAAATACAGGGTACTATATGAGAGCAGCGTCAGGATTGACTTGAGCAGGATAACTCAGCGCTCCATTGAGGACCAGAAATCTGCCATCTCTGCCCCCCATACTCTCTAACAGTGCTGGATAAAAGGCCTTTCGAGTGCACATTTCAGAGTGGATTTACCCGAGGTTTTGTCCAGCCTAACATGCGCACTTTAATTTACACCAGCCCTTCGATTAATTATGTGATCACATTACGTACATTACGAGTGCAGGACCATGCGTCCACCTCCTGCGCAACTAACTAACAATAAATGTTTTTCTGTTGTTTTGCTCCATGCACAGCCATGACCAGGCATTGTGTGGCACTGCCAGGTTCTAACTGTTGGGGCAGCACTCATTTGCCCTATGGATGAGCTGCCGCTTGTTGACATGGAGAGTGACTAATATATGATTTTCCTTGGTTGTGCTTCAGGCTCCAAAAGGCCTGTCCAACCTGAATCACAGTGGAAAACACACACGGTGATGGCGAAGAAAAACAAAATAAAGGAGGCTATCTTCCACAATATGGGTGTGGACATGGGCGAGGATTCGGGTTTCACTGCAGAAACTACAGAGACTAGGAAAATGCTAGCATTGTATTGTATTGCAACAATTATATAATGCTACCTACCCCTTTGTGGAGTGCTGAAGCACTTACCTACATGGGTAGCATACTACTCCTTGTGGGGTGTGTTTGATCCTTTGTGGAAAGTGTTCCCATGGCGTTGTGAACACTTAAGTGTGGTTAGCGTCTTATGGGACGCATCGATTAGCTGTATGGTGGATGATTGGCCGAGCTCTTAATTTGGCTAAGGTGGTTTTGTGAGTAGCTCATTCAATCCAAGCACTTCCCTGCTTTCTGCTTGTAGTCCTAGATTTATAATAAGATAAACAGGTCTGCAAGTCCCAGAAAGCCCATTAGGGTAGAAGAAACGTGGGATTTGTGTCCCACTAAGGAATGGACATGAGAAACTTGGACCTGCCCTTGTTAGGTGGAGTGGAGCTCACAAGGACATCACTAGCTGGGTTCATGAAGGCAGCAGAAGGAACAAAGCAAACCTGAGATTAAGAGCCCAGTTTACTTTCTGCAGTTTCCACTCCAAACCTTTCTAGTCACTCAGCGACAGCAGGCTTTTGAGAGGTTGTGGGAGGAATAAGAGGTAAGCCCAACCTTCTAATATTATCAGCGGTCGAAGGGGATGCCACTTCTGTTTCCTATGATATAAATCTTTAAAGGCGGGGGGAAGCTGTATTCCTCTCATGTAGAGGCATTAATATATTGTTTCAATAAATGTCCTGCCCTCAGGAATGTATGCAGCTCAACAATGCACTTCAGACGTTAACACACTGTGTCGCCCGTGCCGCGCGGACAGTTATACAGAACAGTGGAACTTCATCAGTGACTGCATTACCTGCCCATCCTGTGATAATGGTGAGTATCTAGTCCATCTGGACACTGGTCTGGGTTCTTTTTCAAATTGTGGCTTCTCTTTTGAAAGGTTACTTTTAAGGTATGAGAAGGGGATTCATTCTCCTTGCCCTCCCAGTGCCTGATTAGGTTAGCCGCCTTACTCCATGTCCCCAGAACACTTTGCCCTGATTAACAAAACTTTCACGCTGGGCAGCGCAGAACCCAAAGTTATTGCACTGTGGTGCGTGACAAGGCAAGAGCTGGAAAGTGACCATATCTACTGAGATATGGAACTAGACTGCTCTCCCCCTTGCGCTGGCTCAGTTAAGCTAGCGCCCCACACACATCTTTCCGCCGTAGTGCAAAGGTGTCTGCGTGAGCCTAGCAGAGCATTCCCTTCCAGTACAAAATACTCCAGCACACTGGAATTATGCGTCAGGAGAAGACCAAATTATGCATCAGAGTTGAGTGAATTATGCTACAAAAAATGCAGATTATGTGGAGTAATGCAGCACATTTTATGATAGTATTGCTTCATTATTGTGTCATTTTTAGGTCGAGTGCGCAGGCGCTCTGGCTTGTTGTAATCTCTCTGTGGGCTTTTATCCACGCCCACCGCATGCCACTAGTGATGCCACTATCACTCGTTCATAGACTTGCTTTTAAAAAATCCTAGGTTACCATTGGTAAATACTTTACGTTTGTCCCTTCTTGGGACAGTTTTGTTACCGCCTTGGCCAGCGACCCTGTTACATGGATAATTGCACGTTTGCTGATACCTTTGACTGCGAGAGAACTTCTTTTTCCTTTTCTGTCTCTCCTCTGCGCTCATACTCATGGTGGCCGTGGCGC
Organism: Pleurodeles waltl; assembly: GCF_031143425.1. NCBI lineage: Eukaryota > Metazoa > Chordata > Amphibia > Caudata > Salamandridae > Pleurodeles > Pleurodeles waltl. Next base: position 89,187,921 of record NC_090446.1, on the reverse strand, counting down.
TTTGAATCGGCTCGCTTATGTCAGCTGTTTTACTTATCGTTTTCAATTTAAGTGGCATGAAAAAGTCCAGTTAGGAATTTACAACACTAATAGCTCTTAACTCGAGCAAACGCAAGAACCATTGCATTGCAAATGCTTGTTACAATTGTCAACACTGCCTTCACATTGTTAGCACCTCATTAGTACCAGTTTAATATCCACATTTTGTAACAAGCAACAGAAAGGTGCCGTCAACCTGTGCAAAGGGCCTTCTACTGTGAAGCCATACGCATTGCTGCTTTTTGAATAACTTTAGAATCGTATGAGCTAGAAGCATTTCTTTAGTTAAAATCTGCAGATCATCCAGCAAATGATGGAGTATGTAGCAAATGTGGCAAATCAATAATTATGTCAAAAACGCAGCTGTCCACACAATTTCATGACTCCAGTTGCCCTGAAAATACTATGCCTAGACTAACTTTAAAACTTTTCCCACCTTATATGTGTGCTGTGAGGTGCAGCACACATGCAAAATGGGAAAAATTGGGAGAAATTTAAGCATTTCCCAATTCTAACGCCTGCTTTCAAGTGTGTTATTTTTGGAGCAACACCCTATTACTATTGTTAGGAGATTGGCACTTTCGTCAGAAACCATGGGTGGTTAGACAGAAATTCCCATGTACCACCCACGTTACCCCCGATCCCCTATGAACAATAATGCATGAAAAGTATTGCAAAACAGCACTTTGCCTTACTTTCAGTCACTTTCCAGCACATAACAAGTTTGGCACTCGAAATAAATATAAAAAAAAACATTTTCTGCAGGTTAGGGTCACTTTTTTGATGCAAACGCAGTGCACAATGTTTGTTAATCTGAGTCTGTGTTTCCAGTCTTGACCTTTCACTTAACAGCCTATTGCATTTTGGAAACTGTAGTCGCAAGTTACTTCAATTGGATGAACTTTGCCACTTCTGCATTGTTGCGTGAACTCTGTGTGGACATAAAGGGGGTCATTCTGACCCTGGCGGTAGACTACCGCCAGGCCAACGACCGCGGATGCACCGCCAACAGGCTGGCGGTGCATCCATGGGCGTTCTGACCGCCGCGGTCAGAAACGGAAAACCGGCGGTGTCCCGCCGGTTTCCCGCTGCCCTGGGGAATCCTCCATGGCGGCGCTGCAGGCAGCGCCGCCATGGGGATTCCGACCCCCGTACCGCCAGCCTGGCTCTGGCGGTTCTGACCGCCAGAACCTGGATGGCGGTAACAGGTGTCGCGGGGACCCTGGGGGCCCCTGCAGTGCCCATGCCATTGGCATGGGCACTGCAGGGGCCCCCTAACAGGGCCCCACCAAGATTTTCAGTGTCTGCCAAGCAGACACTGAAAATCGCGACGGGTGCAACTGCACCCGTCGCACCCCTTCCACTCCGCCGGCTCCATTCGGAGCCGGCATCCTCATGGAAAGGGGTTTCCCGCTGGGCTGGCGGGCGGCCTTCTGGCGGTCGCCCGCCAGCCCAGCGGGAAAATCAGAATTACCGCAGCAAGCTTTTGACCGCGCAGTGGTATTCTGACGGCAGTACTCCCAAAATGTTCTAATCTCAGAGTACAAAAGAAGTGAAATCTGTACATTGCTCTTTTTGTTGTCTCATTCTGTCTTCCCATTCTCTCTCTCCCCTCTTTTTTGCCAACTGGTGACAGTGATGGGTATTGAAGAGGACATCTCCTGTTCAACCACAAAGAAGACCGTGTGCAAGTGCAAGCCTGGAATGTTCTGCGAATTCCCATCACAGGCGGGCTGCGTGCACTGCGGTGAGCACTCAAAATGTCCCCCAGGAAAGGAGGTCGCCGAGCCTGGTGAGCCCAACTTAACCATTCTTTCCTTTAAATAGCGTACTTTGTGGAGTACCACCTGTCAGCAAACCTTCTTCAGTGAACTATTAGTGTGCTTCTGTGAGCAGTGATGAACCAAGTACTTTGCAGATAATCTTCATTACCCCAAATAGGGGTTCTCCTCGTTCCAGTCCTAACAACTGAGGGTATGTCCCTCCCCCAGCAGGAGTAGTATGTAAAAAAATATATGTATATATATATATATATATAAAATAAACTCCTCCCCGTAGCCTCCTTCTGTTATGTTATGCTACCAAGCTTCAAAAACCAAGTACAATCGTGGGGGGGGAGGGAAGTGGACTGGGACGAGGAGGATCCCTAATTGGGGTAGTGAAGATTACTGGCTCACAGCCCCATCATGGGGTCCTCCTTGTACCAGTCCCAACAACTGAGGATGTAACCAAGCCAAAACGGAAGGTTGCACCAGAAACAGAATTGCAAGGCATGTTTATTATGCAAAAACAGAAAACAACAAGTAAACCATTCCTTCAATGCTGTAGTCAAAACTTTAGATCCAAATTGGCCATCCAAATCTTCACAAACAGAAAGACGGCAATGATTAAAGAAAGTGTGATGTGATAACCAAGTGGCCGCATGGCAAATTTCTAACAGGGAAACCCCTCCCGCCTCGGCCCAGGAAGTGGAAATCCCCCTAGTAGATTGATCCTGAATATCAGATGGAAGGGGCTCTCCCAGTGAAGAATATGCCTGAGAAATAGACTGACAGACCCATCTACTCAGAGTCTGTGCCACTGAACCATGAGCAATAAACAAGGAGTTGGACAACCCAAAAGGGTTTGTGTGATCTAAATAAGTCAGAAGGACTGACATCCAGAGTAGAAGGATGAGAAGTGGAAAAGGATTCTGTAAAGACATGTAAAATTACTTCTTGTGCAGAATGGAAAGAAGAAGGCACTTTAGGAACAAACTTCGGTTCCAATTTAAGCACCACTCGATCAGGAAAAAAATTCAGAAAGGGAAAACCAGCCATAAAAGCACCTAATTCCCCAGGCACCTAGCGGAAGTAATGGCCACCAAGAAAACTACCGTAGCTGACAGACAGCCAGACCAAATCTGCTTCTTCCAGGGGCTCAAAATGAACACCTTGCAAACTGAGAAGAGCAATGGCCAGATCCCAAGATGGAATCACTTTCCTGACAGAGGGTCTTTGCAACCAGAATTTCCTCAGCAACCTCAGAATAAGAGGTCAAAGAGTAAAAAAAAGTCATCAGAAAAAGTATGAATGGCTTTAATCGCTGCCCATTGAGCGGAAAGAGTACTAGCATGCCAGATGCTTTCATGAAACCATCTTGCAAAAAATCCAGAATTTTAAACAAATCAATAACCGCTGGATACTCAGATTGAGTGAAACACTAGTTAGAAAAGGAATTCCAGTGTTTTTTATACAGTTTCAGTGGATACTGTTTGCTAGATGTTTGAATTTCCAGAGCCACCTGAGAAGAACACCCCAAACTCACTAATCCAGCTCGTTCAAGAGCCAAGCCATCAGACATAATCGTGTCACCACTAGGTGAGACAGCTGTGGAAAATGAAGATGAGACTGGGTGAGAGGGTGATAACAAAAACAACCCTTGGACAGAGCCAGAAGGAGAGGGAACCAATGACACCTGGACCAATAAGGAGCAATCAGAATCACCGAGCCCTCTCTGTCCTAAATAGGTCCAACCACGGTCTCCCTATGGTAACCATAACTCGCGCCCTTGCCATGCACAGTTTTCTTATCACTAATGTTATTGCAAATGTTGCAGTGATATCAAAGATGCCATACAAGATCTCATCAATGACATAATATGTGGAGTAATTAACTGTGCATTGTGAAGGCACGAGTTATAGTTACCTTATGGTGCAAGTTATAGTTACTTGAAAGAACTCTAACAATAACTGCTGAATTTATATGGTTTTGTACGAATACATTCAGAACCTAACTATAACGTCCCTGTAACCTTTGCTTTTTTCAGTGAATTTTTGTGTTTTTTTAACGTAAAGTAAGTTTAATTACTGTATGTTATTCTAACCCCCGGCCGTGCGCGGCAGGAGTTGGTCGCAACCCAACCCCACGCCACGCATGGTCTTTGGCCGTGCACAGCGCAGGTTTGCCACTGGGCCTGTCTCTGCCAGTGGATGTGTGAGTGGGCGCGTGAGTCTCTGAGTGGGTCTGAAAGTGGGTGTGTGAGTCTATGAGTGGGTCTGAGTGGGTGCATGAGTGTCTGAGTGGGTTTGTGAGTGGGCGCCTGAGTCTCTGAGTGCATGTATGAGTGAATTAACTAGGTTATGAATGAGTCTGTGGTTTTTCTTTCAAGTTTTTCAGTAACCTCAAATGTTTTGCAAATTATTCGTGGGAATTCACGAAAATTAGCGAATTTATATGTGATGCAAAATTATATTAAATTTATAATTTCCCCCTAAAACATACCTATATCACACCCCTGGTGTCAGGGTACCTTCACCCTGACACCTTATGCTACTTTCAATTTGAATTGTCACCCCGGGGGACCATGTTCCCTAAAATAAAATGGCGGTCGCAACAAAACTCTTAGCATGCCCATGAAAAGAAAACAGCCTGGTGGTGACCTGAGGCAAGCTGCAGTGGGGAGATGAGTGCTGGGGAAGAAGGGACTGGGTTTGCCTACCAATGATAGTAGTTGACCGCTTTGCACGACATCGACCCTGTTACATGGATAATTCTACTTTTGCCGGTTACGTGGATAATTACACTTTTGCCGATACGTTTCACTACAAGCAAACTTCTGTTTCCTTTTCTGTGTCTCCTTCACGCTCATGGCGACCGTCGGCTCGCATATGTGAAACTGTTTTACTTTTCATTATCAGTTTATGTGACAAGAAAAGTCCGGTTAGGAGTTTACGATGCTAATAGCTCTAACTCGAGCAAATGCGAGACCTATCGCATTGCAAATGCTTGTTTAATTTTGAAGAGACTATAGTTTTTTGCGTGCTGTTTGTCGTATGATTTACATGGCAAACATATTTCAGGGCTCGGCTCGCCCTGTTAGTTTCTTGACTCGCCCACCTCTGGGGTGCAGTGGCCGGTTTACCATTGGACATTGTCTTCGCAAGTGAACTGGACCTGTACGTCCAGCCACTGCCCTTAACTCTGTTTAGCCTGGGCATCTGATATGCGGCTGCATGCACTGCCCATCAGCTGTCAAGCAAGACAGAGCATTCATGACAAATAATGTGTGATATCTGCGAAAAAGGCTGCTTTAGTCAGACAGGTCTGTGTTCACAGTATTATTCCTGGCGGTGCCTTACAGGCAAAAAGACTCCTCAGTAATACAATCTAGTACCCCTCTTCACTTAGCACCACCCAAACAGAAGGCACTCAGGCTTTAAATTGCAATGAATCCCAGAGAAACTGCTGTTCAGCTAAAGGTCCGAACAAAAACTGGTGGCTCTATTGGCGAGCCATGCAAATCCATACAGGGACAGACAGGTCCACAAAAGCAGCTTTTAAGCCTTCGTAACATGAGCATTGAGTTCGGTCACCACGGAAAGATGGGTGTGTGTGATGGTCATCCTGTCTCCACACTAGGCACAGAGTCCCAGTATCCGTTCATCCACCTTTTCATTCACCGATTCATCCACCAGGGCATGGATCAGAGCAGCCCCCAGCAGTGCCCACGAAGAATAAAACGGTATTTACAGACTTAGCAGAACCGTGTGGTCCATCAGATACCAAAATTAAGTAGAACTTCTATCCCACTGTGTACTCGACTCTGAATTTCTCTTATGGTGACTTCGGGTGTAAAAGGAGCAACTGGGGTACACATTTCGAATGAATATTTAGCTGACTTGGCAGGTCAGTCAGGAGAATAAATTAACAAGATGTAGGGTTCTCCCAGCAGGTTTCAGCCAGGACAGATGTGCTTAGATACCCAACAGTTTAGGCACTGGTACAGCGAAGGGAAATGGACCTGGCCCATGCAGTCTGCTCAGGGTGGGCAGCCGGGATGCAAGAGCATGTTCCGGATACTCCAAGTGTCACTCATTGCATTGCACGTTTCACAGCGTGGGTGGTAGCCGCACACTGCTGCCGCCTTCAATTGCGTGGCTGAATTGTATTTTCTGTTAAAACAGTCTGTTTAGGCCCATAGCGCTAAAGGTTGACACTAGTGAAGCCCCTCAATAGGATTGCAGTTTAAGTTGCGGATTACAGAGAGTTGGGTCCTCCATCCTATGTTACGAGTAGGGGTGTGTGTGTGTGTGTGTGTGTGTGTGTGGTGTGGGTATGGTGTGTGCATGTGTGGTGTGTGTGCATGTGTGGTATGTATGTGTGTGGTGTGGGGATGGTGTGTGTTGTGTGTGTGTGCATGTGTGGTGTGTGGTGTGGTGTATGGTGTGTGCATGTGTGGTGTGTGTGCATGTGTGGTATGTATGTGTGTGGTGTGGGGATGGTGTGTGCATGTGTGTTGTGTGTGTGTGCATGTGTGGTATGTGTGCTGTGTGGGGATGGTGTGTGCATGTGTGGTATGTGTGTGTGTGTGTGCGCACGCGCACGTGTGCCATCGTAGGCATGGGTTCTGCAGATGCTCACTACCCTGAACACACCCTTGGACTCACATACTAGAAACCAAGTAGCAGGGCAGGACTATTGGACACATGTACCTCCTTGTTGGTGGCCTCAGACCTGTGCCACGGAGGGCAGTAGCCTTTCAAGGGTGATGGTAAAAAGACTGTGGCAGTGGGTCCCTAGGGTTGGCTTCTCTTAAACAGAAGGACAATCTGTTTTTTCAGAGGCTGGTTCAAACACGGCCAATGATAGATGGTCACGCAGGCCCTTTGTGGGGCTAGCTTTCATTACCACAGAGAACGTCTAGCCCAGTGTTCCTGATTAAGTCAGGGAAAGTAAAAAAAAAAGCATTCTGTTTAAAGTTTTCTGAGTCTGACGCACCCAAGATCACTTAGTGGTACTGTGAAACGGGTGAGCTAGGATTCTCCATGTTCAACCATATGAAGCTTCGCCCTGCTGAGCTGAGCCGAGCCATGGTGATGCAGAGAGAAGATGGGGATGAGGCTATGGGTATCCAGCCAGGCTGTTCAGGAGAGGAGATGGGACTCGACCTTCTCCTGGCCAGCAGAGCCATTCTCCACTTCTCCTTTTGGAGGGGGCCACGTGCCTCCTCCCCAGGAAGGAAGCAGCACTTCCCCTTCTGGTAAGACAGGAGCTCTGTGAGCATTCGAGAAAAATAAGGAAGCCTCTGAAGGGTTGGCTGAAACATGTTACTGGAACTGGCTTCATGGTGAGGACGGGGGGGGGGGCGGAGAGGGGAGGGTCAGGAACTTGGTGAGCACTGCTCGAGAGTCAGCGTCAGTTCAAAACAGAGTTCATTTTTGCAGCTGGAGTGTGAGTGACAGTAGAACTTGACACTGCCACATGCATGTCAACTCGCCCACATTTCGGAGGTGTAATCTGTTCCCCACTTCTGTTCACCTGCCTGCAAACAGAATTCCTTCGTAGACTTTCACTGACTCAATGGCTTTTCAAACCTTTTTTCACCCTAAAAAAGTGCTCTTTCTCTGTACACATTAATGGGATAACCCTCCTAAACGCCTGATCTCTCGCTCATTTTGAAAGCGAGAGGTTGACAGATTTTGTTGTTTTTCATACGTTTGCCATTTATCCATGTGTGCCACGGCCATTCGTTCTGCCAGGATCTCACCTGGCTCCAAGTTGCCTCTTGGCTACCAAGACGTCCATCTTGCTCCATAATGACCTGCTCTCATTTTCTGGCTGGACTTCCACCTCTGCCATTTACTTGTAGCGCTCGCCCATTCTGCAGAGCTGTAGTGTCCTCTTAATATCCGTATCTTTGCTCCGGTTGGACAGGTCACCTGCTGCCATCATCATCTAGGCGGGGTCTCTTGTGCCCTATGGATCACTTTTCCCTTCTGTTCTTGTAACGCCTTCTTTGGGGGACATATCTCCAGTCTGTGCCAGACATAGGCCCTCATTATAACCTTGGCGGTCAGATGAGGCCGACCGCCAAGGTTGTACTGCTAGTCGGCCGCCCATGCGGCCGGAAACCCGCCAGCCGCATTTGGACATCCCCGCTGGGCCAGAAACAGAGTTTCCGCCCGCCGGCCCAGTGGGGATGTCGGACGAAATATTGCAGCCGGCTCCTAATGGAGCCGGCGGCAATGTGGCGGTTCGGCGGGTGCAGCAGAACCCGTCGCGATTTTCACTGTCTGCCAGGCAGACAGTGAAAATCGCGACGGGGCTGTGCCTGGGGGCCCCTGCTAAGTGCACTGGCAGTGCAGGGGCCCCCAGGGGCCCTGCGACTGCCCTTCCTGCCAGCCTTTCCATGGCGGTCTCTACCGTCATGGACAGGCTGGCGGTAAGGGGAGTGAAAATCCCCAGGGCAGTGCTGCCCAGGCGGATTCAAACCTCTGCGGTCAAAATATGGCGAATTGTACCGCCAGCCTGTTGTCTTTGACCGCCAGGGTTGTAATGAGGGCCCTAATGTCATTGGGTACTCTGAATGCAGACTAGGACCTTCTGCCAGATAACAAAGTAAAATTATTTTATCTTAATGCAAACTCTTGCCTGCTCTAGAGACAACGTAGCAGTGAAGCATGGACTGGCTGTTTCAAATCACTGCATCCGCACATAAGTTGTTAAATGGAGATCCCTCGGACCGCCACACCTCTCCTAATTGGCAGCAGCTGCAGCCGCACTGTTGTCACTTCTCAGCTGGTACAAAGTTGGTACAACGCTTGCATGCTGGTTTACATCGGTATTGGTACTACGTTATGGGATCAAGGTGCACGTGTTGCCTAATTGGCATGTGGGTAGCTCCCACGCGAATGAAGGAGCAAACCCTTGTCGTTGTGCAGCTGCACATTTTCTGCCCACATAATCAGTATTACAGAATGGGCTGCACAAGCGTCTGTGATCCCTTGTGTAATAAAAAAATACCCAGGGACGCAAAAAGCTGGTAAAAATGTCTGTTGTGCTACTGAGGAACTCCCATAGTATGGCCTAAGTCAAAAGGTTAAAGATTTCGCCATTTGTGACTGTCCTATTCCACCATTTTTTATCATATCTGCAGTCCCCTTTTCTCCTTCATTTATTGCCTGCTTTTCATTGTGTAGCACCCTGATGCTTAGGGTCCACTTTATATCAACCTTAAATGGATAAGGCCAACGTTGACCATTGCTAAATTAGTCTGTGTTCATACTCTGACATTCCACTGAGATTAACTTGGCATGTCTTTCCTCTGATCCGAGCAAAGTCATATCCAGGTTTGATCACCCTATTGGTCCCTGTAGGTCAGGTGTTCCGTTTATGAGCCCAACTCAAGAGAGGTGGTTTCCCTATCACTCCCTGCCGAGATGCAGTACTCCCATCCTCCAGAGGGCAGTCCTGCATTACCTGGTAACATACACCATGTCCCTTCCTCGTTGCACTGCTCCATACTGTCCCCCTGAGGTCGCTCTAGCATTACATGCTGAGATACAATAACCATTGAGCTTTCCCTCCATGGAGTTGAGCATCACCTTGATGCTGTCACCTTATCATTGTATTGCTTTGCTACAAAAAAATGAACGTGAGCACAGTATATACGTTGAGGATTAGGGAGAAATGTAGGGGTAATGAAAGGGACACATTTGGGTGCAGGTAAGGGTAAAGAAAAGGGTTAGTTCTAGGGTATGGCATCATTTTAAGATTAGACTAGGAAAGGATTAACGTTTAATGTTAGACTAAGGGATAGGGCTCGCTTTAGATTTAGTGACAGACTTAAGGTAAGAAAACCCTAAGGGATGGCTATAAGGTGTAGATAAGTGTTAAAGCGAATTAAATGTTTTTGGTTAGTCTTCAGGTAAGGGTAAGGCACAGGTTTAAGGGGAGATTAAGGGTAAGGGACTGGAGTAAGTGGGACTGGATTAGGTAAAGCTATGAAAGAGATGATGGACTGACAAGGTAGTGATAGAAGAGTCTTTGAATCCGTCTAGATCAGCAAATGTGGTTTGCCATTTGCCGATCTAGACAGATCTACCAGAGAACTAAGGGTGGGCTAAACTCCACGGAATTACATGAAAACTCTGCAAGATTCTGCGGAGTTCCGCAAACGGGTGGAAATCAACCCATTGAGCTACTTGCGCTTATTTTAGCACCAGGAGCTTGTTCATGTTGAAAAATGAACACGAGTGACACCACGCAGTGCACTAGAGTGTGCTGCTGCTCAAGTTGATTTTGCTGTCACTCGAGTAGATTTTCTATTTCAGTGGCAGCTTTCTCACAGCAACGGCTGTCACCATCTGTGTTCGGATAATCTCACCGAGTGCCCTCCTAGCACCTGAAAATCACGCTTGGGGATGCCAATTTTTGCTCGCCCATCAACCATTGGTGAGTCATGTGTGAGAAAAAACTCTGACACGTGGTGGCTGGCTGAAATCAGCTGGAACCCCATGTTACAAGTGTAACACGCAGTAGCCAAAAATCTGCCAACCCCTCAAGCGAAGCGGAATTTAACACCCTCTCCTACAGAGAACCCTTGCCTACTTGTGTGCTGTGCGCTTCTTTCACCACAAGGGTGCGCTCCCATATTTTCTGTTTGTACACAGTGCTCTGCATGCGTTTACTGTTGTATCTGACCTCACCTTTGTCGTACTATGCCACCAAATGTTCCTTACATAATGACAATGCATGAGGTGTTGTAACTTTCGTAAGAGCAATATAATGGAAAAGGAAGTCATGAAATAAACTAGGTGTTGTAGCAACATCTTGGCAATTCAGTTTGCAAGTAATATCAGTTCACAAGCTTTAGATTGTTTCCACTTCAGAGTAACTTGCACCTGGATGTGTACCAAAGCATGTTTTATATTTGGTCTCTTTGTTATTCCTTTGCAGGTACGTCGTCATCCGACACACAGTGCAGAGCCTGCCGGGAGGGGTGGTTTCAGAATAAAACATCCTTAGAGGCCCAGTGCCAGCGGTATACAGAGTGAGTTTGGGGTAATCCCCAAGCAAATAGGCCATTATAGCTGCCAAGTTTTCAGATGGCTTATGCGTGACATTTCCATATTTCCAGTGCATTTATGTGTGACATTTCAATGCTTATGCGTGACACTTTAAGTGACACTTTGGGCCATTTGTACGAACACTTATTCCCATAGACACAGGATGGGTAAAAACCTTTGCTACATCTGGCCTTTTATCCCTACTACTTGTGTTCTTTTGTCCACCTTTCTCATCCCTTTCCTTCGTCACTACACTGCATATTCCCATTGTATTCAGTACATACCTAGTGCTCCTGCTTTTTCAGGTGTAAAAGGCATTCAATTTTATGTTTATTAGTCACATGGTTCATGTGAGACATCTTCTGGGGGTTATGACTTTCTTTAGTTTCAATTGAAAGTTTGCCTTTACACATCGAATGTGCAAAAAACATGCTTCGAGGATGTGTGTCAATCACATAGAATAGGCAATAAAAAGTCTGGACACACCTGCTTGTGTTGACTACTCGTGGTTCAGGGAGTGTGTGCCTCGCATGTGTTCTGCCCTGCCACATTTTCCAAAAAGATTCACTTTGAGACCACTGAACTCCGAGAAGATGTTCCCTCCTCCAGATGCATCTGGGCCCTCTGGAGACCACTTCTCGGACTTCTAGTTACAGTTAAAAGTTTAAGTTTACAAGTCCAATGTGCAAATGAGGCCAATATCTAAACCTGCTTCAGACCTGCAGCATGTGTTGGGTAGGTGTGATAGCTAGGTAGTTTACCATGCACTGATGTAGTGTCCATGGTCTCTTTCTCAGATGCTGGCAGTGACACCTCCCATCCACCCGCTTGGATGCGGCCAGGGCTTGTGATTGGTCTGTGCACAGGCGCAGGAGCGGGAGGCGGGCATTTACCAGATCTGACCTGTTTACCTCTAACACTAATGGTAGGGGCCTGGTCCAGGCAGAAGCAAGTGAGGTGCTGTCCATTACTTCTGTATCGCCAGCATTGGTGGCGGCTTCTCCGGGTTGCTCGGAATACAGCCTTCCTGCACACTGTGATACACACAGTGCTTTAAATGGGCCGGTACTGTCCGGTACTGAGTACCGGCACTTTTTTATTTCTAGAGGGAGCGTACCTGCATTTCTCAAGAAAAACATAATACTTTTCATTGGAGAGTACCGGCACTTCTCAGAAACAAGTAGGTACTCTGACACAGAGTACCTGTACTTCTATTTTTCCATTTCAAGCACTGGATACACATAATCTTAGAGGGTTGCAGGCAGCCCCCTAGCGTCCGAATAATGGGGGTGCTGCTGTCTTTCACCTGACTATGCAGCATTAGTAGTGCGCTAGCTATCTATAGAAATAGCATTAGTTATATATACCAGTTCATACCACAATGTTTCAAAGTGTTGCAGAAAACAGGCCTTCCCTTAATTGAATAGTAATGAATTGACTTAACTTGGAAATATGGAAGGCTGATTCAGTGTTGCCAAGATCTGGACTCCTGGCCTGCAGATCAGTGCATATTTTAGCAGTGAGGTTTTAATTCACTGTGCCATCCTGCCAACTTCCTGCATAGCGCACTCGCACCTCGTGTTCAGCATAGGGAGAGCAGACAGGGAACACTGCCTCCTGTAGTCCAAATATAAACATTACACAGAAAATAAAAATATCAAGCAATGGCAATAGTCTCACATAGCAAGATCTGTGGAATGGATTTTTGGTGGAGATGTTTTCCTCTACAGGGCGTGTAACAAGTAACTGGCCATGGAGACAGGAAGTAGTTAAGCGCCAGTTCAAACTGCTCTGCATCTGCCAAACATCACACGAGAACCAGGAGGCCTTAAATAGTGCCAACCTTTGGATAGTAACTTCTTATGGATAAGCTGTTTCATATTGCGCTTCTTCAGATTCTAAGCGCTATAAATAAAGAATGCTGCTATTACTTAACTTTATGACACTCAATATACTGATCTCAGAAGGACTGAGGGCGGAGTTGGTGGGCCCGGACGCGAACCCCTGACACGTCAATCAATATATATCTGAACAGCGAGTGTTTAAGCTGGTGAGCCATAATGCTGAAAACCGGTGCAGAGACATCACCGTAGGGAAAAAAATACACTCTATAGGTTAAAACATTTGTGTTATGTGTTTGTGGCTTGCATCAACCGTGCACTGATTTGGAAATGCTTCCACGTTGTATGCGTTATCCACAGAGCTCTGTAGTTTTGCAGGTTTGTGCACGAGGAGTTCACCTAGCTTTCGTATTCTGCCCAGAGAGCTTGTTAGGCCCAGGACTGGGCTTGATTGTTGGAACGGTGAGGCAACCCAGGCCTTACATTACAGTAAAAAAAAAAAAGCGAAACAACATGAACTGCCGGTGCTCACCCATCACAGCCACGCCGGCTCAAAACTTTGATAACTTTGTCAAAGGCACGGAGCAGAAGGCTCTACTACCACGACAAGCTGGAAGTGTGGTGGCAGCTTTTGTGCATTGTGGCACCCACATCGCCGGACACACGCTCGACCCTATCTTCTCCGCCAGCAAACACGTCTTCTTCAGCCACACCTCTGCCCTACACTGGACCGACCACAGCTGCGTCCACTTCACATTCCGACGCGAGACCTCCCACCTCCGCACTCAACCCATCCCTCGTCGACAGTGGAACAAGATCCCTGAAGAGCAACTCTTCTCCGCTCTCGCCGCCAACCAACCCACCCTCACCACCGACCCCAACGACGCAGCTCTCAACCTCACAAACTGGATCTCCAACTGCGCTGACAACCTTGCTCCCCTCAAACGCACGCATCGACAGACCAACACCAAAAAACCTCTCTGGTTCTCTGACACCCTCAAAGAATCAAAGAAAACTTGTCGTGCCCTTGAGAAGGCCTGGCGCAAGGACCACACCGCTGACAACATGACCGCCCTCAAGAACGCTACACGCGAACACCACCACCTGATCCGCACTGCCAAAAGGAACTTTTTCACCGACAGACTAGACAAAAACAGCCACAACAGCAGAGAACTCTTCAGCATCGTCAAAGAGTTCTCCAACCCCAGCGCCAGCGCCAACGCCGTCACGCCCTCACAGGATTTGTGCGAATCCCTCGCCACTTTCTTCCATCGCAAGATCAGCGACCTCCACGACAGCTTCGGACACCAGACCCAACCATACACCACTGAACCCGCTTCCCCGGACATCACCCTCAACAACTGGACCCACATCAACACGGAAGAAACCAAATCCATCATGAACTCTATCCACTCCGGCGCCCCTTCGGACCCCTGCCCGCACTTCATCTTTAACAAAGCCGACGACATCATCGCCCCGCACCTCCAGACCGTCATCAACTCTTCTTTTTCTTCTGCTACCTTCCCCGAATGCTGGAAGCACGCTGAAGTCAACGCCCTACTAAAGAAACCTACGGCTGACCCAAGCGACCTGAAAAACTTCCGCCCCATCTCTCTTCTACCTTTCCCAGCCAAGGTAATAGAAAAGACCGTCAACAAACAGCTGACCACCTTCCTGGAAGACAACAACCTGCTCGACCCTTCACAAACCGGATTCCGAACCAACCACAGCACGGAAACCGCCCTCATTTCAGTCACAGACGACATCAGAACCCTGATGGACAACGGTGAAACAGTCGCCCTCATTCTCCTCGACCTCTCGGCTGCCTTTGACACCGTCTGTCACCGCACCCTAATCACCCGCCTACGCTCCACCGGGATCCAAGGCCAGGCCCTGGACTGGATCGCCTCCTTCCTCGCTAACCGCTCCCAAAGAGTTTACCTCCCTCCATTTCGCTCAGAACCCACCAAGATCATCTGCGGCGTACCTCAAGGCTCATCGCTCAGCCCGACACTCTTCAATGTCTACATGAGCCCCCTCGCCGACATCGTACGCAAGCACGACATCATCATCACCTCCTACGCCGACGACACCCAACTTGTACTCTCCCTCACCAAGGACCCCGCCAGCGCCAAGACCAACCTACAAGAGGGTATGAAGGACGTCGCAGATTGGATGAGGCTCAGCCGCCTAAAGCTGAACTCTGAAAAAACGGAAGTCCTCATCCTCGGCAACACCCCGTCCGCCTGGGACGACTCCTGGTGGCCCACGGCCCTCGGCACCGCACCGACCCCCGCAGACCACGCCCGCAACCTCGGCTTCATCTTGGACCCTCTTCTCACCATGACCAAGCAAGTCAACGCCGTGTCCTCCGCCTGCTTCCTCACTCTCCGCATGCTCCGCAAGATCTTCCGCTGGATCCCCGCCGACACCAGAAAAACCGTGACCCACGCCCTTGTCACGAGTCGCCTGGACTACGGCAACACCCTCTACGCCGGGACCACCGCCAAACTCCAAAACCGCCTGCAACGCATCCAAAACGCCTCGGCCCGCCTCATCCTCGACGTACCCCGCAACAGCCACATCTCCGCACACCTGAGACACCTGCATTGGCTCCCAGTCAGCAAAAGGATCACCTTCCGTCTTCTCACCCACGCACACAAAGCCCTCCACAACAAGGGACCGGAATACCTCAACAGACGCCTCAGCTTCTACGTCCCCACCCGCCCCCTCCGCTCCGCTGGCCTCGCACTTGCTGCCGTCCCTCGCACCCGCCGCTCCACGGCGGGTGGGAGATCTTTCTCCTTCCTGGCGGCCAAGACCTGGAACTCCCTCCCCACCAGCCTCAGGACCACCCAGGACCACTCCGCTTTCCGGAGACTCCTAAAGACTTGGCTGTTCGAGCAGCGATAACCCCCCTTTCCCCCCTAGCGCCTTGAGACCCGCACGGGTGAGTAGCGCGCTTTATAAATGTTAATGATTTGATTTGATTTGATTTGGCATGGCTTGTTCAGCGCCTTGCAACCACTGGTTCCAGGGGCATTGTTAGGTGTGACTAATGCATTTTAGTGCATACCAGCACTAAAATGCGTTGGTCTAACCCCTGATGCGTGCTATTTGGCAGGGCTGGGCCATGTCAGTTCCTGATAACTTGAAATTACACATGCTTATCAAAATACTCTATTTTGAATACGCATATTCTATTTAAGTGGAAGGGGTGTGGCCTATTCTAGTGCAACCTTTTGGGGTGGCCAAGAATGCTTGTTTAATGCCAAAGCTGATCTAAGTTCAGTAAAATGGACTGCTACCCACAGGGATGTCTAGTGGTTAAGAATCGTTGGCCCACTCCTTTCCATCCAAGACTTGTGGTTCAGAGGCACGCTTCCTAAAATGTCATTATGTGGAGTTCACCCATAGGGGTCGCCATTTGGTAAGATGTTAATGTACCTTGTACCTTCTCCTTATTCGAAACACTTGTGGCCTATTGGCACTTGTGGCCTATTGATATCACCTTTAGCGCTGTGAGTCACACATTATCAGACACTTGGGCGCTTTCTGTTTAGGGCTTCCTTGAGGAGGCACAGTACTTCTTGTGAAGTTGGTGCATTCCCCACAGAGTTATCTCCCTGCTTGGGATCTGGTGCTTTGTTCCCAAGACCCAGGTTTTCTTTTGTTTTCAAACATGTAATCTAAGTTTTGGAGACCTTTAATTTAGAGCCATCAGAACTTACCTCAAGAGCAGCCACCACATATACAGTTAGTTGCAAAGTGCACACACTAAAAGTAAGGCAGTTATCCTTCTATAAATCAAAATGCTTCTATGAATTAGTTAAATAAATATCAGTAACTGTTTTCAACAAAATGGTACCCTCTGTGCACCTCCTGTGTTTGTGCTTCTACGTGTTTAGCGTAGTGCAATGAGGGACCTTTGAGGTTACAGAGTGAACCCACTGGTGTGGGGAGAGATGCCCGAGGCATAGGAGGCTATTATGAAACTGAGATTGCACACAGGAAATGCCACCAGTGTTGAAATCAAAATTACAAAAAAAAGCTTGGGAGTTTCCAAATTCAGGACCCCAGGGAATGTCTCTGTTGGTTTCAAATTTTACAAGCAGTGTAGAACTGTATGCTTAAACTTTGCTAATTTAAAATAAGACTAATGACTGTTAAACTCAGCATGTGGTTGCGTCCATTTTGTGATTTCAGCTTGCTCAGAGAGATGGATTTGTGGGTGCATGTGTGGATCTCAGTGACTGATTGATTTGGTATTTTGTGCTGCCAAGATGTTCTTTGCTGAGGGCAAAAATAACTTTCTGCTGCTTTGAACCACTTTGCGTCAGCTGGGCGTTACTGGAGAATTACTTGGGTTGATCATTGCAATCACCCACAGGATTTGATGCAAAGTCTGATCTACTAAGATAACCAGATCCACGAAGGTAATGCCTCCAGAAAGAGGTGTTAAGATGAGGAGTTATATTCACGTGTCAACAAATCCCATGGATTGCACTTTGCTGAAGTGACTAGCAGACATCCAATGCATGGGATCCTTGCAAGTTCGACTGGGCTTAGGGATTTCTACTGAAACGGTGCCAGTCCTATCCTAGACGGCACACTCTCGCGCCTGCACGGCGGTGCAAGGCTGTGCATCGTGCGAGGCAGCCTTTTGGGAGCACCAGCGCAGCGGTTGACAGCAGGAGGCCACTCTTAGTAGATATGGCTCTGCGTTGCCTTTTCCCTTTTGTGCTGCACAGCGCAGCTTTGGTTGCTGCGTTGCATGTTTGCTGCAGCATGCTTATTTCTTCATTGTATACTTTGTGAGTGTTTATTTTGATGCACTTTGTGAAGTGTGTGTGGTTGTCATACACAGCGAGTGATCGTGGAGGATCTGATATTGTGTTCTTGTAATTTTTTTGTATGTTTTAAGGTGTAAAGTGTATTCTGTGATTGTGTGTCTTTTGTGTCTGCAGCTGTTAGTTGCCGCGACAATGATGGATGTGTGTCTGCCTCACAGAGGGGCTCTGTGTGTCCTACTGCAGAACCTCACATAGTAACCTCTGTCTGTTCCTGACACCCTCTCTCCCTATTCTGCCTCCTCCAGCTGTCTCTCCCAGGGTCTGCAGGAGATGGTCCCTGGCACTTCCACCTCAGACGCTGTGTGCTCTGCAGTCCCAACAACGAAGCCCACAGTGGTGCCCACCAGGAGCGAGGGATGGAGTAAGTGAACCTGTGTCTCCTTCTCCTGTCCCCCACCTCTTACTGGTAGCCACCCTCTCATATCCACCCTTGATTTTCAGATTATGTGAGCACTGGCATCATCATCGTGGTAGGCTTTCTGGCCAGCACCATCATCATTGTCATCGTACTCCTGATACGAAATCCATCCATCTGCAAAAGGATCGGTGAGTCGCTGTCCGCAAACCTCTGGAGCTAGACTTTGGAAACATGGGAGTTTATCATAGAAGGGACCATGGCAGGGTATGCACAGAGGTTGGACATGGCGTTGCTTTCATCTGGTTAAGGTATTGGAAGAGGTGCATTGATAATGGGACTTAAATAAGCATGCATTTGCTGTGTGAATTTTGTATATCACTACATCCCCCTCCAACAGATCACGGACGAGATTTGTATTTCATTTAATTAATTATCCTTTCTCTAATCTAATCCCTTAGTTCCAATCCCAGTTTTTGTGATTGAATTACTTTCATGTGGATAAATTTATATCTTAACCTTATACTACCCCTGACCCTTATGATATTTGGATTGTTTTCTTAAATTAATAACTCTTATACAAACACTATTTTTTCACGCCTTCGATTTAAAAAAATATATATATATTAAGAAGTTACATTTTATCTTTTGGGGTCACCGCTCCCAAACTTCCCACCTTTTTGTATTTTTAAAAATAAAATGATTAAGTCACCAATATTTCCTTTTTTGTTTGTTTTAATCTCTACTAATATCTTTATAATAATCATGATTCTTAATAGTTCCTATTTTTAAAAGAATACTTTTAATTGTGGGATATTCCTGTGGGGACACCTTCGCCCACTGTCTTTATGAATTTGATCTATGAAATATTAACTCTTAATTTTTATTTGTTTTGATTAATTTAATTAAACAATTCGTCCTTGTTTTAATTTTTTTTTTCACTTTCATTGAATAGTTTGCTACGTCAGATTAATGACTTGCAGTGTAGGCCCCGAGGATATAGTGGTCACGTTGATGTAGTGAACGTGATGCAGTAAACTGACAATGTAGTGGGTCAATGTACGGGAGTTATATAGTTGGGGTATTGCCATGTATGAAGCTGAGACGCGACAGGGTTTGCATGCAGGTGGGACATAAAGTGTCACAAATTGGGCGGGCACATGTCAGGGCATGCAAGCATGGAGTTGTGACATCAGGTCATATGGGGTTCGTACATAGCAGTGCATGCATGTGGATGGGAAATGGAATAGCATGCCTGGGGTTGGGAAATGGAAGGCATGCATGGTTTGGGACATGGAAGGCATGCATGGGTTGGGACATGGAAGGGCATGAAGGGGTAACAGTAGCATGCATATTGATGGGCATTGCAGGGGATTCAGGGTTCTGTGACAAGGCACAGCCTGCATAGGGTCGGGACACGCAAGTGGATATAACATGGCAGGGTGCTTATACATGGTATTGCAGCATTTTGTGGCTTGAACATGGTTTAGATATTGAAGGGTATGTACAATTTTCAGGTTATATGGTATTTCCCTGCTTGGCAGGACATACATGGAGATGGCGTGCACACGGATCATCCATGATATGGTGCAAAGCATGGCAGTGGGACATTCCATGGCAGACTTGGGGTGAAATATTTTGAAGTATGTATGGGAAGGCATGGTGGTGGGACACTGTATGCCAGGCATGGGTGGAATATGGTAAAATGTGCTCTGGGTCGGGACATGGTATGTCATGCTGGGCAAGTGGGCAGGACAGAACCTGTAAGGAGGTAGGGCATGGCGGGGCTTGTGTTAAGGTGGGATGTGGCGTGCATACGTAATACTGGGCTAGCCAAGGTGTTCATGAAAGTGGGACAAGGGAACACATGAATAGGGATGAGGGCTAATGGCCAAATCATCTTTGAGGGACGTAGTAAAGACTGTCTTGGGGTGAGACATGGCACTGAATGTGCATGGTTGGAAGACTGTAGACTATATAGGTGGTGGCACACATCAGAGCTTAAATTGGGTGGGGCACGGCAATTCACATATTGAGGTGCAATGATCCAGACAATATATGGAGTACAGACAGGCAGGACATGATTAGTGGTGCAAAATGACAGGCCATGCATGGGATTAGAACATGACAGAGCATACAAGGGGTTGAAGATTGGAGGTGGGACATGTCGGGGAATATATGGAGGTGAGGCATGGCTCTAACTTTATGGGTGTGTACGAAGAAAGCAAATGGTAGAGCATTTGTTAGCTTTTGACGTGGCATGCAGTGAATGGAGATGGATCAGGACAACGGGTTCGATATTGACTCCCCTTTTAACTACTAGATTGTCTAATTGGTGTTTTTTTGCGATTTTCTCTGCTATTTCCTCTCTAAGGTACTATACTTGACTGATTGTTTGATTTGTGAGATGCCTGAGTTAGGGTACATCTAGCTCTGCAGTCTCTCGTTGGTCCTCCTGAGCCCTGCATTCATTCACCCCTAAAAGAAGTTCATACTTTCCCACTTGTTGGAGTGGGGACAGAAGGGCATGTCAGTGTGCATTTGCTTATATACATCATTGTATGTAGCCAGCCTCTACCTAGTCAGAATCACAGTGGAGATTACCACTGGCTGCTAGACATGTGTACTACCTTTAGGTGCCCCAGAGTTGGCTTTAGGACCCAGAGAAAGACTGAGTGCGAGTTGCACTCATAGATGATCCTCAGTTACTGCCACAGTCACTAAGAACTTTATTTTAATCATCTCTTTCCATATGCCATGGATTTTTGGGGTCTCTAATAACTAGCTTTTTGGGTGAGCGGTCTACTTTCTATTTTTGAACTTGTGATGCGTACATTCCTTGTGGGAATTTTTGTTATCGCTATTGATTGTTCAGAACAGCATCCATTATTTTGCGTTGAGAGTAAGTTGTAAGTAACAGAGCCTCATCCTTGTCTTCCTAAATTGAAAGAAGTGCATTTCCAGGCATCTTCTGTTATATCAGGATGACCCAGGCTGGTTTCTAGAAGGTTAGAGCAGGTACACACATCTCACTTTAAATTCAGCTATCAGGTTTGGTATAACCTGAAATGTCCATGCACAGCTCCAACATGTTCAGTTACAACCATCATATATCAGGTGCAGCCCTAAAATGCTGAGGCACAACCATCATGTATCAGATACCCCACAACTTTTTCAGGTACAGACATTTTATATCAAGCACAGCTCTCATACAACTATCATATAGCAAGCACATCCGCATCTTGTTTAGGTGCAATCATCATATGTAAGTTAGAGCCCCAAATACTCTGTAAGTTTGCAGTGTTTGTGCCCTATTCACATTCCCTTTGACCATTTGCTGCTGCCTTCCTCCTTCAGCGAAAAAGATCTAGTCTGCACAGTTTGCCTGAAAATATAGATTTTGCACAAGAGACACATTGTGGCTTCTTTCCACCACCTCCCATTATGTCATAAATACTGCCCCTTCAGAGCCAGCATTTTGTTTTCATCTGACTTAGGAAGAAGACCTACAGCACTAGCTTGGAGAGACATTTACCAGCACATAGCCATATTACAATACTGTCAGAACCACTTTCCGAGGGCCATAGGGCAGCCAGTGTTTACTTGGTCCAACCATGGGGTTTGAGGCCTTTTACTCCAGACCCGTCTAGAGTCAAAATCTCAGAGTTAGCGCCATTTTTAGGAAGCACCAACCCACCTTTCATCAAATTGCGACAATAATATGCAAGGTAGGCGTTCCCATTCCTAAAAATTATGCAGCCCCCAGCGCCATATTTACCTCCTGATGCTAAAATGACGCACACTAAGGAGGCAGACCTAAAGAATGACACTAAGGCCGATTAGCGTCAAAATTTAACGTCTGGTCAGACCAGGCGTTAAATTGCTGGTAGGCCCATTTCCATAGATGCCCCCCCCGCAGCCCCCAGCATCACCACCACCCACACCACAGGGACACTACAGGATGAGGGAGCCCATCCCAGGTGAGTATACATGCTTGTCTGTTGTGTGCCCCGGGGGCCACTTACATGGGGGCCTCTGGCTGGCACTGGTTGTGTTCGGGATGTCCTGGGAACACTTGTCCTCTGTGGTGGATATTGGGTTATGGTAATGTCTCCTGTCTATACTTAGGAGTCATTTTTTTAGCTGCTTGTGTGACATAATAATGCTAGGCTGGCTAGTGGCAGAATTTCTGCCACTAATCAGTCTAGAGTCATTCTTGGCCCACTACTGCCATTTCTCCAAACACCATGCAGCACTGGCTAGCATCATTTTGAATGACACTAACCATTCCTTAGTGCCATTTTGTGTCTTTTTTTAAATACAGTGCACGGATGGCACTAAAGAATGGTGTTAGCTCGCATTCATATTTTTGCTGCACAACTGCACTAGCGCAGTTGTGCTTCTTTTTGCTTAAATATGGGCCTTAGTTTTGTATGAAAAAGTAGTATTTTGTTTGAACTCTACGCATTCAAAGTAGTATAATGACATACATGAAAAATGACACATTTCCCCTGAGTTCAGGGCGCTAGTATTCTCTGTCCCACCCACTCTTTGTAATGTGGTAGGGGTTAATTCCTATTCACTGGGGTCTCAGTTCAGAGTATGCTCACTAGTATGTCTTAACTGAAGACTCTACTCCGACTTTTAGCAAAGTGGTCAAAAGTGTCTTGGTGCCTCAGCGACCTTAGCCGCTAGTCTCCTGGGGGCTGATAGGCCCGTAGCCAGTCTTACCCACTCCAGCAGCGAAGGAGCTCGTAGTCCTGTCAGAAGGTGCAGCAACGGCGGGCCTTCACACTGCTCTGGTCCAGGTAGAAGAGTTGACTGCATGCAGGACGGGTGCCTGCCATCTCAACGCAGGCTCTCTCTCCTGAGCATAGGCCGCCAGCTGCAGCAGTGACTGGGGGCGCTCTGGTGCTCCTCAAGCCTGATAAGTCTGATGCTCCGTAATGGGGGTGGGTGGGGATTTAGATTGGATTCCGATGCTTCCAGCAGGGATCCAGCTGATATGATGATGCACTCATGCCGTCCGCAGCTCACAGGGGCACTTTGGACAACCCTCGATGCTCAGTAGTGACCCATGGGTCACACGCTTCACATTTCAAGGGCTGCGGTCCAATCCTCAGCAATCCTGGATAGCGGCCTCCAGTCGTGGCATAAAGGTTGCTGTACTGCTACCAGTCAAGGCGCCGGCCCTCACCACATGATAGTCCATACCAAGACAGCTCCTTTTGGGATATGGGGGTCGCCGCTAGGCTCCACACAGGCCTTGGCACTCGTACTCCAGCAATACTTTCACAGCAGCCCTTCATGGCGTACAAGGTCATTGCAACAGGCACAGCGCAGGCTTTGCTTGCTCCACACAGCACTCTGCTCATCACTGTCTTCACAGTGGCCCACACCTGGGCTGCCGACTAGAACCTGCACATGGGCAATGATGCAGTCAGTGTAGCAGTCATCTCCTCACAACTTGCACCAGAAGTCAACTTGGTTGGGCTCCTCAATGGACCTCGCTCCTCTGCAACACTCTCCTCTTCCTCACAGGGCACACTGGTATTGGCAAGCAGGAAGGCACTGGTGCTTCAGGCTCCAGAGAAGATGGTCTTGGTTTCTCTGGGTGATGTCCCCTCACCCAGCAGGGAGTCTAGCAGGCCTTGACCCGCAGGCCTGGTCCCAGCAGAAGCCTTGTAGAGCTTTCCCTCCTCACACAGCCCGTCTGGCTGCTTGGTAGATGACCAACTTTTGTTTTCTCAACCTCCCCTTCTTATAGTTCATTTCCAGACTCCAAATGTGACTTAGGGTCTGGATCTTTGAATGTTTATGTTTGGATTCTCCTTGTGAAGTACACCCTTCTCTTCTCTCCCTCCTCTTGAAAGGCAACCGCAGGAGAGACTTCAATTTCTGATAGTCTCACAACACAGGCCATGGGAGTGACTAGAGTTCACACCTGGATGGCAGCCACAGTGATATGTGCATCAGAGGCGTATGTCCCTGGCTCGCAGGCCTACTTTTTATGATTCTCTTATCCGCCCCATCTCTCTTCCTGAAATATCTCCAAGCCCTTTTCGTGTGATATCTCACTGAATCAAAGAGCAGCCTTTGAAGTGTATTGGGTGAGTCTCCCTCTCTCTTTCTCGCCCTCTCTCTCTCTTGCTCTCTCTCTCGCTGCTTCAGTGTGTCGTACCCAGCTCACAGGAATGCAGCAATGCACAAACTAGTCTGGGGGAATTCCTCTACTCCTCTTGTCTTCACTAGGCAGGCCTGAGCTTCTCAAAAAGGAATCCAGTGCCCTCAATGTAATGTACCATTACAGGCACGCTTACACTCAGTGTATGCTCACAGAGCATACACACTAACCAGTACTGTTACCTCCGTGCACTGTGCCACCCTATGCACACTTACATTCAGCACACACATTTATTCTGTACGCACTGCTCAGTAATGTAGCCTTTCTGTATTCTGCTGTGGTGTGCTACTTGCAAACACACACACTGTTAACACACACATTCACCATTCGTGCACAACACTTCATCGTTCATGTATTGTACTTTTTGCAAGCACACATACACACAGTACATGTTTTCACTGCACAGTACTACATTTCTAATGTAGAGTATTCCTCTCCGGTATATCTACACCAATTTCACGCAGGCACTCATACATCCAGCGGAGATTCAACACTCCTGCGCTGCGCAGCACTTTACATCTAACTGATGTTGGCCAATGGGGAGTTAAGCACACAGCAGCTGAATTTTTAAAAAAGGCGAGTGAACCTCTCGGCCTCAATCCAGTGACACAGGTATTTTGGCACCACTGTGCTCATGCTGCTTCACTCCTGGTGAAGCCTTCCACCACTACTGGGGTGGCACTTTGGATGCCCCTTCCGGTCCATCAATACTGCAGTCCGTGAGACAGGTCTTTGTATAGTGCACGTGCATGATCAGCCCTTGCCTTTCACAACAACGATCAGCATTTGGGATCCAGACAGCAGTACAGTTGGCACTCGGGCAGTGGTGGACATTCATAACTATGCAGTGAACGTTTCCATCCCAACAAGTACTCTGTTGGAAAAAGTGATGCAGGGAAAGTCAGTGGTGGAGAGAAGCTAGAGTGGCCTAAATCACAAGCAGAAGGTCCAGCTGGCATGGATCTGGGTAGTGGATACCTCAAGGTTCTAAGCCTTCCCTGGAATCATTAAACCTGATGATAATTAGCCATTCCTAAACCTGGCGCAGTGTGAGCCGCATAGTGTCAGATATGTGTGGGACTGTGCTTGTTGTTCACCGTATGCTGTCCCTTCACCCAAGTGACCCTGTGGGAGCGTTATCACCTCCCTCAGTTCGAGGTGCCCCAGTGATTTTCCTTTCAACCTTGTGTTGGCGTCCATTGGCTGAGGGTGCTCTCTCTAATGCCATAGATGTGTAAACCATCTCTCTCTGACATATGATTTTAGAGATATCATATTTTAAGGTGTAGTTGAACCTACTTTGATGCCAGTGTTCTTGAGGCTGCTGGTAGGAATCAGTGAGATGTAAGGATGCCCCCCTCACCAAAAGTTTAATCAGCATCTCCATTTGTGATATGTAGGCCTCTAATGTTGGTTGTAATAGGGACCTTACTGCAAGTCATAAGCCCATGCCTACCACCAATATCAACACTGTTGGAACATTGACCTTTGAGACCATTCAGAGTTGTAACTTTAATTTTGGACTAATTTAATTTGTCAATGATAAACGTCTGGGTTTGGAGTCCTAGGGCCAGATGTACGAAGCCTGTTTGCATTTCTGGACAGGCCAAAGCGATATTTCTGGCCGTTATTAAATGCAAACTGGGCTTTTCTAATGTACAAAGCCCCTTAAGGAATCACAAATTGTGATTCCTTCTCTGTAGAAATCGCAATTTGCGATTCCCAGAATAGAAAATGCAAATAGGGATTTCCTATTTGCATTTCCTATTCTGATGTGCAATGCATTTTCAAAATGTGATTTGGGCATTTTGGAGATGCAATTATCACCGGCTTGAAGTCGTGGTAACCAGGTGCAATTAAAAAAAAAGCACACCAAGGTGCTTTTTAAAATTGTAATAGAGCACACATATGCTACTTACGCATATGTGTGCTCTACAGGTGCACCCCTATTTTTGGGGTGCACCGGGGGGGAGGGGTAGATTTTTCCCATTGCCATATCTGGTTTTGCATTTCCTAAACAGCAGTTTCTCAATAAGAAATCGCTATTTAGGAAATGCAAAACCGGCCTATTGACTCAAATGCAATGGGATTTCTTAATACTAATTTCCTAATAGCGATTCCTACTTTGTAGGATTCGCTATTAGGAAATCTGTATCATTGTACATAGCATTTTGCATTTCCTATATAGCGATTTCTATGAAGTAGCTATTTAAGAAATGCAAAATTGTATCTTCGTACACATTTTTTTTTTCAAAGCAATAGTTTTACTGGATGTTGAACTTTTTCAGAAAGATCATGATGTCAAGCTGTAGCTGTACATCCAGCCCAGAGTAATCCTTGACTGCTATATCTAGCTATAACTTGGCAGTCAAGTCTACAAAGGAAGTAACTTGAGTATCAAATTAGAGTACAACAGTAATTGAGACGCAGGGTCACCAGTGGTAAATTACTACAACCACTAGTTAGATTGCCCAGTAATCAATGAATGTCCAGATTATCATAGAAAATGCCTCAGTCTTCTCATACCTTAAGGTTACCTCTCTAACTAGCACGCAAGAGGACTGGCAGCTGGAAGCAGTAGGGTCTTGAGGTATAGACTGAGGGCTACTGGCGTCCATTGGGTTGTTGCGTGCATGCTTGTCTGTCACACTTCGCCTACACAACATCGTTCACCTGCTGCCCTCAAAACAGAAATGGAGGCAAAATCCAGCATCCTTTCACTTTACAAGTGTCTCACAAGGAAATATTTCTGCATGTTTTTGCTCAGCAGTAAATAGTAAGCTTCCTATGTACTATAAATGGGAGGTTATGGAATGGGGAAACTACACCCTGCTGTATCCCCTTGACAACCTCCTTGATATGAGGGGCAAAAGCAAGAACTACAGAAAGTAAACATGGCTTTCAGAGCCCAGAAAACTATCTATTTATTGTGCTTTCCTCTGACCTCTTAGTTATGAGTTCCAAGGAAGTTTAAAGGAGGACCATGGACAATTGTAGAAGTTGTAGTCTATGACTGTCCTTAAATTACGTGTATGCTGAAAAAGAAAAAAGGTTGCCACTACCCCTGTCTTCCTCTGTTACCAGAGGATCAAAGCAAAGAGCAGTTCAAGGGATAGTTGAAGCCATCATCAGGAATGTTCAATCAGATTCTTGATTGACTTCAGAGCTGCAAACAAAAGTACAAAGCCAAGCAAATGAATCAAGGGATGTATCTACAGTCTAATATGGTCCTAGAATCTGAACCATTCAAGATACAAACAGAATTCCAATATTGGACATAGTTCAACTGAGCAACTCTGCAGAACTTGACCAATCGCCATTGTTGGTAAAACGTTTAGCCGCCATTTTGGATAAGCAAAGTCTGACACCAATCCTTGCATTTCCACAGTGACCGACTCAAGTAGTCAAGGACCTTGCCTACTCTGACTCATTCCTCTGAGATGGAATTGGCAGTTAGTTTCAGTGACCCGTTACAGTGATTTCCCCCGTTAAAATGATCTATGATCCCCATCTCATCAGGCATCCATACAACAAGGTCTCTCTGAGATAGTTTTCATTATTTATCAGCTGCAAATATGTGGCATACAAGAACATAGAGTAATACTCCAGACCGGTTTACCTCAGCCATTATTGTAAATTTCTTCCTTTATTTTATTATTATTTTTTGTATCCTTTCTGATCCTTAACAGAAAAAAATTAATAAAAGCAGAAAATTTCACTGAATCATATTAGTGTTTCCTATTGATCAATTCACACATTTTGTTAGCGCTGGAGATGCTGCCTAGGTAAACTGCAGCAGCATTTCCAACTCACCACAGTAGGAGAGAGAAAGAGGAATGGGAAGAAAGGCTTCCTGTAGGAGAACAGGATTTAGGAAAGAGGGCCAGGAATAAGTGTATGAGAAAGTATTTAATTTAGACAGCGGTGATTCCTCCTCTAGGGCAGAGGAGCGTCGCCCCTCTGCCTAAAATACCCCCCGGGAATGAATAATAAAATAGTAATAAAGTAAATTTATTACCATTTTATTTTCCATCCTCCAGTCCTGAACCGAATGTCAGGATGGGGCAGGGCCACTGCTTCTGAGTGTCAGCAGTGAGCTGTGCCCAGTTTAAAATGCGCATGTCTTTTTGGCCAGCCTTCTTGTGACAGCCAGCCAGACATGCGCACTTTAAACTCCTCTAACCAAGCTGACATAAGACAGCTGGGTTAGAGAAAGTACAGCCTCCAGTGCTCTAAAGAGCACAGAGAGAGGCTGCTTTATCCAATCCTGGCACTTCTTTCATGCTTGTTATAAGCATGAAAGCAGTGCCAGGATTGCATTTGCTGGAGACCGGAGCGAGTTGGACGTTGGATGTCATGCAGCAAGCATAGATTTTCTTTATTTACACACACCATTTATCTTGCATGCATGTGCGCTTCAACACCACATTTTCCAGCTCCCCCACTCTACCTACATGCCCAGCCCCTACTGAATTTAGATAGGATGGTGCAAGAGGTGTGGTCCTGGAAACTGTAATACTCAAAGAGAGCAAAGGGGGTGGTTTGATGTATAATTAACTAGTATTCTAAATTGAGGTTTTTTTCTATGGTTGCTTGTGACTTTACTGAACAAACAATTTCTTAGAATATCAATTCAGAGGGGGAGTTCTACTCAAATGGTTTCATCAATGTTTTCAAAGTGAAAACGATTTGTTGTAGAATCCTGTTCAGAGAATGTATTTTTTTAAAATTAATTTTACTTTGTTCCCTGAAAGGTACAAATAACAGTAAGTTCGAAAATTGGATCTCTTGTTGTTTTTTCTACAATCCTCACACCAATCTTTTTCCCTTCACCCCTTCCGATATGCTGTCACACCCTGAAAACCCTTTCCTCCTTTCCCAGCTGTTTTTCTTTCCGTGTTCCTTTCTGCTTCCTGCAACCCTTCCCTTGTTTCCCTGAAGGGTGTGGCAAAATTAGTTTTTCCATTGTTTCTCTATGCTGTTCTTTTCTCTGTCTCTGTTTTTTTTGTGGAGCCTCTTCTTTACCTTTACTTTTCCCTCCCTCTATGTTTGTCCTGTTGCCTATTTTACTCTCTATTTAGTATTAAAACCACCTTGCCTATTTGGGAGTTACTATAGGCTCAACAGAGTTTTTTTCTGATTTCAACTTTTTCTTTAGTTTAGTTCATTAACTTTGTGTTTTAATTGTTTATGGTTCATTTACAACCAAAGTGAATTTATATTCATTTGTGTTTCAACTAAAATTATTTTGGTTCTGGGAAATGGGTTTCTATTATTTTGTTTTTCAATTACATTGCATACTACCTTGTTCTGTATTTTGTATTATCATTGCCTGTTAGCCGGTATGAACCATGAGAGACTCTGCAATCTGTAGTACCTGAAATATTTAAACTTTGCTTTAAGCAGATGACTTGACTGATTCACAGACTCTCTGTGACCCCAGAAGCCAAAAGATCCTAAAGAGAATGTTGCACAAGAGATTTTGGTGTTGATCAGTCAGATTTTGTCAATGTTTCAGTAATGTACATAATCTAAAGTCATTCTTCATTCATAAGCCAACTGTGCTCAATCATTTTCTTCTTTCTCTCAAAGGGATGTTTTTCCGGCATGGACACCGGGTGAGTACAAGTCACTTTTATCCTTTCTACTTTGCTAAACACGCATATGCACACATTTTACTGCAATATGTTCCAAGCAGACAATGTCACTGCTAAGTTTCCCTCACTGACCGTCTTGGTGAGCTTATAACCCTTCTAGAAGAAAATGTGACCACCAGCTGAACATTGTGGCCATAGGGACAGAGATCTGGTGGGGTGGGGTGTGAGAGGAGAGGGATGTGCTGACCCACATTTGCACAACCAAGAAGGGCCACAACTCAGAAAGACTATCTTCAAAGTTGTAAACTTTGTTACCACAACACAGATTTGTCTGCTGGTAACATTCCATGCAAGAATGTTTACCAGGGCAATTAAACTTGCAACAAAGTTTCGCTGCAGGAATGTTCTTGTACGTATAGCAGTTTTAGAAGGGTTTTGTGCCTATAAGATGTAGGGCCTGATTTAGAGCTTGGCAGACAGAGTTTACTCCATTGGGATGACGAAGGGCAGTATCTCCACCATTCCTTGGAAAACTTGTCCACCAAATTTAGAGTTGCCCGTCAGCCTAGCAGACAACTCCCTACTTTTATAGTAATTGCTATAATGGTGGTCACTGTTAATGTAAGAAAAGATTGACTGACAGTACTGTGATCAGTACAAATTGTTTTGTTTTTCAAAAACAGACTCCGAAAGAGGGATTTTGTTTTTTAAAAAAAACTAATTGCCCCCACACCCTGAGAGTTTTCTCCCAGGGTGTGGAGCACATTTTTGTTTTGTTTTCAAGTCCCTGAAGCAGGGTTTTCATGGCATTGACTTACAGGAAAAAAGCCTTTACATCATCTACCCTAAAAAAAAGGCAGATGATATAAAGTCTGTCTTCTGGCATCCCCTACTTCGTCAGGCCGTCAGAGGAAGTATTCTGTTGACACAGACAACAGGGGATGTATTAAAAGAATAATTACCGTCCATCCACCTAAATGAGGCAGGTGGACTGCGAGTTTAGGGGCAGGGTACTTTGTCATGTTTTCTGAAGGGTACCCTATCCCTCAACCTGTAAGTCAGTCCCACAGTTTTAGAAGGCTGTTTTGCACAGTCTTATTTCAACTTCACCAGTCTTATGAAGTTGACACAGTTGGTTAAATTGAACAAAAAGCCATAACGTTTGCAAAACTACCCACTCTTCTAGCCTTATGCAGCAGCATGGATGAATTGAAGTGGACTAGGATAATGAACTCATTACAGCAGTAAAAACAAAAAAGGGTTGGGATCATACTGGTGCCTGCATGGCAGCCACACTGGAATTGGAGGGTTAGAGGGACATGGCCATGCAAAAATGTTTTTAAAAAATAGTAGAAGGACATGTATAAGATAAACGTGCCTCATTGGCCTGTCCAAGAACCATAAACCTAATAAATATTCAAGACATTTCGAGCAGCATACCATTTGCCTTCATGATCAGAACTCTGTCTCCCCCTGATGTGTGCGTGAATAACTTCATAACTTACTCTGTCAAGGTCTCCATGAGATCATCAATTGTTTCTATTCAATGCATCCTCCCTGCCACCAATTCTCACCCTTTACTCTCTGGCCACACCACCATTTTCTCTCTTTTCACTGTACCACTTCTCTACAATGTCTCCCTCTCATCGAGTGATAGTTAAATCCAGACAAAGATAGAGAAGATGTTTTATTTTCTCCTCCTCCAGGATTGTGCAACTGTTTTCTTCTCCATGATTAACTGACTTCTGCGCTGTGGTCAGTATTGGCATTTGTGACTTGCTGTGATAAGCTACAGATTTGGGAAATGAAGAATGGACTTTAATCAAATTTAGTGTGTGTTTGTATGTAGATTGCTGGTTGTTGAGTGCTAGAGAGAAATCACATACACTTGAAATGTGGATGTTTTTCAAATACATTGGGGCTGGAATTTGGTAAGTGAGGGTGGATGAGTGACAGATAAAGTTTGGTGTTCTAAGCATAAGAAGAGGGCTATGTTGTTCCATTCTAGGTGCTTCTAAAGCACTTTTTTGCAACCCAGAGGCTGTATCGAAATGCTGGGGGTGGACACGTGGAAAGGAAGAAACTTTGAAGAGGGACTGTGGAATGAGCTTTGTGATAAAAACATTCTTCATAGTTGTTTGAGTAGGTGCCCTTTGGTATCTGGTCTGCTGAAATGCAGAGGTTTGAAGTGGAAAGGACCAGGCTGGGGCAGAAGAGAAAATGGGGAAAGAGAGAAGGTAAGAGGTCACAATAAAACAGGGTGGGGGAAATTAGGGTGTGAGAGGGAAAGAGAAGTGTGTGTGTGTGTGTGTGCACACATGCAGGCCTGCCTGTGAAATTATGCCAGCCAAGGGTTTACAATTCATGGTAGTCTGTAAAAGGATTGCTTCATTAAAGAGAGCGGTGGAAAAAGATGACAGCAAGACTAATACCTTTTCCCCAAAAAGCTTGAGTACTCCTACTTTTCCCATATGCCTGTCCTTAATTAATACGTTTACCTACCGGACCACAAGATGAAGAGGTCCCAGGAGTTGGAGGCTAATGAGCACAGTCCTCTTTTTTTGCCTAGGAGCTCAAGGGCAGATGTGTCATGGTACAAGGAGGAAACATTCACAAAGCTGAAGAACATGCTCTTGCACTTCCCTTGTGTTGTTTGGCTTGGACTACGCTTTCACAGCGTAAGACCTCTTCCCACACTGCCTATTTGAGACCATGGTGATGGACTCAAGACTCTTGGGTTTGGCACAAGAGAGAAGATGCAGAGAGCTTTGCCTGACCTTTTTGATATCAGATTTTAGAACTTCACCAATGGATGGTGTGCTAAAGCTCGTGCCATGGGATGCTAAAGAGCATAGTTTGTGTGGAAAGAAGTAAGGTAGTTCTTAGAGATGGTGAAGAAGCCTTGCTCTGTGATGAGGGCTACATCATTGGTGATGGTTGAAAACGTAGGGAGTGGGAACTGGATACTGGGTTACCGAAGGAATTTAATTGTGATTGCAGGTCGCATTCTAAAGGAGATATTTGGGATGAGGGTTTGAAAGGTTACAGGTGTGGAGTGGTGAATGGAAGCTGTAATTATAATGGTTTAGGATGAAGTAATGGAATAGGGTGAGGCATTGAATAATATATGCGTGGTTGATTTTAGGAGGATTTAGAAATAAAGAAGAATGTGTGTGTGGAGTGATAAAGTGGAATACAAGTTGGTTCTAGAACGTTAGGGAGGAGAGTTGCAACATTTGTGTAGAGATGGATCAAGGTGAGGATCCCTAGGAAGACATTAGGAATGAAAACAAAGATTGGGATTAAGGACAAACATTATTGAAAAGATAATTTAGAGTCTTTATGGTAGTATACTCTTGTCACTTACTTCAACTACCTTTACTTCCACATCCATTCTTTCATTTCATTTCCTTCCCCCTTATACATTTGCTTTATCCTACCTTTACTTCGTCCCACTCGCACAAACTTTACCATAATTCTGTTTCCCAAATCATAATTGGAATTTCATATAACTACATTAATTTTAATTATTCTGACCATTCCCTCTCCCTAAATCTAACTACACTAATTGTAAAAGTAACTAAAAGAACTAGTTACTTTGTTCTAAAACTAAGTATATCTTCAGTTCTAAAATAAATTAAATAATTTATATTGTAAAAAAAATGAGTATGAACCTTAGTACTACATTTTTTATTAGACGGTTAGGTACTGGACAAAGATTAGGGTAAAAAGGAATTGTTTGGTGTAAGAAGAATTATAGAAAACAATGCTTCATTGTCTTTCCTTGCAGACAGAAAATCCTCATCATCAAGGAAATTCGGAGAGACCACCTGCGGCTGAGCCTCTCTTGTCGCATGGCCCTACTGGAGTGCAGAATGGCCCTGTGGAGGAGCCTACACATGAATCAGAAATTGAAGCATCCTTCAGGCCAAATGACCTTGCCTTGAAAATGTTATGTGAAAATCTTCAGCTAGAGGCCCCACTTGAATTTCTAGGTGGAGGCCCCTACATGCAAGAGACCGAACCAATGTCTCCCTCTGCAGGTCCCGGCACCCAAGGTTCCCAAAAATCAATGTCTGGTAAGAAGAGTTGCACAGAGAGCTCCAAACGAACCCAGAAAATGACACGGCAGGCAGCAGACAGCAGCAATGGGAAACAGATTCCTGCAGGTGAGGGCAGTTGTGAAACATGCCAATGCTTGTGAAGAAGATAAGAAGTTTATTTCCAGAGATGCTGCAATCAGAGTGATGGAAAAACAAAAAAGGCTGGGAGGGTGATAGTGAAGAAAGTATCAAGGGCACCAGTGGATAGGTCATTATGAGGAAATTCAAGTGAATCAGGATTGAGTGGCAGAAAGAGGAAAACAGGGAGGGTGATAAAGCAAATATGAAGTCCAACACACACCAAATTAAGAGGTCTAGCTTGTTACTCTGAATCAAAGACCATTGAAAATGTGGCTTCTTTACCAATGCACACAAGAACCTCCTCTTCTCTTCTTGAATTTTGTAAGAAGTTGAAGGAAGAACTGGCTTTTCAGTTAACCAAGCTACCATAGGTAGGGCCAGGCACACACTCCTACTTAGCACCAGGATACACTTGCGGGCGATAGTGCACTTTACAAATACACATAATATCAATGAATCGCTGCATTGAATTTGTTGAGAATTTAGAATTTCAATTTACAAAATCAGTGTGTGGAGCCTGTGTGTATCCATCCAAAAACAGCCAGGTTTAAATACAGCTATATACGTGTGTTGCCTACAGAACAGCTGTCGACTAGCAAGTCCTGTTCCTGTGTTTTACAGAGATAATAAAGGGTCTACTGCACCATCGGCAGAAATACTTTCCGGTGAAATAAAGAACCATTACTGCGTGCTGTATCCCAATAAATAGATTTTATGTTCTCTTTTCAACATTCAGTAGATGCATTTCTTCGTTCAGTAAGCAAATTTAGTTTAGTAACATTCTACAGTATTCTGTGGAAACTGTAAATGGATTTAACAGTTTCTGACAGGATGTATTTTCTTGCAGTTGTTACTTTGATCAGTACAGTAAAATATGATAATATTGTGTTTGTATCACCAAATGACTGATGATAGCAAACTATGAAAGGGATTCGAATAAAATGTAATGACAAAGAAGCAAAAAAAGTATGCCTTGAAAACGTCTCTAAATTTCGATATTCTAATATATTAGCTCCTAACATTTTTCCTGTTGCATCTTTCTTTCTAGGCACGAATAATGGAGTTCACATAGAAGGCAAGAAAGTCACCATCAATGGTGACATTTACGTATTCCCACAGACGATGGTGGGTCCTCCAGCAAGCACAGAAGGCAGCGCCCGACCGGTGCAAGTGACGCAGGACCTTGGCGACATGCCCACCTCCATCGCAGAAGAGGGGCCCCTCCCAGCCCATCAGCCACCTCCTTTCAGCGGGGTAGCAGCAGCATGGCATTGTGTCACACCACAGCAGGAAGAAGGGAAGGACATGCACCTGGCAACACCAGAGAGCATGAATGAAGACGCTTTGTATGGGGGGTCAGTCAGAAGCTCCCACATGGAAGAGGGTGGTGAGATTGACCATGGACAATCTCTCAGAGCTGAAATCTTACCGCTGACCAGTTCATCTGAATGAAAAACTCATGTAC
Organism: Pleurodeles waltl; assembly: GCF_031143425.1. NCBI lineage: Eukaryota > Metazoa > Chordata > Amphibia > Caudata > Salamandridae > Pleurodeles > Pleurodeles waltl. The sequence goes on along the minus strand of NC_090446.1, from coordinate 89,152,575 downwards.
TGTCAAAATGTCTGATGCTCACCCCCACCCTGACCTCTTACATCCTGCACTCACGTTTGTCATTTTCGCACGGCTGACGGTGGAAGTGTGCAAGTTGGGGAGAGGCAGTGTGTGGGGGAAACAGTGGGCGATTCCTCAGGTTCAAAATCAATTTCCAAATTTCTCTTCAGGGTGTAGACAGGTGGAATACAATACTTTGGGGCTGAAGAGCAGATTTGACGAAGAACTCTGGGAACAACAAACAGTAGTCAACAAACGCTGGGGTTGATACATTCAAATGAAATGGAGACTGTAGGGGGACACCAAACACCTAGCAGTGATAGGATAAAGCATAGGAAAGAATATATTGTTGCTCTGGGGGTGTATGGTGCAGACTGGAGGGCAGATTGTCTTCCTAGTCCCAAATTCTGAGGGAGGGTGGGATGAAGAAAATATGAAAACATGTTATGGCCACAGGCTGTTGGAGTGGACAAGTTACAGAGAGTGATAAATTAGGATCCCCCCCCCCCCCCCCCCCGGCTGTACTTTGAATGAGTTTAGAAAATTGGGCACCAGTCTTTACTATGAATGAGATCTAAAAAAATGGCAGTGTATATGGGGAAGCTCCAAGAGTAGGAATGAATGATTTAAGAGAAGAGAGGAATAGAGGGTCTCTAGCAGTAGACGAGGGAAAGAGAAAAACTAATGTAAAGTAGTCTTCTTCATTCCAGAGGTTGCCGGAATATCAGATCCACATGAACTACCCGATGAATACATTTAAATATGAGAAACAGATCCCAGGATATGTTCCTGTTCTGGACAGTCAGCTAGATTGCACTAGGATGATGGTGTGGAAAAACAAATGGAGACTCTGCATCCACAGGAACAAGTATGCTGTTCTGCCGACAACAAGGATTTGTTGTGCAAGAAGCCTTGCATACTAACAATTAGCGTAATACAGTTTTGCATTTATCAGGCAAAGCATCACCAACCTGTGCTACTCTTGGCAAAGTTATGTCTATGCACCTTTGAGCTGATACAACTGACCCACAGCAGAAGTCTGGGAATTCGTATTTCAAGGCAACCCCCAGAATTTTAGTTTTTCCTGGCCTTGCCAATTCTGCCCACAGATAGTGAGGAGTTGAGATGGCCATGTTGAGGTTTTCAGCAGGCTCGGTGGTCCTCAAAGGACTGAGGCCCATGAACTGTGCAAGGACTTTTGAATCCTTAATATAGCATTTTGATACTGTTTTTCAGAGGCCTTTAATTGTTATTCGGTGTCACCTATTGGTGGTACTCTAATGCTGCTGCTTCACCTCGAATTATTGCAACAGTTAGCCTGTTGTGGCCACTGAACTTCACCTGCCAGCACCACAGAGTGAAGTGCCAACGACAATGTAGTGAACCTTTCTTGAGGGCCTCTAATGTGTAGATAAATCTGAGTGTCATCTTCATAAGAATGGGACATTAGACCCTAGTGCCCTTACCTATGAGGGTCTTCTTGAAGATGTTAAACTATTGGGGGGACAAGGCCAAGCCCTGGGGAATCCCACAGTCCATAGTTGAGAATATATATGACCAGGGTTGTACAGGTGGATTACAACACCAGAAGAGGGGCATATTGGGGCCCCAGTCTGAATCAATATGTCTTTAAAGAATTAAAGACATATTGGTCTGCCCCTTGTGCTTATGGGACCCCCTGAACAGCAGGCGCAGTGCAAGTAGGTTAGAAAAGGTAAATATTTGGTGTTTTGAAGATTAGAGGACGGCTACAAAGCAATAATAACTTCTCACCTTGTCATACAATTCTGCGAAAGCTCTCTCTTTATTGTTTCATTAATTAGGCAATTCAGGGTTCCGCAGGCATCTGGACATCAGGACGTTTTTTGTATACATGTGAAGAGCTTTCAAAAGTAGTTCTTCTCAGGGATGGTGCAGGGATTTATTTAAGATTCATTTACTGCATGTAGGGCAGTCCTGTGGCCTGAGCCATCCACTTCTGGTTGGACATGTGTGTAATGCACCACGCTTTAGAACCATACTGTAGTACCAGATCCACTTCTGGGGTTTTCTGATCAACCATCATCCTGAGGGACATGATTTCAATGAACTGGTGTCTCCCTTAGCCCGAAAGCCAACGAGCTAAAGTGCACTCAATGGAACTTTCAGCATCACACAAAAGACACCTGCATCCCAAGAAGAATGGAAACAGTATTACACACCTGCATAATTTGAGGAATAAAGTAGTTATTTGTTGGTTTCCTAGTCTGCCTAATGACATTCTGTGACATTGTTAGCCTATTTCCTTACGGTTGAGGTTTGTCTAGTTCGAAGCCATTCGATAAAGTGATGTATATTTTGTTAGCAATATTAACCTGTCTATATGATTTTTTTTGATTGGGCAAATAAGAGTATTCTTGAGAGTCAATAGCAAGTGCCAGTGAGACCCCTGCCTCCCTGCCCCTCCATCCAAGGCTGCTTAGTACAAGTGGAGCAGGTCACGGAAAAGCAACAAGAAGACAGAGATAATGGGTGCCACTCTGGAAATGGCTCCAAACAAAGATACTGGAAATGATGTTGAAGATACGTACGGAGTCATTACCCTTAATTTATAAAAAGGAAGTAATTTTTGGTACGGTCAAAGACATATCAAGTCTTTTATTCCACCCTCACCCACCATCAGGCTGTAAAGGTCCACACTGTTGATCAGAAAGCAGTGGGCTGTGTGCAAAATGTCTGTTAAACACATAAAAGCGGAGCCCATCTGGCAGGCATACAAATGTAAAAGAACACATTTTGGTAAGGCCAGTAAGTTTGACTTTTGTCTGGCATGTGAGGTTGGCAGTGCATAATTTATTATTAGTATTGCCAATGCTTGATGAGGTACTGAGAAGCAAGCACAGACAAAAGCACTAGATTCTACAGAAGAAAAGGGTTTCTTTCTTTTCTGTGGTACCGCTTTTGTTATGGCCACTCCCAAGGGGAACCAGGCCCCTTGCTGACTGATCTGAAATGTAACACAGTCCCTCATGCCTTCCAGTTGAGAAAGAAATGCACATCCAAACAGCCATGAAAAAGATGGTGACACTAATTTAACTCTTGTGGGCTGATCCAAGATGTGATTGTCGAATGGAAATTGTTGCAGGACTCACTGGCTATGAGCAAGACTCATTAGAGTTGAAACGCGTTAGTGGTTGCCGAATAAGTTCAATAAACGTTATTGGTTGGAGTTCCTGGAGGGCGTTGAAATGCTTTTGTGTAGAATATGGACCAGGGGTGATCTCCCTCGTCACCACCACCGGCAGCTGGGTGCGCCGCAATGACGCTGTGACAGATTTTTATATATATATATATGTTCAATGGCATGTGTAGCTGCAGATACACATGCTCTGCACATCCCGCCATCTAGTGTTGGGCTCGGAGTGTTACAAGTTGTTTTTCTTCGAAGAAGTCTTTTTCGAGTCACGAGATCGAGGGACTCCTCCCCTTTCGTCTCCATTGCGCATGGGTGTCGACTCCATCTTAGATTGTTTTATTTCCGCCATCGGGTTCGGACGTGTTCCTTTTCGCTCCGTGTTTCGGTTCGAAAAGTTAGCTAAAATCTCGGAAAATTTGACGGTATTGTTTGCGTTCGGTATCGGGTTAGTTACAACAGATCGACACCGAATCTTGAAGAGCTCCGGTGGCCCTTCGGGGTTTTCGATTCCCCGGTGGGGCCTGGTCGGGCCCGACCACGTGCGTCTTCAAGGCTAATGGAACGGACCCCATTCCGCTTCTGCCCCGAATGTCACAACAAGTATCCTTATACAGATCAGCATTTGGTCTGTAATTTGTGTCTGTCTCCAGACCACAAAGAGGATACCTGTGAGGCCTGTCGAGCGTTTCGGTCCAGAAAGACGTTAAGAGACCGAAGAGCAAGGAGACTACAAATGGCGTCAGCGCCGACAGGACAAAGACACCTGGAAGAGGAAGAAGAAACCTTTTCCAACGCGATTCGGACTCGGACGAGGTCGACCCCGAACAGATGCCAAAAACCGTGAGTAAGACATCGATACACAAAACTCACGGAAAAAGCATGAAAGCCCAGGGGACGCCACCGCCAGCAGGCCATCGGCACCGAAAAAGGGCATGCATGTGTCGAAGTCATCCGACTCCGGTCGAGATACCGGCACAGAGGAGACTCGACCCCGAGACACCGGGTCAGAGCAATCTCGGCACCGAGAGGGCGGCACCGAAACGAGTCGGCACCAAGAGATCAGTACGCCGAAGATAAAAAAAAGTGTCGTCGGAACCGAAAAAGACAGCTGAAAAGGTTTCCATACCGAAACATCCGGCCTCGGAACCGAAATCAAATTCCTACACAGAGGAACAGGGCCTGTCCTCACAGATGCAAGGACACAGATTCGGACAAGAACTAGAGTCAATAGAGCCAGATTACACTCAAAAAAGGCTCCACATACAAAAAGACACAGGGAAGATCAGTACTCTTCCCCCAATTCAAATGAAAAGAAAACTTGCCTTCCAAGAGAAAGACAAGCAGCCACAGGCAAAGGTGGCAAAACAAGTAACTCCGCCACCATCTCCACAACGCTCACTACAACCATCATCGGTAGCCACTCCACCAATGATGCAGTCCCCAACTCATACCGGAATGAGTCAGGATGATCCCGACGCATGGGATCTTTATGATGCGCCAGTATCAGATAACAGTCCCGACTGTTATCCAGCGAGACCGTCACCACCTGAGGACAGTACAGCCTACACACAGGTGGTGTCCAGGGCAGCGGCGTTTCATAATGTCACCCTACATGCAGAACCCATCGAGGATGACCTTTTATTTAACACACTATCGTCCACACATAGCCAGTACCAAAGTCTCCCTATGCTACCGGGAATGCTGAAACACTCCAAACAGGTGTTACAGGAGCCTGTGAAGGGCAGGGCCATTACTCCAAGGGTGGAGAAGAAGTACAAACCGCCACCAACAGACATCACGCAGCAATTAACACCAGACTCAGTGGTAGTAGGGGCAGCTCGCAAGAGAGCGAACTCACACACCTCAGGAGACGCACCACCTCCAGACACGGAGAGTCGCAAGTTTGACGCTGCGGGGAAAAAGGTTGCGGCACAAGCAGCCAACCAATGGCGCATTGCCAACTCCCAGGCCTTGCTGGCTAGATATGATAGGGCTCATTGGGACGACATGCAGCATTTCATAGAACACCTGCCCAAAGAGTTCCAAAAGAGAGCACAACAAGTGGTGGAGGAAGGACAGAGTATCTCGAACAATCAGATACGGTCAGCAATGGACCGGCGGACACAGCTGCTAGGACTGTAAATACAGCAGTGACCATAAGGAGACACACCTGGCTGCGTACATCAGGATTCAAGCCGGAAATACAACAAGCCGTGCTGAATATGCCATTTAACGGACAGCAGTTGTTTGGGCCGGAGGTGGACACTGCTATCGAAAAACTCAAAAAAGACACAGATACGGCTAAAGCCATGGGTGCACTCTACTCCCCACAGAGCAGAGGCACTTTTCGAAAAACACAGTTTTGAGGGGGCTTTCGGGGACAGAGCACAGAACCCTCAACCTCACAAACAAGGCCCACTTATCAGAGTCAATATCAGCGGGGAACTTTTCGGGGACAATATAGAGGGGGACAATCCCCAAAGAGTAGAGGGAAGTTTCAGAGTCCCAAAGCTCCACAAAATAAACAGTGACTTCAACGTCACAAATCCCCAACACATAACACCAGTGGGGGGGAGACTAACCAAGTTCTACAAACACTGGACAGAAATAACAACAGACACGTGGGTTCTAGCCATTATCCAGCATGGTTATTGCAAAGAATTTCTACAATTCCCTCCAAATGTCCCACCGAAAGCACACAACATGTCCAAACAACATATGGAACTCTTACAACTGGAGGTCCAAGCGTTGTTGCAAAAAGATGCAATAGAGATAGTACCAATTCATCAAAGAGGAACAGAAGTTTACTCCCTATACTTTCTCATACCCAAAAAAGACAAAAAGACCTATATTAGATCTCAGAACACTAAACATCTACATCAAATCAGATCACATTCACATGGTGACACTGCAAGACGTGATCCCACTGCTCAAACAACAAGACTACATAACAACACTGGACCTAAAGGATGCATATTTCCATATACCTATACATACTTCCCACAGAAAGTACTTAAGGTTCATATTCCAAGGGGTACATTACCAGTTCAAGGTTTTGCCATTCGGTATAACAACAGCGCCAAGAGTTTTTACAAAATGCCTGGCAGTAGTGGCTGCTCATATCAGAAGGCAGCAAATACACGTGTTCCCGTACCTAGACGATTGGTTAATCAAAACCAATACGCGACAACGGTGTTCACAACACACAAATTATGTCATAGAAACCCTTCACAAACTAGGTTTCTCACTCAACTACAACAAGTCACACCTACAACCGTGTCAAATACAACAACACTTAGGAGCAACAATCAACACAACAAAAGGGATTGCCACTCCAAGTCCACAAAGGGTTCAGGCATTTCAAAACGTAATACAAGCCATGCACCCAGAACAAAAGATACTGGTAAAATTAGTGATGAAACTACTAGGCATGATGTCCTCATGCATAGCCATTGTCCCAAACGCAAGATTGCACATGCGGCCCTTACAACAGTGCCTAGCATCACAATTGTCACAGGCACAGGGTCAACTTCAAGATCTAGTGTTGATAGACCGCCAAACATACACCTCGCTTCAATGGTGGAACACTATAAATTTAAACAAAGGGCGGCCTTTTCAAGACCCAGTGCCCCAATACGTAATAACAACAGATGCCTCCATGATAGGGTGTGGAGCACACCTCAACCTACACAGCATCCAAGGACAATGGGACACTCGGCAGAGACAGTTTCACATAAATCACTTAGAACTACTAGCAGTATTTCTAGCGCTGAAAGCATTTCAACCTATAATAACCCACAAACACATCCTTGTCAAAACAGACAACATGACAACAATGTATTATCTGAACAAAAAGGGAGGAACACACTCAACACAGTTGTGTCTCCTGGCACAGAAAATATGGCATTGGGCGATTCACAACCACATTCACCTAATAGCGCAGTTCATACCTGGAATTCAAAACCAGTTAGCAGACAATCTCTCTCGGGATCACCAACAGATCCACAAATGGGAAATCCATCCACAAATACTAAAAACTTACTTCCAAAGGTGGGGAACACCGCAAATAGACCTATTTGCAACAAAAGAAAACACAAAATGCCTAAACTTCGCATCCAGGTACCCACAGGCTCACTCTCAGGGCAATGCGTTATGGATGAGTTGGTCAGGGATATTTGCTTACGCTTTTCCCCCTCTCCCACTCCTTCCATATCTAGTAAACAAATTGAGTCAAAACAAACTCAAACTCATACTAATAGCACCAACTTAGGCAAGACAACCTTGGTACACAACACTACTAGACCTCTCAGTAGTGCCCCATATCAAGCTACCAAACAAACCAGATATGTTAACTCAACACAAACAACAGATCAGACACCCAAATCCAGCATCGCTGAATCTAGCAATTTGGCTCCTGAAGTCTTAGAATTCGGGCACCTATACCTTACACAGGAATGTATGGAGGTCATAAAACAAGCTAGGAAACCAACCACAAGACATTGCTATGCAAATAAGTGGAAAAGATTTGTTTATTACTGCCATAATAATCAAATTCAACCATTAAACGCATCTGCTAAAGACATCGTCAGCTACCTACTACACTTACAAAAGTCAAAGTTAGCTTTTTCATCCATTAAAATACATCTCACCGCAATTTCAGCTTATCTGCAAATTACGCACTCAACTTCATTATTCAGGATCCCAGTCATAAAAGCATTTATGGAGGGTCTTAAAAGAATTATCCCACCAAGAACACCACCAGTTCCTTCGTGGAATCTCAACATTGTCTTAACACGACTTATGGGTCCATTCTTTGAACCCATGCACTCATGTGACATACAGTACTTAACTTGGAAAGTAGCTTTTCTGATAGCTATCACATCTCTCAGAAGAGTAAGTGAAATACAAGCGTTTACTATACAAGAACCCTTTATTCAAATACATAAGCATAAAGTAGTTCTACGAACAAATCCTAAATTCTTACCTAAAGTCATATCACCGTTCCACTTAAATCAAACAGTGGAACTCCCAGTATTCTTTCCAGAACCAGATTCGGTAGCTGAGAGAGCGTTACATACATTAGACATTAAAAGGGCACTAATGTACTACATAAATAGAACGAAACAAATTCGCAAAACAAAACAATTGTTTGTTGCATTCCAAAAACCTCATACAGGGAATCCAATATCCAAACAAGGTATTGCCAGATGGATAGTTAAATGTATTCAAACCTGTTATATAAAAGCAAAAAGAGAACTGCATATTACACCAAAGGCACACTCAACTAGAAAGAAAGGTGCTACCATGGCCTTTCTCGGAAACATACCAATGACTGAAATATGTAAGGCAGCCACATGGTCTACGCCTCATACATTTACCAAACATTACTGCGTGGATTTGTTAACAACACAGCAAGCCACGGTAGGACAAGCAGTATTACGAACTTTATTTCAAACAACTTCAACTCCTACAGGCTGAACCACCGCTTTTGGGGAGATAACTGCTTACTAGTCTATGCACAGCATGTGTATCTGCAGCTACACATGCCATTGAATGGAAAATGTCACTTACCCAGTGTACATCTGTTCGTGGCATGAGATGCTGCAGATTCACATGCGCCCTCCCACCTCCCCGGGAGCCTGTAGCCATTTTAAGTTGAGGAAAAATTTAGACTTGTACATTTGTAAATATATTTCTTTTAAACACATTATGTACATACATATTTACTCCATTGCATGGGCACTATTACTATATACACAACTCCTACCTCACCCTCTGCGGGGAAAACAATCAAAGATGGAGTCGACGCCCATGCGCAATGGAGCCGAAAGGGGAGGAGTCCCTCAATCTCGTGACTCGAAAAAGACTTCTTCGAAGAAAAACAACTTGTAACACTCCGAGCCCAACACTAGATGGCAGGTTGTGCACAGCATGTGAATCTGCAGCGTCTCATGCCACGAACAGATGTACACTGGGTAAGTGACATTTTCCATATATATATATATATATATATATATGTTCAATGTCATGTGTAGCTGCAGATACACATGCTGTGCACTGTTCCTGCCATCTAGTGTTGGGCTCGGAGTGTTACAAGTTGTTTTTCTTCGAATAAGTCTTTCCGAGTCACGGGACCGAGGGACTCCTCCCTTTCGGCTCCATTACGCATGGGCATCAACTCTATCTTAGATTGTTTTCTTTCTGCCATCGGGTTCGGATGAGTTCCTCTTCGCTCCGTGATTCGAATCGGGAAAGTATTAAAATCATTGAAAATCCATCGGTATTGTTGCGTTCGAGAACGATCTTCGAGACAAACGCTTCGGCGGCCCTTTGGGGCTTCCGCGCCCAGCCGAGGCCTGGTCGGCCCGACCACACCAGTCGTCGAAGCCTCATGGACCGGACCCCCTTCCGTTTCTGTCCGACGTGCCACACCAAGTATCCTTATACAGACCAGCATCTGGTCTGTAATCTACGTCTTTCACCGGAGCACAGAGAGGATACCTGCGAGGCCTGCAAGGACTTTTGGTCGAAAAAGACCTTGAGAGATCGGAGGGCGAGGCGATTACAGATGGCGTCGAAATCGTCGTAACACTTCGACGTCGAGGAGGAGGAGATGGCTATCTCCATCCAGAGATCGGAATCGGACGACTCCGACGGAGACCGACCACCGACAGCGGGCCAAAAAGTGAGTACGTCTGCCCCGACCCAACCCCAAAGTCAGCCAAAAAAGCAAAAGGCCTTGGGGACGCCACTGCCTGAAGGCCATGGCTCGACCCACAAAAAAAGCGGTGACCAAGCAACACCTTCGGCACAGAAGAAGGCCAAAATCGTGCCAAAGTCTTCCGACTTGAGTCGAGAAAACAGCGTCGAAAAAAGTCGACATCGATTGGTCGAAACCACCAAGCCTCGAAAGAGCCTTTCGGAGCCGAGGCCAACCATTACCATGGGTATTTCAGTGCCGAGAAAGCCGGCTTCGGAGCCGAAAAAGGCCTCTTATACAGAGGAACATGGGCTCTCCAAACAACTGAAGGAGAGGCACAGGTATGAAGAGGAGCTGGATGTTGAAGAGTTTGATCAAAGTCAACCAAGATTACAGATCCAGAAGGATACTGGAAGGATTCAAACTGTCCCTCCTTGCAAATTTAAGAGGAAATTCGCTTTTCAAACACAGGCAGAGACTGAAACTGATCAGCCAAGAGCAAAAGTGGCTAGAGAGAAGTCACCAACTCGACATTTCTCACCAGAAATATCGCCACCACATTCGCCACAAAGGACATGGTCGCCATTTGGCACGCCAGCTGCACAGTCACCCACACATACTATGCAAACACAGGACGATGTAGATCCCTGGGACCTTTACGACCCCCCGGTTTCAGACAATAGCCCTGAGTGATACCCCTCAAAGCCATCTCCTCCAGAGGATAGCACCTCCTATACACAAGTCCTGGCCAGGGCTGCGACATTCCATAATGTCACTGTGCACTCGGAACCATTGGAGGATGACTTTCTTTTCAATACCCTGGCGTCCACGCATGCGTCATACCAAATAATGCCTATGCTACCAGGCATGCTTAAGCATGCACAACAAGTCTTTCAAGAGCTGGTCAAAGGAAGAGCCATCACACCGCAGGTGGAAAAAAAGTACAAACCACCCCGTCGGACCCTGTGTTCATTACACAGCAGCTCCTTCCGGACTCTGTCGTGGTTGGGGGCGCAAGGAAACGTGCAAACTTGCAGTCATCAGGGGATGCACCACCTCCTGATAAAGAAAGCCGCAAGTTTGACGCAACAGGGAAGAGAGTGGGGTCTCAAGCTGCCAACCAATGGCATATCGCCAATTCACAGGCCCTCCTCGCCCGTTACAACCGAGCCCACTGGGATGAAATGAATGATATAATTCAGCATCTACCAAAAGAATTTCAGAAACGGGCTCAACAGGTGGTTGAGGAAGGACAAGCCATCTCCAACAACCAGATCCGTTTGGCACTGGACTCCGCTGATACCGCCACAAGAACTGTAAACGCAGCAGTCACAATCAGGAGACATGCTTGGCTACGAAGTTCAGGATTCAAACCTGAAATACAGCAGGCAGTATTAAACATGCCGTTTAACCAGCAGCAACTATTTGGGCCAGAGATGGACACCGCCATCGAAAAAATTAAGAAGGACACTGACACGGCCAAAGCCATGGGCGCGCTCTACTCTTCCCAGTATAGGGGAACATTTAGAAAACCACAATTTAGGGGAGGTTTTAGACAGCAACCCTCAGAGGCATCCACCTCTCAAGCAAAACCCACCTACCAGTCCCAATACCAGAGAGGGGGGTTTTGTGGTTCATTCCGGGGACAATTCCCAAGATCAAGGGGAAAGTTTCAGCCTACCAAGCAGACCCCCGGTAAGAAACAGTGACTTCAATGTCACACTTCCCCAACACACATCACCAGTAGGGGGAAGATTAACACACCACCACAAACATTGGTCAGACATAACCACGGACACATTGGTTCTATCAATTATCCAACATGGTTACTGCATAGAGTTCACATGTTTCTCTCCAGATGTTCCTCCAAGAGCGCACAAACTGTTGGCACAACATCTAGACCTGCTACAAATAGAGGTACAAGCACTATTAACAAAACAAGCCATAGAACTAGTACTTCACCACCAAAAAGGAACAGGAGTTTACTCCCTATATTTCCTTATTCCCAAAAAAGACAAAACACTAAGACCAATTTTAGATCTGAGGACATTAAACCTCTTCATCAAATCAGAACATTTCCACATGGTCACACTACAAGATGTAGTTCCCTTACTAAAACATGGAGAAAAAATGGCAACACTGGATCTAAAAGTTGCGTATTTCCATATACCCATCCATCCATCTCACAGGAAATACCTCAGATTTGTCATACAGGGCAAACATTACCAATACAAGGTACTGCCCTTCGGGATAACAACAGCGCCCAGAGTATTTACAAAATGCCTCGCTGTAGTAGCAGCTCAACTAAGGAGACATCACATGCACGTATTCCCATATCTCGAAGATTGGCTAATGAAAGCCAACACTCAACACCGGTGTCAAAATCACACGCAGTATGTAATAGATACCCTACACAAACTAGGTTTTTCTATAAATTACCAAAAATCTCACTTGCAACCATCCCAACTACAACAATACTTGGGAGCAACACTCAACACACAAAGAGCAATTGCCACTCCAAGCCCACAGAGAGTTCAATCGTTTCAAGCTATGGTGTCAAACATACAACCAAATCACCAGTACACAGTACGATTTGTCATGAAACTAATAGGCATGATGTCCTCATGCATCGCTATTGTCCCAAACGCACGGCTACACATGCGTCCCTTACAACAGTGCCTAGCAAAACAATGGACGCAGGCACAGGGTCAACTTCAGGATCTAGTGTTGATAGACCACCAAACACACTTTTCGCTTCAATGGTGGAACCCTGTAAATTTAAACAAAGGGCGGCCATTTCAAGACCTGGTGCCTCACGCCATTATCACAACAGATGCTTCCATGATTGGGTGGGGAGCACACCTCAACAATCACAATATACAAGGACAATGGGACAATCAACAAAAACAGCTCCACATAAATCACTTAGAACTACTAGCGGTCTCTCTAGCACTAAAAGCTTTTCAACCCCTTCTAGTCCACAAACACATTCTTGTCAAAACAGACAATATGACAGCAATGTACTATCTAAACAAACAGGGGGACACACACTCGTCACAACTATGCCTCCTAGCACAAAAATTTGGCATTGGGCAATTCACAACAACATTTGCCTGATAGCTCAATATATACCAGGCATTCACAATCAGTTAGCCGACAATCTCAGTCGAGATCACCAGCAAACTCACGAGTGGGAAATACATCCCAAGATTCTACAGAATTACTTCTACCGCTGGGGGACACCAGACATAGATCTGTTTGCAACAAAACGCAAAATAGCAAAACTTCTCATCCAGGTACCCACACCCTCAGTCCAAGGGCAAGGCTCTATGGATCAATTGGTCAGGGATATTTGCTAACGCTTACGCTTTTCCCCCTCTCCCACTCATTCCTTTCCTAGTCAACAAACTGAGTCAAAACAAACTCAAACTAATATTCGTAGCACCAACGTGGGCTCGCCAACCGTGGTACCCCACACTGTTGGACTTCTCAGTAGTACCTCACATCAAACTCCCAAACAGACCAGATCTGTTAACACAACACAAACAACAGATCAGACACCCCAATCCAGCATCAACCTAACAATCTGGCTCCTGAAGTCTTAGAATTTGGCTATCTAAACCTTTCAAATGAGTGTATGGAAGTCATTAAACAGGCAAGAAAACTGACAACAAGGCATTGTTATGCTAATAAATGGAAAAGGTTTGTTTTCTACTGCCAAGCAAACCAAATCACACCGTTAGATGCCTCCATACAAAACATTGTGAGTTACTTACTACACCTACAAAAAGCAAATCTCGCTTTTTCTTCCATCAAAATTAATCTCACTGCAATCTCTGCTTACCTGCAGATTAAACATACAAAGTAACTTTTTAGAATCCCAGTTATTAAAGCCATTATGGAAGGATTAAAAATGATCATACCTCCAAGAACCCCACCAGTACCCTCGTCGAATCTTAATATTGTACGTACACGACTCATGGGTCCACCTTTTGAACTCATGCATTCTTGCCAAATCCAATTCTTGACTTGGAAGGTGGCATTTCTAATAGCCATCACTTCACTACGAAGAGTTAGCGAAATACAGGTGTTCACTTTCAAAGAACCATGTATACAAGTACACAAACATAAAGTGGTTCTCCGCACAAATCCGAAATTTCTACCAAAAGTCATTTCACCTTTTCATCTAAACCAAACTGTAGAGCTCCCAGTCTTCTCTCCACAGCCAGACTCAGTAGCAGAAAGAGCACTACATACATTAGACATAAAGAGAGCACTAATGTATTACATAGAAAGAACAAAATCATTTAAAAAAACTAAGCAATTGTTTGTTGCTTTCCAAAAACCCCATGCTGGTAACCCTATATCCAAACAGCGCATAGCCAGATGGATAGTCAAATGCATACAGACCTGTTACCTCAAAGCTAAAAGAGAGTTACCCATTACACCAAAGGCTCATTCCACTAGAAAGAAAGGAGCAACAATGGCCTTTCTAGGTAACATACCAATGACAGAGATGTGTAAGGCAGCTACTTGGACTACACCTCATACGTTTACCAAACATTACTGTATAGATGTGTTAGCAACACAACAAGCCACAGTAGGACAGGCTGTACTAAGAACATTATTTCAAACGACTTCAACTCCTGCAGGCTGACCACCGCTTTGGGGAGGATTACTGCTTTGTAGTCTATGCACAGCATGTGTATCTGCAGCTACACATGCCATCGAACCGAAAATGTCACTTACCCAGTGTACATCTGTTCGTGGCATGTTGCGCTGCAGATTCACATGCGCCCTCCCACCTCCCCGGGAGCCTGTAGCCGTTTAAGTTTCATTAAAATTGTACATATGTAAATAAACATTCCTTTAACACAAACTATGTACATACATATCTACTCTATTGCCTGGGCATCTTTAGTATCCTCATTCTACCACTCCTACCTCACCCTATGCGGGGAAAACAATCTAAGATGGAGTCGATGCCCATGCGCAATGGAGCCGAAAGGGAGGAGTCACTCGGTCCCGTGACTCGAAAAGACTTCTTCGAAGAAAAACAACTTGTAACACTCCGAGCCCAACACTAGATGGCAGGAACAGTGCACAGCATGTGAATCTGCAGCGCAACATGCCACGAACAGATATACCCTGGGTAAGCGACATTTTCCATATATATATATATATATATATATATATACATATATATTATATATATATGTTCAATGGCATGTGTAGCTGCAGATATACATGCTGTGCATATATTGCCATTTAGTGTTGGGCTCAGAGTTTTACAAGTTGTTTTTCTTCAAAGAAACTTTTTTCGAGTCATGGGATCGAGTGACTCCTCCTCTCGGTGATAGTGCGTATGGGCATCAACTCCTTTGTTAGACTGTTTTCTTTCCGCTGCCGCGTTCGCACGTGTTCCCTCTGTGATAATTTTGGTTCAGTGCTATCTGAACTACTCTATCCTTTATCTTACCATTGGTATAGTTTTAGAACATGGTTTCCCACTACACTCGAGCCATTTGTAGTGTCGGGATCGTTTAAACGCCCTTTCAGGCGCCCACACCCTTCTCTGGCCTTTTCGGGCCTACTGCATCACAGGCTCATGGATTGGATTCCATTCCGATTCTGTCCTCGGTGCCACGCCAAGTTCCCCTACACTGATCAGCATTCGGTGTGTAACCTCTGCCTTTCTCCAGACCACATAGAAGAAATCTGCGAGGCGTGTCGGTCTTTTCAATCAAAGAAGGCATTATAAGATCGGAAAGCAAGGCGGTTGGAGATGGCATCAAAATCCACAGAGCCCACGCCCGACATCCTTGGTGAAGAACAGGCACAGACGGCAGTGTCCATTCAAGTTTCTGACTCTGACCAAGATTCAGAGGACAGCCAGGCACTCCCTGTGGCGCATTACTTGAGTACACCAGCCCCTACCCAACAAACTAAAAGACCACACAAGGCCTTGGGTACACCACTTCTTGCTAGCCATAGTTCCACCCAAAAACATCAACTCATCAACCAACCCTCTGGTTCGGCTCCGAAGAAGGCCAAAACTCACCCCCAACAACAGACTGCCACCCCTGTTTCGGTGTTGAGTCGAAAGATGGATGCCTCCACTTCCGAACTGAATCAGCTTCCAACTACATCAGAGCCGAAACATCCACCCTCATCTTCGGAGCCTAGACATTGATGCCCATCTTCAGAGCCGAAATCACTTTTCCCTACTGCTGAAACCACTTTTTCAGCCCGTATGAAGCATACTGCCACCAAACTCTCAGAACATTCTTTAAAAGGCAGAAAACAAGCTTTATCTTCAGAACAGGAGGGGGATAAGTCGGACATTGGACCCATTCTTGTCATTGACCAGAAACAAAGGAGGATTCAAATCCAGAAAGACACTGGAAAGATTACTGCCTTTCCTCCAATGACAAAGGCGGAATTAGCATTCCAGAAGAGTTGGGATGCTTGCCCTTCACCGGTGAAAATATTTAAGCATAAGGAAAAGCCAAAGACTATTCCGCTTTCTCCACCACATTTGCCTTATCTTTCCTCTTCTCCACCACCTCCTACTCCACCACCACTAACTTCACCCACACAATGTAAAGCTTCTTCACATTGGGAGTATACGGGTGATAGTATTTATAACATGGATCAATGGGACATGTATGACTCTGATCCAATCCCACATAATTATCCTGATTTGTATTCCACAAGACCATCTCTACCTGAGGACACCACAGCATATAACCTGGTCATCTCCAGAGCAGCCGCCTATCCTAGTGTGCAGATGCATTCTGAGCCATTGGAAGAGGATTTTCTATTTAACACTCTTTCCTCAACTCACAAACAGTACCAATGTTTGCCAATGCTGCCTGGTATCCTCAAACATGCATATGATATCTTTAAAGAGACAGTCAAGGCCAGGGTGTTAACACCTAGAACAGATAAGAAATATAAACCGGCACCAACACATCCAGTTTTCATTTCCCAGCAGTTACCACCAGACTCCATTGTAGTCAGTGCATCCAGAAAATGCGCTAACAGCCAGTCCACAGGGGACGCTTCTCTCCCTGATAAAGAAAGCCGCCAATTTGACGCAGCAGGCAAAAGGGTGGCAACTCAGGCTGCAAATCACTGGTGTATTGCAAAATCCCAAGCCCTATTAGCTAGATAAGACAGGGCACATTGGGATGAGATGAAGGAGTTCTGCAATACCGCCCAAAGGAACACCAGAAAAGGGCACAGCAGGTAGTGGAAGAGGGACAAGCCATTACCAATAACCCATTGGACACAGCTGATACAGCAGCTAGAGGGATAAACACTAGAATTACAATTACAAGACATGCTTGGTTTAGGTCCTCAGGCTTTAAGCCTGAAATACAACAAGCGGTCCTTAACATGCCTTTTAATAAGCAGCAACAATTTGGACCGGAAGTGGACACAACCATTGAAAAATGTAAAAAGCACTCTGAAACAGCAAAGGCCATGGGAGCCCTTTATACAACAACTTTTTGCAAACCTCAATTTAGAGGAGGTTTTAAAGCACAAGTTTAAGAGGCCTCTACATCCCAGCCAAAAACAGGGACAACAATATTATCCCTGGGGATCTTTCAGTGGCTCTTATAGAGCACACAATTTCAGATCCAGAGGTAAATCCCCTGCCGCAAGAGGTGCTTCCACCTCGTCGAAGAAGTGACTTTCCCTGCATTCCCAAACAGCATACATCTCCTGTGGGAGGAAGGCTGCAATATCTCCATCCTCACTGGCAACAAATTACAACAGATCAATGGGTACTGTCAATTTTCTGCAATGGTTATTGCCTAGAGCTCATCTCCCCTCCACCAAACATTCCACCCTGATCACATCGGCTTTCTCTCAACACATTGCTCTGTTGAAACAAGAGGTAGAATCTCTTCTAGTCAAAGGTGCAATAAAGATGGTTCCCATCAGTCAACAAGGGACAGATATATATTCTCTGTACTTCCTCATACCAAAAAAGGATGGCACTCTCAGACCAATTCTCGATCTCAGACCTCTAAATCAATATATCCTGTCAGAGCATTTCCACATGTCACTCTACAGGATGTCGTTCCCTTGTTACAAAAACAAGATTACATGATACAATTAGTTTTAAAGGATGCTTACTTCCACATTCCCATACATCCAGCAGACCGCAACTACTCAAGGTTTGTAATAGCAGGCAAGCACCATCAATTAAAAGTTCTACCCTTTGGAGTAACAACAGCGCCAAGGGTATTTACAAAATGTCTAGAAGTAGTTGTGGTATACCTCAGAAAACAACACATACGTCCTCCCATATCTGGACGACTGGCTAAGAAAAGCCAGCACCATTCGAAACTGTCAACAGCATATACAGTGCGCAATAGATACCCTACACAAATTAGGGTTCACAATCAATTACCAGAAATCTCACCTTCAGCCAGCACAAATTCAACCATATCTAGGAGCAATTCTGAACACTCAGTCAGCATTAGCCTACCCAAATCCACAACAAACCGAAGCGTTTCACAATCTCATATCCCAATTACAAGTCAACCCAACCTACTCAGGAAGGTTTGTCATGAAGATATTGGGAATGATGGCATGATGCATAGCAATAGTGCCCCATGCACATCTAAATATGCGACCACTACAACAGTGTCTCTCGCAACAATGGTCTCAGGCACAGGGTCAATTACAGGATCTAGTGTTGTTAAACCGCCAAACTTACAAATCTCTGCAATGGTGGAATCACACCTACTTATCAAAAGGCCAGCCATTTCAGGACCTGTGCCACAGACCATAATCACCACATATGCATCAGTGACAGGTTGGGGAGCCCATCTCAACAATCTTACAATACAGGGAGTTTGGGACTCAATCCAGTAAACTTACCACATAAACCACTTGGAAATGCTGGCAGTGTTCCTAGCCATAAAAGCATTCCAACCACAGATAGTACACAAAACAGTTTTAATAACGACAGACAACATGACAACAATGTATTATCTGCAAAAACGTGGGGACGCACTCATCCCAATTGTCATTCCTAGCAAAAACAATTTGGAAATGGGCAATTCACAATCACATTCACCTGCTAGCGGAATACATCCCAGAGATACACAACCAGCTAGCAGACCTCTTAAGCTGGGCGCAGCAAGAAATACATGAGTGGGAGATTCACCCACAAGTAATTCAACATTGCTTTCAAATGTGGGGAACACCAAACATAGACCTTTTCGTAACAAGCGAAAACGCAAAATGCCAAAACTTTGCGTCTAGATACCCACACCCTCAATCTAAGGGCAATGCTCTATGGATCAATTGGTCAGGGATATGTGCTTACGGTTTTCCCCTCTCCCGTTAATTCAATTTCTAATCAACGAGATTCGTCACACTTTCCTCACTCTGATACTCATGCTCTGTGCTCCGAGTGCCGGGCCATACACCCGAAGGTTTTGAGGGAGCGGTCCCTAAAGCTCATGGCGGCACAGCACTCGACTCGCAGAGCCATCACCACTCGTCTTCTTTCAAATCCTCGGGCCAAGGTAAGAAGAAGAAGAAGTCGAAGAGATCCCATTGCATTCTGACTTCATCCAATCGTTCGACTGACGCAACGCAGGAGGAACGTCCACGCACAAGGCCTCCATCCTCGTGCCTGCGTCTGGGTCGGCTCTGCGCTTCACCGAGTTTCATAGAGTCGGTGCGACTCCCGCCCAGCTTAAAGAGTTTTATGAGGCCATGGGCCTCATCTTTGGGCGGTCCGATCCCGATATGGCGCTTTCGGGCCCAAGGGGTTCAGATGAGGGGCTTTCGGGTTCCGTGCCGGCGGCTTCAGCCACTGAGGTCACCCCCTGATCAGCATGCGGATCCACACCGGCCGCACCCTTGAGACCTTCCCTGGTGCCGGGTCGATTGTTGATGCTCCCGACGTCGGTAGTGCCCACTATCGACGTCCGCCCCAGGTCAGATTCTGACCCCTTTTCTTAAGGGTACGAATAAGGGGAGGGATTGGAGGGGGTCCCTGGACCCTTATGAATACCAGGATGACCCATCTTTGTACTGAGCTCAGGAATTGGGTGACACCAGTTGTCTGGATACTTCTCCTGACGCTGGCATGCTGTCTCCTCCTACCGTGGCTATGGCGGAGAGAGCGACTTATGGTATGGTGGTCAGTAGGGCAGCTGAGGTCCTTGGTCTTGAGCTTCTCACTGTTGAGGTCAGGTCTAATCTCCTGATGTAGGTGCTTCAGCCTGCGGCTTCTACTTCAGAACCCCTTTTGCCATTTAATGAAACCCTCATTGATGTCCTTTTGGGTACCTGGTCCAAACCCAACACAGGGGCTCCTGTGAATAGGACTATCGCATGCCGCCATTGGCCTGCTCCGAACGACCCTAAATTCCTGTCCCAACACCCCACGCCTGAGAGTCTTGTTATCCAGGCTTCCTCTTCTTCAGGTGCATTCCCTTCCGCACCCCAGACAGGGAATCCAAAAGACTGGAATAGTTTGGCAAGAAGTTATTTTCTTCCTCCAGTCTCGCCCTGCAGTCTTTAGACACCGCTTGCCTTTTGGGCCGCTATTCCCACTCTTTGTGAAATACGGTTGCGCAAGTCCTGCCGCAGATACCGGATGAGGTCCGTGCTATCGTCTCCCAAGCTGTGAACAACAGGAGAGATGCGGCAAAGTTCACAATCCGTTGTGGGCTTGACACAACTGACTCTCTGGGCAGATCAGTTGCTACGGTGGTGGCCTTACAAAGCCACGCCTAGCTGCATACTGGGGATGTCCAACTGTCACTCATGGACATGCCCATTGATGGCTCACATCTCTTCGGAGACAAAGCGGACTTGGCCTTGGAGAGATTCAAGGATTCCCGGGCTACAGCTCGGTCCCTTGGTCTTTCCTCTGCCCCTCGCCACCCACAGTCTGCTTTTCACTCCTTTCGTGGCCACAGAAGGGGCTCCCTGTTGCGTCCTCCACCCAGCCACTGTGCCGCCCATGCTGTTCAGCCTCTGCATGGCGGGGGACCACTGAATCCCACGTGGCCGTGAGACAGAGAACCAGAGGTCTGCTCAGTCCACCTCTGCCCCCGCTGCAGCCTCCAAACCCTCCTAGTCTGTCCCCTCACTCCTGTCCAGTTGGTGGCAGGATTCACCATCACCTGCCCCAATGGGAATACATCACCATGGACAGGTGGGTTTTGCAGATAGTTCTAAAGTGCTTCTCCCTCTCTTTCGAATCTGCTCCACCAACCATGCCTCCATCCTTCAGTCACATCCAGAGGATCATTTGGCGCTTCTCCGCCAGGAAGTCACAGCTCTCTTGGCCAAGGGAGCTATAGAAAAGGTCCCTGTGCCCAAAGTAGGTCGTGGTTGTTATTCCGACTACTTTCTGATACCAAAGAAGGACAAGGGCTTACGTCCTATCCTAGACCTTCGGGACCTAAACTACTTCCTCAAGAAGGAGAAATTTAAAATGCTCACCCTGGCTCAGGTTCTGTGTGCCTTGGACCCAGGAGACTGGATGGTTGCGTTGGGCTTGTAGGACGCTTATTTCCACATCCCCATCCTGCCTTCCCACAGATGTTACCTACGATTCTTAGTAGGTCACGAGCACTTTCGGTTTACCTTGCTCCCCTTCGGCCTTACCAGCACCCCTCGGGTGTTCACAAAAGTGATGGCGGTGGTTGCAACTCATCTGCGCAGGTTAGGGGTCTCAGTCTTCCCCTACCTCGATGACTGGCTGTTGAAGGCGGACTTGCCCCAGAAAGTTGTCTCCCACCTTCAGACTATGGCGAACCTCCTGCACATGCTGGGGTTCACTATAAACGTGCCGAAGTCACACCTGACTCCCTCTCAGATGCTCCCTTTCACCGGAGCTGTTCTGGACACAGTGCAGTTTTGGGCTTATCCTCCTGAAAGGCGAGTCAAGACATTCAGGCTATGATTCTGATCTTTCAGCCTCGGTCTTTGGTTTCGGTGAGACTGACTTTGTGGCTGCTGGGCCTCATGGCTTCCTGCACCCTGCTAGTAACACATGCCAGATGGCATACGCGGAGTCTGTAGTGGGACCTGAAGTTCCAGTGGGCGCAGCATCAGGGGAATCTCTCCGACATGGTCCAGATCTCGGAGGGGACTGAAAAAAGACCTGCAGTGGTGGCTTTCGAATCCACATTGGGTCCGCGGCAGATCCCTCTCCCTTCCCCAACCAGATTTCTTTGTAGTGACAGATGCGTCAATTCTGGGTTAGAGCGGCCACATGGGAGAGGCAGATATCAGAGGGCTCTGGACTCTGGCGGAGTCTGGGCTCCATATCAATCTTCTGGAGCTCCCGCGATCAGGCTTGCGTTGAAAGCATTCCTTCCCTCTCTCAAAGGGGAAAGTGGTGCAGGTGTTCATGGACAATACTACCGCCATGTGGTACTGCAACAAACAGGGCGGAGTAGGGTCCTGGACCCTTTGTCAGGAGGCACTACGCCTCTGGACATGGCTGGAACATCAGGGCATTACCCTGATGGTTCTACATCTGGCGGGTTCCCTCAACGTCAGAGCGGACTAACTCAGCCGTCGATGCACAGCTGATCACGAATGGCATCTCCATCCGGAGGTGGCGCGAGGTCTCTTTCAGCAGTGGGGAGAGCCTTGGTTAGATCTGTTTGCTTCCGGGGAATGTCAGCTGTTTTGCGCGTTGGAGTTTCCAAGGCGGCACACGCTCTGCGACGCTTTTCGTCTCAAGAGGAACTCGGGCCTCCTTTCCGCCTTTCCGCCTATACCTCTTCTGCCCAGAGTTCTCAAGAAGATCAGGAACAACCGGGCCCAACTCATCTTGGTGACTCCAGACTAGGCACGGAGAGAATGGTATCCAGATGTATGGAGCATGTCCATCGATCCTCCAATCAGACTGCCTCTTTGAGCGGATCTTCTGTTGCAGCAACAGTGGACGGTTCTTCACCAGAACTTGTCCAAATTCCGCCTTCTTGCGTGGAGATTGAGCGTCGACAGTTGACGACTTTTGATCTTCCACCCGAAGTCTGCGATGTTATCTTGGCAGCCAGGCGTCCCTCAACCGAAACTGTATACACCTGTCGTTGGAATACATTTGTGGCATGGTGTACCAACAAATCTGTTGATCCCCTTTCTGCCCCTCTATCCGAGGTTCTTCTGTTAATTTTTTCTTTGGCCCAGCAGGGCTCTGCTTTGGGCACCCTTAAAGGGTAGTTATCTGCCATTTCAGCCTTCCTTAGGTTACCTGATCAGCCCTCACTTTTTAAATCTCCTATTGTGAGTAGATTCTTAAAGGCCTCACCCTCTTATTTCCTCCCACTCCATTTATCATGCCTCAGTGGGATCTCAATCTTGTTCTTACTTATTTGATGTGTACTCCCCTTGAGCTAATGCATAATTGTCCCTTGCGGCTCCTCATCTTCAAAACTGTCTTTCTTGTTACTATCACCTGTGCTCGCACTAAGGCCTCCTTCCTTCCTAAGGTAGTTTCACCTTTTCATGTAGGCCGGTCCATCACTCTGCCTACTTTTTACGCACCCCCACATCATTCCCATGTGGAGGAGAGACTCCACCGTCTGGACCCAAAAAGAGCATTGGCATTCTACCTCAATTGTACTAAAGATTTCCAGGTGGACGATCAACTCTTTGTTGGGTATGTGGGTGCGAAAAAATGGCAGGCGGTGCAAAAGCATACCATCTCTCGATGGGTGTTTCTTTGCATTAAAATGTGCTATGCGTTGGCCAAGAATCAACCTCCTGAGGGCCTGCGTGCTCATTCCACCAGAGCAACTGCTGCTTCCACTGCGTTAGCACGCGGAGTTCCTGTCCTGGATATCTGCCAGGCAGCTACGTGGGCGTCCCTGCACACGTTTGCCAAATTATACTGTCTGGACAGTCAGGTCCCTTGGGACGGGACTTTGGTCATTTGGTCCTGCAGGACTTCCTAGTATGATCTTGGTTCACAGCCCACCACCGAGGATTGCATTGCTTGTGTATCTATTCTAAGGTAAGGAATCTGCAACTAGACGTCTCTATCAGATGTACAAGTTACAGTTTTGGTAACAAAATATCTGGTAGAGACATATTCTAGTTGTAGATTCCATCACAAGCTCCCAAACATACTAGACCTATTGACTCAAAACAAGGGTCAGGTCAGGTATCCCAATCCCAGCATGTTCAACCTGGAGATTTGTCTTCTGTGGATATCTACAGCTTCCACCAGAATGTATGGACATCTTAAATCAAGCATGTAAACCTACAACCAGGCAGTGTTATGCAAATAAATGCAACCTAAAAACATTGATCCACTAAAAGCATCAGTACAGTATATTGTATGTTATTTGCTTCACTTACAAAAAGCAAATCTGGCATATTCATCTATTAAAATTAATTAATTGAACAGCAATATCAGCCTACCTCCAAAACAGACAACATACCTCTTTGTTTAGAATTCCTGTCATGAAAGCTTTTATGGAAGGTCTGAAAAGAGTTATTCAACCTACAGTTCCACCGGCTCCTGCATAGAATATTAACATTGTGCTCACAAGACTTATGGGTCCACCTTTTGAATCAATACATTCTTGTGTGCTTCAGTTTCTCTCATGGAAGACTTCTTTACTAGTAGCAATTACTTTTTTAAGAAGAGTAAGCACAATTCAAGCTTTCACTTTGGAACAACCCTTCTTCCAAGTACACAAACACAAAATAGTACTTAGGACAAATTCAAAATGTTTACCCAAAGTGGTTTCGCCATTTCACATTAATCAGTCAGTGGAATTACCAGTCTTCTTTCCGCAGCCAGATTCAGTTGTTGAAAGAGCTCTCCACACTCTTGATCTTAAAAGAGCTCTCATGTATTACATATACAGAACAAAAGATTTTAGAAAATCTCAACAACTTTTTGTGGCTTTCCCACAACCTCATAAGGGTAATCCCATTTCCAAACAAGGATTGGCCAGATGGATAGTAAAGTGTATTTAAACCTGCTGTCTTAAAGCTAAAAGGCAACTATTTTAACTCCTAAAGCACATTCAACTAGAAAGAAAGGAGCTTCAATAGTATGTTTAGGAAATATACCAATGGCAGACATATGTAAAGCAGCCACATGGTCCACACCACACACATTTACTAAACACTACTATGTGGATGTGTTATCTCGACAGCAAGCAAATGTTGGTCAAGCAGTTCTTAAAACTCTATTTCAAACTACTTCACCTCCTACAGGCTAACCACCGCTTACTTGGGAGAGGAACTGCCTTTCAGTCTATGCACAGCATGTGTATCTGCAGCTACACATGCCATTGAACAGAAAATGTCACTTACCCAGTGTACATCTGTTAGTGGCATGTAGTGCTGCAGATTCACATGCGCCCTCCCTCCTCCCCGGAAACCTGTAGCTGTTGTAGTACTTTATTATGTAAATATGTATATGCATTGCATGAATATCTTCTTTACTTTCTACATATATATATATTTGTACATATACAATTCTTCACTCCTTACTTCACCCACTCACGTGAAAACAGTCTAACAAAGGAGTCGATGCCCATGCGCTCTATCACTGAGAGGAGTCACTCGATCCCGTGACTCGAAAGAAGCTTCTTCGAAGAAAAACAACTTGTAACGCTCTGAGCCCAACACTAGACAGCGATATATACACAGCATGTGAATCTGCAGCACTACATGCCACGAACAGAGGTACACTGGGTAAGTGACATTTTCAATATATATATATATATATATATATATATATATATATATATTTATTTATTATACACAGAAAAGGCATTATCACTTATCGAGCTCAGCGCGGATGGCACTATGCTAATCCTATGCTTAAAACCTGCCAGGAAACAAAAACATTTGAGATGAGCAGTTTTAGAGTGTTGTTGGTGTTGTAGAGTGTGCCACATAAAAGAGCTACTCTTCACCTAAAAGCTGGGGACTACCCAGGGTTCTCTACTCTCTTTTTCCACATGTGTATATATATATATATTCATACATACACACATATATACATTGGACATGTCTCAGTAAAAGAGATAAGCATACATACATATACATATATACCTATACAGATGTGTGTGTATGTGCGTGTGGTGTGTGTGTGCGAGTGTGTGTGTGTGTATATATTACTTACTGGTGGTCGCCTATTTGACTTGCCTATATCTTTGGCACCATTTGATAAACCTTCACAAATTTTCCCCAAAAAGTTTGCTGGTGAATCTTGTTGTACACGGGACGTTTCGGGGTGATGCGTGAAGCGGGGGCAGAGAAAAAAAGGGATAAAAAAATGTGTGTTTCCCATGCCCATAGGTGTTTTGAACAAATATGCATGCAGGGTAACAGATGAAAATATTGCTCCCACAATCAAGAAGCTGCTATTTCAAGCAGCTCCCTGCTTGTGGGAGCAATGCAGCAGGATGCAGGGAGCCAGGTAGAACCGCAGGACATTGAGGATCCCCCCTGAAGTCCTGTCACGCTCTCTCTCTTCCATCACATAATGGGATGAAAAAGAGAGATCGTTATTGCAATTGTCTCTTAAAACAATGACTTCAAATAGTCAGACTATCAATATGTTTGGTACCAATGTAATATTTACTTTTAGATGCAGAGCAAAACAGTCACTTCTGGCCTAATGGTCAAGGTCTTGTACTGTCACTCAGTAGGCTGAAGGTTCAAATTCTTGTATTGCTTGGCAGTGTGTCTGTTTATTTTCTAGTGTTTTCACTGTTAAACATTCCTAGTGATGGAACATTGAAGTCTTTTTACTCTCAAAATCTGAGGGTTGAATCGCATAGCTAAGTCTGGCACTAGAGTAAGGAGTCGCCTCTGGCATAGTGGTTAAGGTCTCAACCATGCACATTAAAGGTCTAGTCTAGGTGAGTCTGTGGTCATTTCCTGCTTTAGCTTCTTTTCAACTATACATATAAAAGTTTTCATTCTGAAAAATGATCTCTCTCTTCTCAATTGCCAAAATGTGTTATTTTCAATTTGTCTTTAAATATCTCATTCTAAGTATATAATTAATCAACGCCGAAATCGCTATCACTCAGTCGCTCACTTTCTCTCTCTCTCTCAGGGTTGGGTGGTATGGGGAGTGGGCCGCAGGACAGCCCTGCAGCCAACCACACCATGCAGGGTCAAAGGCTGCATGGTGCAATGTTGGTTGGTTATAGGGGGTTGGCCTCAGGGACTGGCCACAGGCCAGGCCCTACGGCCAACCTCTGTTGCCCATGACCGAAGACGTATAGTAATGAAAACTACTATACATTTAAAAAAACATAGAAATTCAATAAAAAAAAAACAGATTACAGGGACATTATAGTTAGGGGGCGGGGTGCCAGTGTAGAGGGTAGGTTCCTTTGTTGGATTAATTTTGTTATTTTCTTCATGATAAAAAGTGGTCCTTTACCATTTATTCTGATATGTATGATACAAGCTGCTTCAAGGAGGCTCAGCAGGCAACAGGTAACTAGTGGAGGTGCTTCAAGGCCAGGCAGATATGGGCTTGTAGCTTTATGTATAAGAGTACTCTGGCTGCAGATTTCTGAACTATCTGCAATCTTTTCATGGTGCTACTTTTGAATTCTTTGGTCCATATGGTATTATGCTATTATGTTACCGGTGTTTTTACAACACTTTCCAGCTTAGGTATGTCTCCCCTTGCATGGATTCAATTTCACTTGAATAGAGTTAAGTTAATCTGTTTAATGTTTTGTTTTATCAGTAAATAGTGAATCACGCTGCTCAGTCATATTGTTTTATGATATTGAACTATGTACGTTGGAATATGTTGCTTACTTCATTTCTGTTTAATTCCTAGACATGACATTGAATGGTTGTTCGTTGCCCAGTGTAAGTTTTAGTGCTATGAACCAGCATTGTTTGCCGGTTATACTGCTGCAGAATTTTGTTGGCAATATAGAGTGTCTATCCCGATCTGATGGTAATGTGAGGTATGTGCTTCTGACAAGTGGTCTGATCTAGGTGCAGTGCTTTAAGTATTGCAGGTTTTGCTTTGCACTGGCAAGTTCTTGACATAGATCATGTGTGAACTTTTGAGTTTCTTCACAACGCAGCATTAAAACAAATCCAGCTAAAAAACATTTTAAAATAAGTGAGTGACCGATTAAGAGAACATACCTCTGCTGGCCGCACTGAATGGGGTATTTTAGTGGGCGTGTGTTGAGCAATGTCATATAACTTATGAACATCTCAGAATGTATTTTAGTTCAAGTAAGTTATTTCTGTTGGCAGCTCTTGACTACTCCTATCCATTGTATACCTCGATAGAGTCAAAAAAGAGTGTTTCCTCTATCCCACCTCCCATGCCCACCCAGGTTAGCACCAGCAGGTATTTTTATTAGCATCTTACTTCCCTCAGCTCATTTTTCTGAGGCACGTTGAGTGGAGTGTTGTATAGTCTTATTGTTTGTGCATTTCAAGGCCTATAATTGTGCATTTAGAATAAGAAACACAAAACAAACGAATGTCATAATGTGAAGAAAAAATGGGATGGATAAGATGTTCATACCTGGCACAGAAGCCAGATTTCACCACCCTCAATGCAAAAAAAAAACCAAATCATATACTGCTGTGAATCTCTAATTGGCCATCTTTTTCCTGTCCTCCAGGGCCTCCTGGTACCATTAAATCCAGAATCTAAAGAAAAGCAAGTGAATGACTTGGCAGCAGCATTTGGCTGATTTAATGAAGGGAGGGGATGAAGGCAAAGCAGGATAATTGGTAGAAGGAGGAGGACCAGGAGCATGACCACCAGGAAAACCAGGCCCAGCTCTATGAGGCCCAGGCCAACAGAAATCAGGACAAGGGAGACAGACTTAAAACCAGGCAAGGAGGAGGACTAGATGTAGGCCAGAGTGATACTGTGGCACATGTGTTTAGACACACCCTTAGTTATAGGTGGAGTGCCTCTTATAAATATTTCTTATTTATTCTTTCTAGCCACAGACCCTTTGCAGAAACCTCTATCTTTTTCAGCCTACTTGTAGCACTGTGTAAATGAATAGGTGCAGAGTTGCTGCTTTTCTTGGTGTGAGAGATGGCAGTGTGTACTATTTACTTTGGCTAATAGGTACACATTTGAACAAATAGATGTTTGGACGAACTAACAGAGCTTTTGTTCTAATTGATCAGAAAGCCCTTAGCTGGGTAAGCGAGCATTACTCTCCACAGCTGAATTAGAATAACTTATCAATGCAAGGAAACTGCCAGCCCCATCGCTGTGCCACCAAAACCTCACAGCCAGATAATGGACCCTAAATATGTATTCTTGTACTCCAAAGAAAAAGTGGGCAAACATTTTTTGGGATATGTAGGGTTGCAACTTCTAAGTCTAATGATCACTGAGCCATAAGCGAGATCTAAACTCTGATAGCTTTTTCTAACCACATAATTCTCACCTTTAGAACATGCTGCAGGCACAAGGCTGGATCTGGTAGTTTTCACAGCAGTGCTCCTGCTAGATGGCACCATGTTGTTCTGCATTCTCTGTGTTCCACTCCAGAAGTGCTGGAGCAGCATATAAATACCACCACTGTCTGCCGGCATCACTTCTTTTCATTCTGTGCCTTCAAGTGCAGATCTGGAGCTCTACTCTCTTTTTCATCAGTTGATGATTATTTTCAAACTAATTCCAGTATGCAAGGTACCTGTATCACCACCTAAAACTACAGGGTTCACACAATGCCGCAGCTGTGGAAAACAGATGTTGGTGACGGACCCGCAGAGGTGTGTCCTCATGCACCCAAAGCGATTCGAGACCATGAAGCAAAGATGGTTGTCCCTGAACTTCTAAGAAGCCATGCAAGTCGCGCTTCTGGTCTGGATTGAGTACACAGGCTTGTTCCTGCAATAGGTCCTGTTTGCGGTCAAAGTCGTCCGGTAAGTCAAAATAAGTCGAAGTTGAAACACAAGACAAAGCAGGACTTGACCCACTTCGCGCCACTCTAGAGAAGGTCACAAAGGCGTCAAGATGCCACTCAACTCACACTCAATCCCAATTGATAAGCTTATTCCTCAATTTATCCTTATGCTTCTGAGTTTCCTGGGCCATCATCAACACTGCAGCTGGTTGAAGCTGTTAAGGAGGCCGTGCTGCATAGTTGTGGCACTCTTCCGGCTCCCTCTAATGTGCCTTTGGGCTCCAAGGATCCATAGCAGCCTCCGTGGGGGTTACCACCAACAGAGACCCTCAAACCCGCATTGGGTTCTGCCCCAACTCTGGTGCCTGCTTTCACTCCTTATCCAAGAACTGCACACGTCTCTTCTTTGTCAGCACCAGCCACAATGTTTCAAGTGTCAAAGACGGATTTTCTGCCAACTCCAGAGCTTGATGCTGAGCCAAATCCACCTCAGCCCCAACCGAGGTCATGCTCTGACTTCACTCGAGTGCACTCAGTTCCCCCAAAGCAAAACACTCCGGCAACACATTCCACTTTGGTGCCAAACTTTGCCACCACTTGGAGATGATAAAGGAAATGATGGGAATGATTTAAACCCACATTATGATGATGGCAGTCTATATATGGATTTAAAGGAGGCCAGTGGGCTGAATAATTCTCCAGATGAACAAGGTTGATTCTCCCTCTTGATCGCCAACTGAAGCAAGTGCTTCCTTTACCATAGTTACCAGACGTGCTGCAGAGGTCTTGAGTTTACAACTTCATTCTACTGAGGTTAAAACAAATGTACTTATTGAAATTCTTCAGCCTGGACCATCTTCTTTTGAGCCCTGTTTAATCATGCCCTAACTGACATCCTTTTGGGCACTTGGTCTAAACCTTGCTTTTGCCCATCAGTGAACAGACAGGTGGCCAAATGTCACAGACCGGCACCTGCTGAGCCTGATTTTCTTAAGGAGCAACCTACATCTGAGAGTTTAGTGGTCCAAGCTTTCCACAAAGTGAATCTTACTTTGTTCCACATGACCCCCTTGCAGACAGGGATTGAGTTGTTTAGGAAACAAATGTTCTCTTTGGCCAGCCTAGTTTTGAGATCGGTCAATGCCAGTTGCCTACTAGGTTGTTATCTGGATGCCCTCTTGGACATCGCCAGTGAGATCGTACCTGTGGCCCCAGAGCAATTCAGACCCTCCTTAGCTGAGACCATTCAAATGGTCAGGATGCAGCCAAATATATAATTTGGACCGGTCTGAACACTACTAATTGGTTTGGATGAGCAATGAGCACTAGTGTGTTACTTCATCACCACACTTGAATGACATTCACAGATTTCTCTGCAGAGGTGCAGTCATTCCTCATGGATATACCTTTTGATGGATCTCTCCTTTTTGGTGGAAAAACCCAGTAGCACCTCAAGGCAAGCCAAGCTGCGGTGCGCTCTTTTGGCCTTTCGACTGCTAGACAGCCTCTCACCAGTTTTGGTCCATTCAGGGCTGCTCAAAATGTTTGGCACATAGACAGGTCCAGCCTGATCTGCCCTTTCTTGATCGGGGACAGGGATAAGACAGACACCATGCACCAAGGGCTCTGATCCTTCCTAATCCCCATCCCTATGGCATCAGCCGCAAAACCACTTTAGTTTGCTGTTAGTGGCACACAGCCACCATGTGCCAGGCATTAGTCAGCATTTTACCCTATGGTGGCAGTGCATCACATCTGATAGATGGGTCCTCTAGAACATCCAGATGGGCTATGCACCCTCCTGTTTCTCTTCAAACCGCCACAGGTTCTGCCCACATCAGAGCAGCTTTCTGAGGAGCACCTGTCCATTTTCTTGCAAAAAGTGGTCACTGTACTGTCAAAATGAGCAATCGAGAGGGTGCTGCTTAGGTACAAGCTGTTATTCTCGCTTATTCCCTGTGCCGAACAAGGATGGAGTCCTTCATTCTATTATTGGCTTTGCCTTTTGAATGACTTCCTGCAGAAGGCCAGATTCAAAGTGCTTACTCTGGACCTTGTTCGGTGTTCCCCAGGATCCTAGAGCCACCCTATACCTGCAGGAATCATTCTTTCATATGCTCATCATGTGGTGCCACATATGATACCTACGGTCTAAGGTCATGCAAGCATTTCTAATTTGCTGTACTCCCCTTCGGCCTCACCAACGGCCATCCAGTGTTCATGAAAGTGATGGTGGTGGTCCCCACCAATCATCTGAGGTTGGAGATAACAGTTTTCCCAAACCATGATGACTGTCTGTTGAAAGTGAGTATGCCAGTCGCAGCCCACCTCCCGATTTTAGTGAACCTCCTGACATCATTGAGGTTCCTGGCCAATGAGCTGAAGTCATACCTGACAAATTCACATAGGCTTGTTTTAAAAGAGTTGTTTTGGGCCTTTCGTCTGTCACTCAGTCCAAGATCAACCACAGTAAACTACTGAGCACTTGTGGGAATGCAAGAAAGAATGATGGCAGAATTTGGACCACATGGACACTTAAGATAATTAGGCCCGTATTTATACTCCGTTTGCGCCGAATTAGCGTCGTTTTTTCCGACGCAAATTCGGCGCAAAACTAACGCCATATTTATACCTTGGCGTTAGACGCGTCTAGCGCCAAAGTATTGGCAAAGAGCGTCATTTTTTAGCGTGAACGCCTTCCTTGCGTTAATGAGATGCAAGGAAGGCGTTCCCGTCTAAAAAAATGACGGCGACGCAAATGCGTCGTATTTATACTCCCGGGCAAAAATCACGCCCGGGAGGTGGCGGGTCAAAAAACCCCGCATTTGCGCCACATTTTAACGCCTGGGTCAGGGTAGGCGTTAAGGGGCCTGTGGGCTCAAAATGAGCCCACAGGTGCCCTCCCCTGCCCCCAGGGACCCCCCCTGCCACCCCTGCCCACCCCAGGAGGACACCCAAGGATGGAGGGACCCACCCCAGGGACATTCAGGTAAGTTCACGTAAGTATAATTTTTTATATTTTTCAATTTTTTTTGGGTGGCATAGGGGGGCCTTATTTGTGCCACCCTACATGCCACTATGCCCAATGACCATGCCCAGGGGACATAAGTCCCCTGGGCATGGCCATTGGGCAAGGGGGCATGACTCCTGTCTTTACTAAGACAGGAGTCATGAAATGGCGTCTGGGCGTCGTAAAAAAATGGCGCAAATCGGGTTGAGGCGATTTTTTTGCCTCAACCTGACTTGCCCCATTTTAAGACGCCCTAACGTCATTTTTGCCAAACGCCGGCGCTGCCTGGTCTACGTGTTTTTTTTCCACGCAAACCAGGCAGCGCCGGTCTGCTTGCGCCGGCTAACGCCATTCCATAAATACGGCGCCCGCATGGCGCTTCAGAATGGCGTTAGACGGCGGTAAATTTTTTGACGCTAAAAGCGCAGTTTAGCGTCAAAAAGTATAAATATGGGCCTTAGAATTTTAATGGCCCTAAGGTTCTGTCTGAACCTGTACATATTGTTTTTTCTCATCTTGTGTATCAAAACTCCTTGTATAATCAAATCTGCTACTACACTAAGGGTCACTTCTTCTGCCCTGGTTTCAAAGGGTACTGGAGCACTCTCAGTAGCATCTTCTAAGGGTCAGCCTTCACCTTCGCTGGTCCTTTTGATGATATGAACCCCATATTGTTGGCCTCAGTGGACCACAGGGCAGATGGTACAACTGAAATTAACTCAGTTAAACCAGGCGATATGGCAGTTTTTGTATTACTTTGGTGATTTGTGCTCGCACACTTTCTTGTTCCTGGGATATATTTTAAAAACACAGGGGGTCATTCTGACCCCGGTGGTCTGAGACCGCCGGGGCCAGGGTCGGCGGGAGCACCGCCGACAGACCGGCGGTGCCCCGCAGGGCATTCTGACCGCGGCGGTTCGGCCGCGGTCAGATGCGGGAAACCGGCGGTCTCCCGCTGGTTTCCCGCTGCCCTGCAGAATCCTCCATGGCGGCGGAGCGCGCTCCACCGCCATGGGGATTCTGACACCCCCTACCGCCATCCTGTTCCTGGCGGGTCTCCCGCCAGGAACAGGATGGCGGTAGGGGGTGCCGCGGGGCCCCTGGGGGCCCCTGCAGTGCCCATGCCAATGGCATGGGCACTGCAGGGGCCCCCGTAAGAGGGCCCCACAAAGTATTTCAGTGTCTGCTATGCAGACACTGAAATACGCGACGGGTGCCACTGCACTCGTCGCACCTTCCCACTACGCCGGCTCAATTCTGAGCCGGCGTCCTCGTGGGAAGGTTGATTTGCCCTGGGCTGGCGGGCGGCCTTTTGGCGGCCGCCCGCCAGCCCAGGGCAAATCCCAAAATACCCTCAGCGGTCTTTCGACCGCGGAGCGGTATTTTGGTGGGGGAACTTTGGCGGGCGGCCTCCGCCGCCCGCCGAAGTTAGAATCACCCCCACAGTCTCTGGAGTGCAATAAACAGTACAATATAGCTTACACAGAATGTCCTGTCTAACAGATTAGTTGAGCTGATCAAAAAAAGGAATGTTTATCACTAATCAGTCATATATAAAAGAATACAGGATCAGTAATATCACAGAGAACTTGTTGGTTAAAAACACTGACTGCGTCTATAGGTGTACCTGAGAAGAGTAAAGTAGGGAATTTCAAGATTTTTAGAGCAGAGCAACTAGTGCCTATGTCAGTGAGACAGGTAACCATTAATTACACTCGACACAGAGGCCCTTCTGATCTACGGGAATAAGGAATTCACGGAAAAGTCAGAACCTTAGAGGCTGCTCTAAAATTGATGATGAGCATTTGGATGAACCCCAACCTGATCAAAAATGGCTGGTGCTTTGGATACAATTTTGAGACAGTTCCAATCAAATGCCTCAAATGGCAGTAGGCAAAACAGGACCCTCTCAACACCATGGCCTTTTTACAGTCCATTCAATTTCCTATTCCAACTCTTTCTCATCCTATTAGTTCCCACCTTTTTATTTCCTTTAAGGGGTCTCTGGCTCACTCCCCTCATTCTTCTCTTCATATTTTGTAGCGTCAATTGCGTCAGTTTTGATTCTACATTCCCTTTCTTTCTCTGTTGTGACGTTATGCAATGGTTGGAAATGGTGACCAGTTCGGCCAACATCCTAGTGCCCACCCAATGCAGATAGCCATTAGGTGACTCCTAACAGTCCTTGCACAAAGGCAGTTCCTACAGCTTAGTTAGCCATCTTCAAAGGATAGGCTATAACAGAATATCTTTCAAACATAAGTCTATCTAAATAATCCACCAGTGTTTCACCATTATTTTGCTTTCAATTTGAGATCTTAGTACAGTTGGTTTTCAGAACCCACACATTTTCAGTCCCATTCAACACACACATCACTGCACTCAATTCTGCATCATTTTGGGTGGCCTTTTGCAGTTTTGGTGTTTTCTCCACCAGTCTTTGTCGCACCTCTCTTGATGTCACCAATTGAAATAACTGGTTCTTTTCCACCCAGTTGGGAATGTAGACTTTACCCACACTCTGCGGTTCCTCTTTGAAATTAGTGAGTTTACCCAGATGTTAGGCTGACATCTGGATGGGGTATATGCTGGGACAGTCCAGCAAGATATGGGCAATAGCACAGGGCGCATAATCATATCTCCAACAGGCAGAATGAGGTAGAAAACCTGCAGCCTGGAGCCTCACCGGGGTCCAGTGCCAGCCCTGAAGGAGCTTAAAAAGACTGAGTTTCATTCGTGCCTCACCAAGGTCTCATTCTAGGGCCTCCAAAAGTTCTGCCCATTCTTTCTCATCATATTATACCTGCAGACGAGCCTGCCAGGTCATCCTGAGGCTAGACAATTGTGAATGAGAGCATAGATGACGAATCAAGAGGTTATATAATCCGGACATGACGCCATTAAACTGAACCTAAGTGTTTAGATAAGAAAGCACCGGAGAACAGGGAATGGTCCAGGGTTGGGAACTCAATTTGCTCAGCAGACGGGGAAATGTATCTTAATACTAATTACACCAGAGAGTGTCCAAGAGACGTGGACCATAATTCTGCCCATGGACGCTGGGTAGTCCCTCAGGGGAAGATGGGCCCTCATCATCAGCAAAACTTGAAAGAGGAGAATGGAAATACTTTCTAGACAGTCATTCTTCAGTCTGTCTGAAATCTTCAGGAGTAAAAGTAGGGCTTCATTTTCAGTATTCACCATGCACCAAGATAGACCTTACCCTGGTCCTAGATTGATCCACAGTAATGTAAGCAGCCTCATGAATGCTTGTCCACACCCATCTACCAGTCCCTTTATTGTCAGTCATATTGCAGCACTTGCATTTGTGCTCCATCAGCTGGAAGTTTGGTAGGTGCTGCTTTATTTTTGGGGGTGCTTAAAAAAAAAGTACATATTGGGAAAGTAAAATACCAAATTTAAAATTATTTATAAGTTAAAAACACAAAAAATATACATATTTAAAACACTTTTCACCCTTTTCTCCTACAAACCCAACAACCCACCAAAAATGTTTCAAAATAAGACTATAAAAACAAAAAAAATCACAACGCATAAAAATACAATAAAGCTAATATTACAAAACAAGACTACAAGCCCCAGAATTCCAAGGAAAAACCTGGACTGGAGAACCACATCACGCATGGACCTCGGAAACCTAGCAGCTATGTGAACTCAAAAATCAGGACTTCTTCGAATCATGTTTGCCACCTGATCATGGTCAATAGAAAAATGGGATTAGGGCCGGTTGCTGTGTGGCGATTGGTAGCGCTGGAGTCTTCTCCCTCCCCCACCACCAATGCCGGAGATGGCGGGTCGGGACTATCCATTCATCTTCCCATAGCCACTGCCCCTCGCCAACTGCAGATTGTTTGACCGAGTGCAGATTTCCAGGACTAGTTATTTTTATGGTCTGGAAACACTGGGATTTTACTCCACCATACACTTAATGAGGCCCTTATGATTTAAATGGTCCTAGTGCAGACCGCAAAGGTCCTCATTAGGTGCTGACCAGCTCAGCATCATCCTCATGGTTACTGCTCTGCAAACCGGAAATGGCAGGATGTATTTAGATTCTGGACCTGGTTTTGCTGTATGTATTTCTGCACCCGGGGAAATCACAGATGACTCTAGACAGGGGATGTAGAAGGCACAGACATCATCTACCCCCCTTACCTCAGTGGGAGCAAATAATGTTACCCCCTAGAATTGCCCTGCCCAACTGAGCCCCGCCCCTAGCCTACAGTACTTTGTTGCCATTTACCACTGCTCAAAGCAGGTGCTAAATGCAAGAGGTAAATGGCCCATTGCTGGACCTGGAATCGGAAATGATATGAGGAAAATGATCCGGAATTCACAGGTCCCTGAGTTATTCCTCATTCCTTGGCCAATAACCTGTAATGCCTGATTTTGGTGCAGGGATGCTAGCCGGAACTGGAAACTTCAGGCTCCCATGCCTCCCAGTGTAATGTCTTCTTCAGCCCAGGAGAATACAAATGTTACAGATGTCTTCATTCTTCAATGTACTGTTCCGCTCAGCACGCATTGTGTTATCACTATCATAAACACACCTTAATCTCCCATCAGATTATGTAATTCTTGTCTGGAGTCCACCCAGAACCATGAAGGTCCTAGCGTCCATGAAATTAAAGACACTACATATCCCCCTTCATCCCTTTGTTAAATTAAAAGTACAATCAACATTAGCATCACATTACCTCAATGAGTAGCCAAAGTGCTCGCACTAGATTGCCAGATTGGGTGATATGAGGTTGTTGAGATGCACCGTCATCATGCTCCTATGACATAGGCTCAGAAGTGCTATCTGGATATTCAGAAGGGGTCACCTTGCTTGTGATCTCAGGAGCTGATGAACATTGAGGTAGGTGTTTAAAATATGATGAGTCCCATGTGATGGATTTTCCTTTGCACATCACAGCCCTCAAAGGGTCAACAGCAAATGGAGTGCCTGCTTGCCACATCCATTTCTGCTTGACAAGTACTGAGCTCCCTTTCTAAAAGACTGTTTCATGGGTGTGTTGGTGCTGATCAGCATATGTTTTCATTTTGCACTTTTGAGAAGTATCTGTGACACAAACCTTATTGGCATTCATCGATCGGTCTAATATCCATTGTGGTAGTTTGGTTCCGATGGCTCTCACTAGTTGTAGAGTGAAGAGTTGATTGATGAGCATGATGGGCTGGGCACAAGGCTTGGTTTAGATCGATTCCCTTAATTGATGAATGTTAAATTACCCGCTTGAGGGTTCCCATAAATCGTTCAACAACGCCATTGGCTTGGGGCCAGAGATGTGTACTCTTTTGATGCTTGATAGTGAGTTGAACATAAAACTCCTTGAACTCTTTGCTATTGAAAGATGGGCCATTATCAGATTTGAGAATAGCAGATGCCTCATGCTGCAAAGATGTCATCAAGACTCTTGAAGACTTTATCATGGGTTGCCAATGATAAGTCTTCCACCAAAGGAAGCCACGAGTATTCATCAATGACTACCATGAGATGATGTCCACTTTCTAGCGGGCCAAAGAAATCAACTGAAACTCTCTCCCAGACATGTGCAGGAAGATCAGACATTGTCAATGAATGCTGCATGACCTTGGAAGATAAACAATTACAAAGGTGGGGGAACCACATTCGGTCTCTTAGGGCTCAGTTGGTGGCTACAACGCCTTTGTGTCCTTCATGGCCTAGCTCAATGACTTGCTGTGTCAGAATCTCAGGTCTGACACCTCTGGGATCCAGCCATATCTTTATGATACCCTCTCAGGTGACAGATAGATCATCCTGTGCATCGTCAGCAAAGGGTTAATACTTGTCTTCCAAGATTGAGTTGTAATGAGGTATTTGAAGATGAGCATGTCTTTATCTGCTTTGGTAGCAGCAATAATCTTTTCAATGCATAGAGCTGCTGGCGTGCTGGACCTCACAAGGAAGTTGAGATACTCTTCAGCCACTTTGGATGTTGAACTGTGGCGATGTAGCAGCACTTGTGAAAAGTAATCTGCCTGTTTTTTGTCTTTCCCCGGCTTCTGTAAAATCACATAGTCATTGCAGTCATGACCTCCACTTTTCAATTCGAGGGGGCATCTTAGCTTTTGGGTTTCCAAAGATAGTGATCAATGCCTGGTGGTCTGTAGTGATAGTGAAAGGTTTCCCATATAAAACACATCAAAATGTTCCCAAGCCCACACTACAGCCGGACTCTCCTTCTCCGTCTGAGAGTGGGCACATTCTGTTTCAGTTAGACTTCTACTGACATAGGCAGCAATGTGTCTCTGGGCATTCGGATGGGCATTGTGTTGAGCATGGATTGCCCCCAGCCTCACCGGGCTCGCATCTACTGTGATCTCAATACGTGGCTTGGGGTCAAAATAGGCCATTTCAGTTGCATTCTCAATATCATGTTTTATTTCTTTGAAACTGCGATCACATTCAGAAGAACACTGACATGGGACATTCTTCTTTGTTAAGTCTCTCAGTTGGATACTCACTGTAGCAAAGTCACAAATGTACCTTGAGCAATAACTTGCCGTGCTTAAGAAGGATCATAGCATGGTTACATCTTTTGAGTGTTGGGTAGATGACAGTGATTGCACCTTATCCAAGCCAGGAGCCATTCCCCCACCAGAGACTATGTGCCCAAATAATTTAAGTTTGAATTTGTGAAACTCACACTTTGCTGTATTCAGAGTGAGACCTGCATCAGCAAGTAATTGGCACACTTGCTTAATAGCCTTGTTATACTCCTTTTGTTTTGCCCCAAATACCAACCTGTCATCACTGTAAATGAAAGCATACCTAACAGGTTGAATAACTCAGCTAATAACATCCTGAAATATCTCCGCAGCCAAAGATACTCCAAAACTCAGTCTTTTATATCTGAACAAACCAACATGAGTTGAAAAACTCATAACATACCTACAGTTCTCTTCCAGCTTGAGTTGAAGATATCATTAGTTAAGGTCAAGACGGGAGAAGATTTTGGCTCCATTCAGCTGCATGATCATGTGTGCTATGTGGGGACCAGGATGTCTTTCTCTTTCGATTACTTTGTTAGCCTGGCGCATATTAACACAAATTTGCACTGCACCTCCACTGTCCTTTCCTGGTACTACAGCTATGGGTGAAATCCAGGGCTTAGGACGGGTGGAGCGTTCAATGATGTTATGCTTCAGGAATGTTTCTAGTTCTTTCTCAATGGCTGCTTGTAAGTGAAAAGCGACTCTGAGGTGCCGTTGGGCAACAGGGTGAGTGTCTTCATTAATATGAAACAACAACAGGAACAGACTCACAATTTCAGCCTGAGCATGGATGTTGTAGTTGAGAGATATCAGTCCCATTTCAGCAGCAGTGGCAAAGCTAAGTAGGCATGCACTAGATGAAGCTCCCTGAAGGACATGAAATGGCACTTGCACTGACGTCATTTTGTGTTGCAAGGTTGCTGTAAATAACCCTTGACTCTATAATGGTTTAGAATCAACCCACATGTATACCTTTGTGTTTGACGGAGTAAGACGTGGCACAGGAAACAGGCTGTTGAACTTTTCTACTGGTGTTAGAAAAGGGGTCTCTAGTTGGCAGAGGTATACACCTTTGTCCAAATAGAGACCACAATCCTAGTCAGGGTAAGTCACACACAATCCAAATTTTCCTGTGCCCACCGTCTGGTAGCTTGGCACTGAGCAGTCAGGCTCAATTTAGAAGCCAATGTGTAAAGTATTTGTGCAATAAACCATACAGTAACACAGTGAAAACACCACACAAACACACTACACAGGTTTAGAAAAATATAAGATATTTATCTGGTTAAATTAAGGTCAAAACTATAAAGATTCAATGAGCACAAGTTGAGATATCACTTTTGCAAGTTTAAAAAGAGTCTTAAATCTTAGGAATCAACAGTTGTCTCTTGGTTTCACAAAATACCTGGTTTGCGTAAAAAATAACACGCACAGAGACCGCAGAGGAGGAGATGCGTGGAAAAATAGGGTGTGCGTTGGAATTTTCTGCGCGGCACACCCAATGCGTGGTTTTTTTCCACGCTGCAAAGGGCTTTGCGTTGATTTCCGGCATGCAGTCTTGGTTCCTCACTGCGATGCGGGTTTCTCTTTGATGCCTAGGGACGATGCGTGGAAATCCTGGGCGTGCAGGACAAAGTCACAGGTGTTGCGTCGATCCAGTAGGCGATGCGTCAAATTTTCTGTCTCAAGTCAGCTGCTGCGTGGATTCTTCTCTCGGAAAGTTGGGCTGTGTCATTCTGGTTCGGCTATGTGTCGATCTGGTAGGGCTGTGTGTTGAATTTCTGACTGCAAGGCAGGCGCTGCATCGATTCTTCACTCAGAAGTCGGGCTGCGTCATTTCAGGTCAGCTGTGCAATTAATATCTCGTCGCAAGGCAGGCTGTTGGTCGTTTCCGGCATGCTGTGCGTCGATTTTAGGGGCACAAGGAGTTCCTTGAAGAGATGAAGTCTTTTTGGCCCTGAGACTTCAGTAAACAGGAGGCACGCTCAATCCAAGCCCCTGGCGAACACTTCTCAGCAAAGTCAAAGGGCAGCAGAGCAGCAGGGCACAACAGCAGGGCAGCAGTCCTTCACAGTAAAGCAGTCCAGATGAGTTCTTTTTGGAAGCCAGCAGTTCCTCTTGATAGGTTCAGGGCCAGAAGTGTCTGAGTTGGTGGGGTCAGGGACCCAGTTTATATACTCAAAGATGCCTTTGAAGTTGGGGAGACTTCAAAGAGTGGTTATGAAGTGCACAAGGACAGGTCTGTCTGCCAGGGTCCCAGTAGGGGGTTAGGCAGTTCAGTATATGAGGACAGGCCACTAGCCTTTGAAATGTAAGTGTCAGGCCTTCCACCCTCCCAGCCTAAAAATACCCATTCACTATGCAGATGAGTGCAGGTATGACTGAGTATCCTGTATTTGTGGTTGTCTGGGGGAAATGCACAAGGGAGCTGCCAACCAGCCCAGCCAGACGTGGATTGGAGACAGGCTGTAAGGCACAGATAGATTTTAAGTGCATTATCTCTTCTTTCAGCCAAGTTTGATGATGGCTCTGTGTTAACGCACTGTGCATTATCTCTTCTTTCAGCCATACCAGCATATTTTGGTGGTTTTTTTTGGTCGAATGTGCTCTGCAGCGCCTTCAACTTCTTCGATGGCTGTGTATGGGCTGTATGGGCTGGGGTAGGGCTTTGACTCCACATTCACCAATCACAGGCCGCTTTGCATCGAGTTGACATGCGCAAGCAGTTTGCTGCATCTTTGCAAACACTCAGGGAGGGCAGTTTTGTTTCTCTGGGCACGTATGCCCTACATGTCGCCAGCTGTAGCATCTTGCCCAGCCCTGGAACATACAACTGATAACGCCACACATGGTGCTCTGTAACAGACATATTCTTCAACTATATTGCACTCATTGCGTCATTACTTTCATAACCACACCTTAACACTTCCGATCAGATTACATAATTCCTGTTAGAGTCCACCCAGAACGGTGAGGGTCCTAGCGCACATTATATTGAAGACACTACAGCCTGTATCCCCACATCAAATAACAGAATCCTGCTAATGAGGCCGTACTGGGGCATCCCTTATGTTTATAATAGTGAGTGTAATATAATCAGCCAACCCAGTAAAGGTGCATCGATGACAGAATTTGAAAAACTCGCGGTGCCAATGATTGTAAAAATATGGGTATGTCGCCCTCTACTGTCCACTAACAATACATTCTCACGGTGCTACGCTGTTACTGAAGCAACATTAATACGGACAATGGCATCCCGTGAGGAGAGGTTTACAGGTGAATATTACATAAAATGTAGAATTTATAATGAACTACAGGGACAGAAATCACTGGGAATTACTGAAGAATTGGAATAGTATTTTTATAGCACAGTGCTTGAAATGGAAAAATAGAAGTGCTCTTACTTGCACTAGCGCCGAGAAAGTAAGATTTTTTTGTTAGTTCCAGGCACTTTCATTGGTATTTATAAATAGCAAATACATAGTGTAAAGTAACGAAAAATAAGGTGAAATAAGTACATTAACACTGCCGGAAGTGAATGGCATGACTGGCAAGAACGATGCCAGGATCATTTGATTAACATGATACAGATCGTTGTGAACGGAAAAAGAACAACACAAACTACGAAGTGACGTCATTTTTTTGGGGGGGTGGGGGGGTAAAACGTCACTTCCAAAGCAGCAAGGCACGAAGGCACACAACACATGACCTTCAGCTGTGGGTTGTAGTTTAACAGGGCCTGGTGAAACTCTAACACGTGCAAACCCTTTTGAACAGGTTTTGCAATTGGGAGTGAATCGTACTCATCCCACCCCTCAGAGGTTTCCTCAAGTAACTATTGAGTGGTCAAACCTGCCAATATTTACTGGAAGAAAAGGCTCCAACTGGTAAGGTTAGTTGGTATGAGAACTCCGAGTTGTACGGGGCTGTATTTCAAAAATACCTGGTCACTGTTCTGAATGTTCAGTGACTGAAACACCCAGCAATCCCAGGGCACCAACAGCACTTGTCTGCAACCACCTGTAACAAGAAAATATCCTGGATTATGGTTAAAGTGGCATACCCTACATTATGGTTAGGGTAACTTACCCTAGATTCGGGGTAGGCCCACATCCCCTGGATGGGTGTTGGAGTGAGAAACCCTAGATTAGGACTAGGTTGGTATACTCTGGATTAGTTTTAGGGTGTCATACCCTGGATTAGTGCTAGGGTGATTTACTCTCGATTAAGGTTAGGGTAACCTACCCTGGATGAGTGTTGGGATGAGATCCCCTAGATTAATGTTGGGGAGTCATAACCTGGGTTAATGCTAGGGTGACATACTCTAAATTAGGGTTATGGTGCCATAGCCAGGAGTTATGTTAGGGTGAAACAGCCCCTTCTAACAGCAACAACTTGGGAATGCTTTACCAAAGAGGGGAGATCTAGTGTTTCATGCTTAGCACCGCCAGCCTCAACCAATAAAAAAAACACTCCCCAGTGGCCTGTGGGTGAATGAGGAACCCCTAAAGTTCCTCTCATGCCCACTAGTAGTTAAAGGAGGTTCTCTCAATGTCAAGTGGGGAGCATAGTGAATTTCTCTTGTTCACACTCTGTCCGCTACTGAGTCACCGACTAGGGTGCTCACTATGAGGTCCTAGGGCAGATATACTAGTAGGGCGCATGCTTGTCCTCAGGGTTGGGGAGCTCCCCTCCAGCGCATTGCTGCGCCTTGTCTTCCAGGAGGAATGAAGCAGGGATTCTGTAGACCCTAGGGTTCATCCTAGCCTTTGTGGGGACAGCAAAACCCCGTGTCCTGCTCCTGGTGATCCGTCCCCCTCTCAGCTGATGC
This sequence comes from Pleurodeles waltl, assembly GCF_031143425.1. Classification (NCBI taxonomy): domain Eukaryota; kingdom Metazoa; phylum Chordata; class Amphibia; order Caudata; family Salamandridae; genus Pleurodeles; species Pleurodeles waltl. Next base: position 89,108,421 of record NC_090446.1, on the reverse strand, counting down.
CACTGACTGTCAAAAGAAGCCAAGGTGGTTCTGAGAACTTCTTTGAGAGGACTCTTAGCTATCTAGATCTGGTGACGTGGGTGGGAAGTCAAAGCCAATTAGATGAACCTCCTTGAAAAATCAATTTAGCAAGCACAGTCTCTGCATCTTTCAGTTTCTACACATAAGGGAGAGGGTTCAGCAAATGGACAAGATGATGTGTACTAGAACGTCACAGGCCAGGTAAGGGATGCTGACAGGTTCCTGAACATTTTTGCAGAGGCGATGCCCAGGCACCTCACCCCTTTACAGATCAGTGCATTGCTCCAAGACGGATGAACCTGCTGAATGTGGATTGCAGGGCAGAAACCACTCAAGGGTGGGAGGAATGTGGGGACCTGTTGTAGTATTGGGGCCCTCTCTTTTAGCTCGATGTAGTACGTTGAGGTGGAATGATGGGTGGTTGAATATTGGGGAACGGCTTGTTGCTGGAGCGGAGAGGCAGCTGAGTTGATTCAGAAGCCAGGAATAAATTTACCCATGTTTGTGGCCACACAATTTGGTGACGAGCAGCTTTGAAGAGCAGATCTCATCTGTCTTTTTGTTGATCGCTTGTTGAGGAGGATTTCTTTCTTCTTATTGGAAACAATTTCTTCACTGGATGTTCTCCAGCAGTCTGGATTTCTGGCGAACACCTCTTGCGGTGTTCTAACTGTGTGGTAGCTGATGACGTTTGGCCATATTTGGTTCAAGTGTTCACCATGTTCGTGCATATGCACGCAAGTGGTGGGCCATATTACCACCATGATTGGTCTGCACTCACTCATGTGCATGTTGCGGCAGCCATTTCCTTGGTAAAGGGTGAACCCATTCTTTAACCATAATCGCCCATCTTGGATTGGGAATTATCTAAAGATTCTTGCATCGTTTGTTTCCAATGTTATCAGCCATATTGGATTAATAACTTTTAAGACAATTCTTTAAGAGCTATACCATTTTCAACATTTTCAATTTCTCACTGGGTGTTAGCCTTAGAAGGATTCAATAAGTTTTAAATTCTGACAGCCATCCTGATTGGGATTCGTATGAGTACAATTATAATATTAATATCCATTTTTGATGCTACTTATTTATAAACAATAGCAAACATCGTGCCCCCACCTCATGTTTTTTGCAGTTAGCTGGGGAGCTACAAATGGAATGGGAATTGTGGTATCCCATGTTTGGGGCCTGCATAGATATACTTGAAGGTGAAGACTGTTCAGCACAAAGAAAGGTATCAATGCTGAAGCATTGTTCAGGTGGAATAGGATAGGGTTGAAGGAATTTGAAAACGTACCGCCTTTTGATGGTGCAGAAGATATGAATGTTTTGACCAAGCCATTAAAAGAATGGGTATTTATTTTGGAAGAAAAATTAACACAGTGATAGAACAATATACATTTTACTCTTGTGCACAAAAGGAGGAAGAGGCAATCAAAGACAGGGGCATAGCTTCGGAGGGGTGCTTGGAGTGTTACAACCCCCTAATAAAAGTATTTTCTGATAAATAGTTGTGTCAAGCGGCTTTCAGTCGGGTATGGTGAGGTGTCTGTCAGATTTCACCAGGAATGTTTTTCATACACACAGACCAAAACACACACACACTCTCCCTCCCTTTGCTTTGAATATCCTAAGAAATGTTCTTTTACAAAATATTATGTTTTGTCTCACTTAGTACTTCTACCAATCCACACTCCTTCCATTCCCTGCCTCTTAGGCCTTCTCATGCACCCTGCTTGCCACATAGTGTATTTAACATTATATGCTAGCAATATTGTTTGAAAATCTGAAGCTCATCGCTCCCCCAAATGTACTGACCAAGCTATGCCTATGATCAAAGACTGTGGCCCTCATTAGGAGTTTGGCGGGATCCGTCCAAGACCGCCGTGCAGTATACCGCCACCATACCGTCAGTACTGGTGGCACAGTGACCGCCGTATTATGAGTCAAAAACTGAAAACTGCCCAAATACAGCCACAAATTCAACACCGCCAGGCCAACCGATGGTGCAAGAATGACTGTCTGACCACCAGCCCCATCACACTGGCACCCTTCCGTCCGCCTAATTATGCATCAGTTCCCTGCCCAGCGGTCCATGCATGTCGGAATACCATTGGAGGTGCGCACTGCCGCGGTTCAAAAAGGCACCGCCAATAGAAGGCAATATCACATTGAACAGTTAAAATACCCCACACCTGACACACATACACAAACCACACACACCTGCTCACAGCACTTTGAAGCGCTCCCCCCCACACAACCACAATCCCTTGCGATTTCAATGAACACCACACATCGCGACGACCCATTCACACAGATCCCATACTCCACAGGCATCCTTAAACTGCACACTGAGCACACACCACAAAACAGCACGTATTGCACTAGGCACACATCACACTCACACACCAACACCACAACCACCTGCACCCACATCCAAACACCTCCACCCCACCAACCACCCCACACGCACTACACCCACTCACACTCACCATGGCACATCAAAAGCACCCACGTTTCACTGACAATGAGTGGAGGGTCATGGTAGATTAAATCCACAGGGTAGAGCCACACCTGTTCTGAGCCCAGGTTCAGCAGACATCGTTGGCCAGGAAAACTGAGTTATGGCAGCGGATCTTTGACAGGGTCAACTCAGTAGGCACACATCCACGCACGAGGGAGGACATCAGGAAGAGGTGGAACAACCTATGGGGGAAGGTGCATTCCATGGCGTCCAGGCACCAGATCACCCTGAAGAAGACTGGAGGTGGTCCCCCATCTCCTCCCCTTGAGTTAACATCCTGGGAGCAGAAGGTCTTGGACATCATGCATCCAGAGGGCCTGACTGGAATCATCGAAGGGCTCGACTCTGGTAAGTCACCAACACCCCCCAGGCACCAACCACTCCTGCCCAGCATGTGTCCCACCACTCATCACTCCCCAATCCAACCCATCCCACACTCCTGGACCCCCAGGCACCTCATGCCCCTCCCCTGCATGCCACATCACCCCACTGCCACCATCCCCACACATTCACCCCCAAATGCACGGATACCAAGCACAATGCCAAACACCAGAACTCCCACAATACATCACTCCCTACACATCACAGTATCACAGTCCCACCTCACAGTAGAACACCTGCATTGTAATCCACACCACATGCCGCACCAACTGGTTGCCTTGACTGTGTTCCAACACATGGCAATGACAGCAATGTTATTCACTATCCTCATCCCTCAATGGCACATGGAAACAATGGCACAGTCCGCATTCCCCACACAATCTCTGCAGTACCGCAACTGTCATTGCCACCACTGGGAAGCAAGTCAGGCTACACTATGCATCACACCATGTGGCCAACAAGTACATCTCCAAAATGGAACTCTCTCCCTTTCCATCCACAGGTCCCGCTGCCACTACCAACCCCCAGTGGATGCCAGGGTCAGACAGCCCTCCCCAGGATGAAGGCCCCAGTGGATGTCTGGACAGTGACGAATGGCCTGGCTCATCTGGGATGACTGGACAGTCCACACTCAGCAGCACACCGGACTCCCCCTCCCATGTGGCAACTACACCGCAGCCAGACCAATGTCCCCAAACCAGTGCCCCAGGTACAGGTCAATCAGAAGTGTGCCCCACAGTACAGGGGCCACAGTCAAGGGCACAGACCCAAGACAATGAAGGTCCTGCTGCTTCTGGGAGTGGGCACACTGTGCCAGGGGTAGTGGGAGGGGACCTGTGGTACAAGGGACGGGGCAGCCGCAACAGCCAACTGCCCAGACGGCCCTCTGCCAAGTCCTGGGTGCATACAACCAAGCCCAGGATACGAAGGGCCAGATCCTCGCGACCGTGCAGGATAACCAGAGGCTGCAGGGGGAATACCACCAGGAGACCATGCAGTAATGGCAGAACGTAAACACCACTATGACCTCCATTGCAGGGGTGCAGAAGGAACTTAACAGCATCCTGCGTGAGTGCTCCACCCACCAGCAGGCCCCTTCCACTGGTCACATTCCAACTGAGCCCTCCACTTCAGGGGCAGCTAGTGGAACAGAGGCCCTGCCAGAGGACCCGCAGACCACCAGCACCCTTCCCCCTGTAGCTGAGGGACCCCCACGCAAGCGAGGACGTCCAAGCAGGTCAACACCACCGCCAGGAATAACCCTCTTCTGAACATTCTCCCTTCTGTGCCACTGAGACACCCTGTTGACTGTACACTGTTATCCCTCCGTTCTCCCATTGCCCCCTAAACTGGACCTGAACTTCCCACAGCTGGCCCAACTACCCTGATGATTTCACCCACCATGACCCCACTCATCACCCCTTGCACGTGTCAGTCACAAATGAACACATCTGAGCACAGCTACTGTCTACGTGTTTAATTGTAAGAAGTACCATTTACTGTGGCATCACATGTTTAACTGTCAATCCATTGTGCTGCAAAGGTTTGTGAGAGTGACAGAAGGGGGAGCAATATGCAGCAAGGATGATAGTGGAGCAGGCAGAGGCTGGAGACATGGCTCATGGGAGGCAACAGCTGATGCAAGAACCAGAGTGCACCACACAAATGCCCTGCAAGTAGAACAAGACAGGGGCAGCAATCACTATGGGTGTCAAATATGCCCACACAACACACATGCACTACAATTACAAAGTCCCTAGGATGAGATGGCAAGTGTCAGCCATAATCATATCCCCATGTCAGACCCACATGGCCAAGACAACCAACCTCAATGGTGCTACCATCACAGCAGCCACAGCAAAACTTAAGACATGTTCCACAGTCAGAAACGCTAATGTTGCACTGCCTCCCAATGTGGACTCTTAGGATAGGTAGCAATACTGTTGACACCACAATGTTCAGCACACATATTGCAGTTGTCATGGCAGTACAGGGAACAATGGAAATACACTCTCAAACATGTCACAAGTGAAGCAACACAACAGCAGGGTGAGTAGTGCTCTGAAATGTGCACAGTAACTACTCCATTGATGGGCAAGTATACCCCCCCCCAAACCCACCCAGAGGCAGAGCTGCACCCAATACCACCAGTGCTAACAGACACCAGGAGGATCTATGTCACAAGGCATCCAGGAGTACAGGTCACATACAATACATCTGACACATACCTGTAGCTCAGTGGAAGTATTGTCGTATCAACTCTGCTCTGGAGTCAGCTGCATCCTCATCATCTTCCTCCTCATCACTCCTTGCGTCCCCTTCATCATCCACTGGTCCAGCTGCCATCTCTTCTGCATCCAGCAATGTGATGTAATGTCTCAGGGCCAGATTGTGTAGCATGCAGCAGGCAACAACGATCTGGCACACTTTCAGTGGTTTGTAGAGTAGGGCACCAGCGGAGATGTGTAGACTAGGGAATCTGGCCTTCAGTAGCCCAAAGATTCTCTCGATCACACGCCTTGTCATACCGTGGGCCACTTTGAAACAGTTTTCAGCATCTGTAGCCAGATGTCTCACAGGTGTCAGTAGCCAAGGAAGGTTGGGATAGCCAGAGTCACCTGTGTGCACAGAGATGGGATCCATGTCAAGACCGGGAGGGAGATAGGGCAGGGTGTGAAGAGAGTTGAGTGTACAGGGCCACACATACAAATGGATACACACTGATAAGCCATGCTCAGTCCCTCTATAGTGGTGCCATCTTGTATGGGATGTTGCAGTTCTGCAGAATGAAGGAGTCATGCATAGAACCAGGGAGCTTGGCCGTCACTTGGGAGATACTTTAGTCAGCGAGACATACCACCTGCACATTGATAGAATAAAAGTCTTTTCCGTTCCTGTCACTTGTTCATTTAACCTGGGTGGTACCAAGGCAATCTGTGTGCCATCTATGGCCCCGATCACATGAGTGACATGTGCCAAATCGTAGAAGGCAGCTTTGACAGTGGCTAAATCAGCATGTTGGGGGAACCTGATATAGCTGGGCAGATGTCTTAGCAGGGCACACAGAACACCCCTCAAGACGTTACTGAACATCGGCTGTGACATCCCTGCTGCCAAGTCCACTGTCATCTGGAACATGCCTGTGGCAAGAAAGTGGAGGACAGACAACACCTGTACTGTGGGCGGGATGCCATAGGGATGACGTATGGCAGACAACAGATCAGGCTGGAACTGGGTCACCAGCCCCAATGATGGTCTGAAGGTTCAGACGATACGTCTGAATGATGTGCAGCTCTTCCAGGGTGGCAAGGTCAACTAGAGGTCAGTACACAGGAGCAGTATCTGGGAATAGGAGAGGGAGAAGTCACTGGAAACTGCATTGACAGTGTGGACACAGTAAAGTTGTGCAATATTCACAAAATGTCACCTGTGACACACCTAATATTCAGCCACTATTCACTAGATACATGTAAAATGGCAGCCGCCTGTCCTGCATGCACAGAACAGATGGAAGTGACCTCATACCACTGGCATCAGACGTCATGCCGGTAGGAGGTCGCAACTGCCGTGCAACTCCTCTTGGTTAACAAAGTTGTTTATGGGAGACTGGAGCCAATGGTGATCTGCGCCAGTGGGGATGGTGAAGTCCACGGCAGCCGTGACTGCCATTTCATGTGGCAATGCTCACTTGACTCCTGACACTCCTGCACACAAGACCTCCACTGCATGTGCTGCTGTGTTCTGACTCTGGTGGCCAAGATGCCGCGACCTGCAGGGGATAGGGCCCCAGCCTTCACCCAGGAGGAGCTGGAGAAGCTTGTGGATGGGGTCCTACCCCCGTATGGACAGTTGTATGGGGCATCAGAGCAGCAGGTGAGTCTAATGTCACCGCCCTGTCTGATAGTGATGTGTATGGGGATGAAAGGCTCTGGGATGTGGCAACTAGTGTTGATGCATGCAGATGGGTGAGGAGTTTGAGCGTAAGTGGTGTGAAAACAAGTGAGTGTGGGCATGATATACGTGAGATGTGTGAAGTAAACTGCTGTAGGTGTGATGCCACTCTACATGACTTTTTCCTTCTGTCTGTGTCACCGATGGAGTTCTCGCCCATCAGAAGAAGGAGATTTGGTGTGCCATCGCCAAGCATGTGCGGACCCTGGGGGTCTATGCCTGGTGGAGAGAACCCACTGCAGAAAGAGGTGGGAGGACCTGAGACACTGGGCCTGGAAGACTGCAGAGGCCCAGCTGGGGATGTCCTCCCAATGAGGAAGGGGTGCCAGTCGGACCCTGACTCCCCTAATGGCCTGCATTTTGGCAGTGGCCTACCCTGAGGTGGATGGGCGCTTGAGGGCAGCACAGCAACCACAAGGGGTTAAGTACACACTCTCACCGCATTACTGTGTTGCTTAATTGGGTTTGGGTTGAATACTGTTGGGTAGCTGTAGAATAGGTACTAGGATGATGCCCGTCCACTATGGGTATCTGCAACCCTAGCAGGATTGGTATCACAGATTTGTGCCCGTACCATACAGACAATGATTTATGTGGGCAATTACTTCCAATGTGTAATTTGTGTGGTCACCCTCAACTTAGTTTGGGAGCCCAGATCCTGCCAACTCCATCAGTACACCTGAGGTTTCATGGCATTATCATCTGTGTTTGCCAGGGGAGATGAGTGAGACATCAATCTGCTGCCATGTACTGTATATGTAGTGAGGCAGAGTGGTCCAAGATGTTACTGTTCTAATTGTCCATTGTTTAGTAGGCATGCTACCTACCCATGCAGGATTCAGTTGATTCAGGAGCACAGGAACTGTTTTCCTAAACGGCTATGTATAGTTGCCAAGTACTGTGCAAGTGTGACTAGTATGACTCACCTCAAGTACATGAGTGCAATTGCACCACCATCAGCATTTCACATCAGCATAGCTGTAGTTTCGCCCATGGTGTCCCACTGTTGTAGCATATATAGGTGAGAGCATGGCGTGCCATGGCATGGCAGCAGATGATGATGTTGTTACTGTGTGTGACTGTTGTGCTGGCATTGACCCACTGCACTCTGTCTCTCTCCCTCCCGCCCTCCTTCTCTGTCTATGTGTGCATCAGCATCAGATGGTGAAGGAGAAATGACATCAGCAAGTGGGGTAGCTGCAGCCCATGGGACCCAGGAGGTTGATTCCAGCAGAGCTGAGAGGACCAGTGGGACGGAGGACTAGGGGAGTGCCACGGGGGAGACAGGATTAACAACACCATCCTCAGATTCCTCCTCTGATTACGGCTCTGTGGCGGACCCATTTGGGACCACCCCAGCAACATCCTTGTTTGCCACCCCCCTTTCCAGCACCACCCTCCCTGTAGCTTCCCAGCCAGTTGCCCGTGCTCGCTCACCCAGGAGGGTGGGCATCTCCTTCACCGCAGGCACCTCTGCCCTTGCCCCAGTCAGCCCTGCTGCCCTCCCCCACCTAAGACATCTACCCCCAGCAAGTCCACAGTCACCCCTCTCAAACCCAAACCCACTCCACCAAAATCAAAGTCTAAGGCCACCCCCTCCCAAACCCATGGACACCCCCCTCCAAGCCCAAACCCAAGGACCCCCTCCAAACCCAAACCTAAGGATCCCCCTCCAAACCAAAACCTAAGGACCCCCTCTCCAAACCCAAACCCCCACCCTGTCCCCCCATCATCACCACCCCTGAGGTGCCTGCATGCCCCATTGATGCCCCTGCCCAGTGGAAACCAGTGGTTTGCAGTCAGGAGTCAAGTTGGGGACTCATTCTGTGCCCTGTGTTGCTGGGGCACAAAGGACGATTTTGAACTGGCCCTTTGGCCTTACTGTAGATAGCTGATATTTGTTTTAAGTTATTTATTATATCTGCACCACTGCACTGTTAGTGTTGATGGAGACAACCTTGTGCTGGCTTTCCTTCCACATGTATGTCTCATAGATATGCGATTTGGCATGTGTGTGTGTGTATGTGTGTGTGTTGGTACGGGTGTTTGTTTGCGTGTGTGTGTGGCCCTTGTGTGCTGTGCCGTGTGTGTTGTATGTGTGTACTAATGTTGTTCCCACCAGTGTGATCTAGGCGGGTTTACTTACGGTTGGTGTCTTCATCACCGTCGTTGGTCCTGGAGTTCAATGGCCAGCAGGAGCATTGGGAATACTTACAATTTGCGTGCCATGGCCCTGCGAATGTGCCTGTGTTCCTGAAGGTGAGTGTTCCCTTTTCAGTGCTTCATTTTCGGCAGTGTTCTTGTGGCGGTGAGACCGCCCTGGAAATCCTGGCGGTGTGCAACCTCGTAAAAGGGTCGTGGGAAACAGCTTTACCCCCGGCCTGGATATGCCTACTGCCGCCCGCGACGGCCCGTCCGCAGTTGCGGTTCAGGTGGCGACTTGGCTGTGTTCTGTTGGTACCATCCCTGTGCTCGTGATATGGCGGTCAAGGTGGTGCAACCGCCACCACCACCGTGGTAGTCCACGGACCGCCAAACACATAGGCCCTCATTACAACCCTGGCGGTCAAAGACTGCCAGGGCTGTTTTGGAGTTTGTACCGCCAACAGGCTGGCGGCACAAACTCGGGTATTACGACCGTGGCGGAAGCGCTGCAGTCGCATTTCCCAACACATTGGTCCCGGCGGATTTAATCCTCCAGGAGATTATGAGTCCCCCTCCCGCCAGCCTTTTCATGGCGGTATGATCCGGCATGAAAAAGCTGGCAGAAAAGGGGGGTCACGGGCATGGGCAGTGCAGGGGCCCCCTGCCACGGCCCCATGGAGCTTTTCACTGTCTGCAAAGCAGACAGTGAAAAGCGCAACGGGTGCAACTGCACCTGTCGCACCACCGCAACACCGCCGGCTCCATTTGGAGCCAGCTCCCGTGTTGCGGCCCAGCGGGGATCTCCAAATAGACACTGCGGGCCTGCGGCCGCATTGGCGGCTGCGCGGTGGTTTCAACTTGGTGGGCGGCAATGTTGAAATGAGGGCCATAATGAGGGCCTGTGTGTCTGTGTTATGGACATTAGCAGGATCTTGCGAATTTGAAACTATACCTTATGAGCAAGTATTGAGGGACCACATAATGCTGAAGATGAAGAGTAAGAAAATTCAGGAGAGACTACTCGCTAGAGCAGAACCTTCATTAAATGTGGTTGTAAATACTGCCAAAGCCATTAAACAATCTGAGAACTTTGTAAACAAAATTAAAGACAGAAGATTAAGTTGCAGCATACTAGTTCTGAAGTCAGTGTGGTGAAAAATCCAATTTATATTCAGGACAAGAAAGATTCTAAAAATAAAGGAAAATAGAAGATAAATTGTATCAGTTGTTTTAGGTGTGGAAGTCCATGCCATGTAGGAAATTTCAAAGGGTATCCAGCATGGGATAAAGTGTGTGGTAAATGTAAAGTTAAAATGACATTTTGACAGGGTGTGTAGAGCTTTGTCATCTCAAAAGGTTATTTGTGTGGCTTGAGATGAGAGAAAAGAGGATGGTGTAGAATCCAATTCCATTCTATGTGTGAGTGGCACCAAATGTAAAGGTTTTCCAAAAATGCATATTACTTATGGATGGTAGTCCGGTAACAATGATGGTAGATTCTTGTGCCTGGTATAGCATAATTGGGAAAATATTATCCACAAACACTTGGGTTGACAAAAGTTGTTCCCTTCCGTTGTCCGTTCAGGGTGGGTCTCAGGTTACATTTGATCAGACTTGGAATTGGATGGAAGAAGAGCAAGAGGCAAAGTATATGTTGCAACAAAGTCGACGCCATACTAGGGTGGCCTCATCAACATGCGATGGGAATAAAATTGGATTCGAATGCCTCCGCACCTGTGCATGTGGTTACATCTGATGAAGACAAGATGGATAATGTATCAGGTATACGTACATCATTAACAAGTTTGTTCCTTGAGAGGTTGGGAAAATATGTGGGTTTCAAGCACAAGATTAACTTGAATAAGGTGGTGATACCGGTGAGGTACACGGTAAGGAACGTGTCCTTAGCTTACCATAACAAACTCAAAGACATATTTAGTGATTTATGCAAGAAGAGAATTATTGAACCCATAGAGTCTTCTCCTTGGGTGTCCCCTGTGGTTTTGTCTCTTAAAGAGCCTAGTGAACTTTGTTTATATGTGGACTTGCGCAGTTTTAAGAAGGAGATCTGGGTGGATAAACATCCCTCTTCCTAATATCCATGAATTAGTTTCAACGTTTGCTGTTGGAACTGTTTTTTGCACTGTAGATTTTGCATGTGCATGCCAGTCAGTGGAGCTACATGAATACTCCAGGCATTTAACAGCATTTGTAAATCCTGAAGGGATTTTTCAGTACTTGAGAATGTCATTTAGTTTAGCAAGTGCAGAGTTGATGTTCCAACTTCTAATGAAAAACAAGCTGGAAGGTATCATGGGGGCAGGTGCTTTTTAGGATGATATATTTCCTTTTGAGAAAGCCCATGAGGAGCATGATGAGAGTTTGCACAATGTGCTGAAAACATTACCAGAGAGAGGTATAACACTGAAGTGTTCAAAATGCAAGTTCAGACACTGGTTGAATACGTAGAACATGACATTTTAAAAGAAGATATTAAACCTAAGCACAACCATGTCAAAGGAATTTTCAATACTCCTGCACCTACATCTAAGGACTAATTACTAATCATTTTTAAGTTTGACAACGTTATATGAGAGATTTGTACAGGATTATGTGACCAAATCACATCCTCATAGTCTATTATTAAAGAAAATATGTCAAGTATGAATGGGATAGTAGTCACAGGAGGCTTTCAATTTATTGAAAAGAGAAATTGTTGAAGTGCCTTTCTTGAAGTTGTATGTAGTGAGAAAAGAGTGTATTGTGGCAGTGCATGCTAGCAGTGTGGGATTGAGCGCGGTGTTGAAGCAAAGAGACAAAGATGAAGAATAGTTGGTATTGTACACTTCCAGGTCCTTGAGCAATTCAGAGTATAATTATGCAACAATTAAAAAAGAGCTTTTGGCATGCACTTGGGCTGTTCAAAAAGTGTGACAACATTTTTGTGGGGGTGAAATTTCTGCTAAGAATGGACTATAAGCCTTTGGTCAATATGTTTTCTGCTGGCGGCGGAAGGATATTAACAGCATGCTTAGAAAGATTAGCGACAAAGGTACAAGAGCACCAATGTATGGTGGGCTATGTTCAGGGTCACGTAATTGTGCATGCAGACTGTATGACTCATTTTACTGTGATAGATGAGGCGAAGTTTAAGGAGGAAGTGGAGTGCGATGTGGCGTACACTCTAGAATATGTCAATGTGCGGTGTGCAGATGATGTGGGGAAGACCTTATCGGAGGAAAAGTGAGGGGAGTCTATGCTTAGTGACCGTGTGTTGCATAACATTCAGGATTATTTGATTAAAAGTTGGCCAGAGAAAATGAAGTTGAGTGGTGAAGTGGCTTAATTTTTCAAGATAAGACAGGACTTGATGGTTTCAGATGGCATAGCCATGAGAGGTGACAAGATTGTTCCCCAACAGAACTTGAGGGAAACCATCTGCATGTTAGCACATCAAGTTCAGATGTGAATATTCACTGCTAAAAGGAGAATATGTGAATTTTATTTTTTATTGGCGGTTTTCAATTGAGGGCATAGTTGATAATTGGGTGAGAAAATGCAAGTAGTGGTAAGTCAGCTAAAGTGCTTGATGTGAATGTGAGTCCCATTGAGTATGCTCAAGGGTCTGGGCGGAAGTTAGGAATTGGTATATTAGGTGCATTTCGAATGTTATCTAGAATGGATGCATATGCAACTGTGTGGTAATTGATTTCAATAAATGACAGGAATTAAAAATGGTGGAGTTTACTTCCAATCGTGATATAGAGCTTTTGAATTAAGTTTTTTGTTGAAAAGGGATATCAGATGAGTTAGCGTTGATTAATCCCCCCGCAGTTTGTGAGTAGAGAATTGGACAGTTTTTTGACAAGCTGTGGTGTTTCACATAAAGGAGTGTCAAATTATCATCCTCAAACCAATGGTCAAGTGGAACAAGACAATAGGGTAGTTAAGGAATCTGTTCAATTGGCTTTGAAAAGTGGATTGCCTTGGAGGAAGGCTTTACAGGCTCCTTTATTGACGTACTGAACGCTACCTAATTAGGTCACTGGTTTATCCCTGTTTGAAATGTCTTGGGGTAAGAAACCTGGCTTGAGGTTGATGGCGTGGTTGTGAGGGTGAAGAGTGTTGATGATGTTGAGATTAATTTCTCCAAGATAAGGGAGCGAGTGGAAACTTACCAGAAGAAAATGAGAGGTGGAAGTTCTAAGTCAACATTTTCAGATTCCAGATTGAAGATTGGTGATCTTGTGAGGAGGAAAATGGGTGGAGTATCAAATAGGAAGTTGACCAAGTGGTCAGATCCTGTAGGAGTAGAGGAATTGTTCAGTAAGGCTGTGAGAGTGGAAGGAGTAAAGGTATGGAATCTCAGAAGAATTTCTTTGTTTAGAGGTCAATTGGTGTCTACTCATAAGTCAATGGATGAATGGTGTTGGAGCTACATATTTTGATGTTAGTGGGGAAAATGATGAGATACCTTCTGCGAGTGTGGAGAATTTGGATGGTTGTCAAACAGCTAATGATGTTGTTGATAGGTAAGGTACAGCATGCAAAGGGACCCAAGATTTTAGTGAGTCTTACATAGCTTGTAAAGGGAATGTTACACCTTATCCAAATGCTGTGTTGGCAGACAAGGAAAACTGAAATGGTGTTCGTAGGAGTGTGAGATTAAAGAATGTTCCTGTGAATTTGAGGGACTTTGTTCAGTATTAATTGCTATTTTGCTTTTTTTTTGTTTTTCCCCTTCATTTCGGGGAGCATTTTCAAAATGTTTTGTTCTTGAAATCAATGCAAAATGTTAATCTTGAATTTTATGCGTTTTGTATTTTTCTTTATTGTTGTTATGTTGTACTTCAATTTTCATGTGAAATGTAATTTGTTTGCTGTTTTTTGTTTGTTTTAAGGGGAAAAGTGTGTAGTATTGGGCTTTTGCTTTTAGCTCATTTAGAATGTTGAGGTGGAAAGTTAGAGAGTTTAATGTTGGAGAGCCGTTAGTCGCTGGAGCGGAGAATCAGCAGGGTGGATGTTAAGCTACTCTTCAGAAGACAGGAATACATTATTCAACTTTACCCACATTTGTGTGTTTGTCACCACACCTATCATGTGTTGTCATGATGAGCCTCGCCAGGGTTTAAACATGAGACATGACTGTTACACACAGCTGTCTCGTCCAGTTTGTAACACTACCACTAATACCCACAAGCAAATATATATGGCATTGATTCAAGATCACAGAATTCACTTTTTAAAATCTTTGTACAAGATGCTTTCACTTAATAAAAAGATACAGATGTCTGGTCTAAGATAACGAAGAGCAGCCGCATTTGTACTGTGTGTGATGTGACAATGAAACTCCACATTTTAGTTTACCTGTTATTAAAGTTTAGAAGTTATTTGCACACCTTTCCAATATAAAGTGCTCAAATAACTTCTAAACTTTAGCAGTAGAGTAGAGCAGAGTGGCGTAGAGTGTAGTGAAATAGAGTGGAGTGGGGTAGAGTTGAGTGGCATGAGTGGATTAAAGAAACATAGAGTAGTGGTGTGGAGTAGAGTACCATAGAGTGGCATTTTGTGGGGTAGAGTGGTGTATAGTGGAGTGACATTGAATGGCATAAAGTAGTGTTGGGTAGGGTGGAGTAGAATGGCATAGAGTGGAGTGGCATAGAGTTGAGTAAAGTGGCATTCAGTGGGGTGGAGTTCAGTGGAGCTGGATAGAGTAGTGCAGAGAAGAATGGCAGAGTGTAGAGTAGATTGGCGTACAGTGGAGTACAGTGGAGTAGTGTTGAGTGGAATGGAGTAGGGTGGCACAGAGTAGAGTGGCACTGATTGGCGTACAGTGGGCTGAAGTAAGTGCATAGCAATGTTCCCTCTAATTGTTTTCCTGTGGGAGCAGCAATGAAAGGTCTCTGTGCACTGCAATTCAGGTTCCGTGCACCAAAGTGATGCAACAACTCACTATGCAAGCGAGTGCAGCATGTGATCTACCAAAACCAATGATATGTACCACTCCAAGGAAAGTATTGAAATCAGCAAAAAAATCTGGATTTTTCTTGAGTTTAGCTGCATTCAGTAGTCCCCTATGAGGCTGTTTACTAATTTCATGGTATTAAATACTAAAGTGGTCTCACAAGTAGCCCAAAAGTGACATGCATAACTGACTCCAGTAGCACCTGTATTCCACAGATACAGCAAAGACGGGACCTTAACAGGTATAACGGGTGACTTGTATAACCTAGCGAATGTGAAAAGCAGTATAATACGTTTTTTTTTCTCTTTTTAAAAATGAACCTAAATAGCAAATGTAGTGTCTTCCCCAGCCCGGAAGTACGTATTAAAAGTATGTCACACTCAGAGCTCTGCTGTTAGGAAACTATTCTTCAACCCTCCTCAGAGTGACGCAAAGAAAACACAAACACCAGGCAAGGCTCCGGAACAGATGAAATGCTTTCATGAGGTACCAAGGTTTATTGGCATGCCAAGGCAGAAGGCAGACGCACATCCCAGTGTAACGTCTTACAAGCTGGCATCTTCTGCCCTGAAGCATATAAGTCAGGCACTTATATATGTTAATAAGTGCTGTCACAGCACAACCCCAAAAGGGGACACAGTCCAAACATGGGCACAAAAGAAATGCTGCATACACACAACTTAAGGTCCATAGTGTAAAATATACATAATGCAGTGTGAGCATGAACACGTGAACAGACAACAGGTGGTCCCTAAAGGAAAGGGGCTGGGTTGCTGACTGGCTGAACTAAAAGTGCGAGACCGAGCTAAACTTAACAACGTGGCTTGGAGAGGTTTGTTTGTACAACTGGCATAGGTGTCAGAGAGGTCAGTAGGGAAGTCTTACTGGGATTCAGATAATGGAGGAAAGAATTGGAACTAAAGTATCATATCTATAGGTACATACATGTGAATATATATTTTTCCCGACAATCTCTCCTTTTTGATAGTAATATCATACTTGATTGCAAAAATATATATATATACATTGCAGAAGCATAGTAATAACGTATTAATAAAATACATATCTTCGGATGGCATTACACATTTTGTTTAGATGAAACACATATATTGTCATCTAGGTATACACCTATGAGGTATTCATTATTTAAACATAGACAAAATGATATGCTAGTATCCAATGCATTCATGTGTTATGGGTCTATAGCCATTAAATCAAACATTTCTTTATGTGCTTCCTCTACAGCTTGTTGTATTCTAAGATATCTGTGGGCTAGCTCCTGCTCTGTAGGAGGAAGAACTTTAACTACAGAAATTGAATAGCTGCTTTTACTACGGAATTGCTGGAGCACGGCAAAAGTTATAGATATAGATATGAAGTCTTTCTGTTAATCAGTTCGAAGCTACTTTCTCTAATTGTCAGTGAAGCAATGGCACGCAGTGTGCTGTCCTCTGCTTCTCCTAATGGTCTGCAGTCGTTTTGTTCAGGGGCCGCTTCATGGACCTGCCCTGCGGTGTCCTCTTCAGTCTATTTTTCTTCAAGTGTGACTATCACCTTTCTTCAAGACTACGTTGTGTGCTTCCCTCAACTGCATCAGTTGGTGTCACCTGACACTTGATGAGGACCTCTCAGTGTGGTTCTTAGGAATGGTCTGGTCTGTCTCCCCCTTTCCTTTTATGTTGCGCTGCTGCACAGGTTGCAGATGCTCATCTGTTGCAGGCACGTCGGTCTTGGTTGTTGTTGGTGCGGATCAGCACCTAGTGCCGTGAATCCACTCAGGACGTCCCTGTACCTTCACCGCCGTCCGCGTCACCAGGAGAACAAGGTGTGGTCCAGTCCACCTAGAACTAAGAGAAACATCTTTTATTTTTCTCACCATGACTATGTCTCCAGCTTTAAAAGGATGTGTGGGCTCTGAGGACAGATGGGGCAAGGCTTCCTTCACCTGGAGATGGTGATGCCTCAGGACTGATGACAATTTTATAGCATAATCAGAAATGTTTTCATCTGTCCACAGCAGTGCTGCTTGAGATGCTTGTAGAGGCAACCTCAACCCCACAGACATAGGCCGCCCCATCAGTACCTCATGGGGGGACAAAAGGGTTGTCCTAGATGGAGTTGCCCTTATGGCATGCAGCACTAACGGTAGAGCATCAGGCCATTTCAGGCCTGTTGCATCAGTTGTTTTTGCTAATCTATTTTTTATAGTGGAGTTCATCCTCTCCACCTGTCCTGAACTTTGGGGGTGGTAAGGGGCATGCAGTTTCCACTCTATTCCCAAACATTCACACATCTTTTGCACCACTGCAGCCACAAATTCACCCCCTCTGTCGCTATTAATGCCCTGGGGGACCCCAAATCGGGGTATGATAACTTTCATCAAGCATCACACCACAGTTGCCGCATCATTCTTCCTTGTGGGAAACGCCTCCACCCATTTTGAAAATTGATCCACACACACCAGCAAATATTTGAATCCATTCACTGGGGGCATATAGGCAAAGTCTTTTTGGACATTGGTAAACGGCCCCTGTGGTACTGGTAAGTGATCATGTGTAGCAGGGGACCGGCCTTTAGTATGCTGGGCACAGACAAGACATTGGGAGCAGAATTGTGCAGTGAAGGCTGTTATCCCTGGTGCAAACCATTCCTGTCTAATTAGCTCATTCATCCCCCCTTGTGCCATGTGAGTGGGTCCATGAGCAAGCCTTGCAAGGGGAAGGAACATACTACGTGGAGCCACAGGTCTCCCATCCTGGTGGACCCACAATCCCTCATCATTTTGCAAACACCCAGCATCAGTCCACACTCTTTCCTCAGCTAGTGCTGCAGACCATTGTGCTTCCTTTACATCAGCTAGTAACAACTGTCTCTGAATAAGCTGAATTTTAGGAATGCTTTTTGCCTTTAGGGGCACCATTTGTATTGGCTGTAACATGCTTTCTCTTGCTGCTGTGTCAGCCTTGGCGTTTCCTCTGGCTATCTTGGTGTTAGCCCCTGTATGTGCCTCGCATTTTATGACTGCTATGCTGTTGGGTAGTAGTATTGCTTTTAACAAATTCTTTACTAAAAGGCCATTTTGGATGGGGCGCCCTGCTGCTGTTATGAAACCACGATACTGCCACAGCTGGCCAAAATCGTGGACAACTCCAAAGGCATAACGTGAGTCAGTATAAATGTTAACACTTTTCCCATCGGCTAGGATGCATGCTCTTGTTACAGCATACAGCTCAGCTTGCTGGGCAGATGTGCCAGGGGGCAGAGTTGCACTTTTCAATTATGGTGTCTACTGTTGTTATCACATACCCTGCTCTGTAATCGGTGTCTGTTAGTCTACTGGAGGAACCATCAGTGTACCACTCATAGTCTGCCTTTTCTAAAGGTGTCTGTTGTAAATCTGGTCTGGGTGTGGTGCATGTTCCTACAACCTCAACACAATCACGGTCAGGGGTCTCATCACAATCACCTATGGCAGGTAATAATGTTGCCAAATTAACAGGGGGCATTTTTTTAATGGTAATATTAGTGTTAGACAACAACGTGACCTCATAACCTTTGTGCCTGGCTTCCCAAAAATGCTGTGTTGCTGCTGATGACAACAACAACTGTACCAAATGTGGCACATAAACAAAATAAGGGTAGTCCATCACAATGGGAGCCGCCCTCTTTACCATCACAGCGGCCGACGCCACTTCTCTCAAATAGGCTGGATGCTCAGTCACTGCAGAAGGCAAAGTCACAGAGTAATACACCAAACGTCTTTTTCCAGAGCCATGCTGCTGTGTCAGTACACCATTTGCACTGCCATTTTGCTCTGACACATAGCGATGGAAGGGTAGTTTGTAATCAGGGAGCCCCAATGCTGGTGCAGTACACAATGTCCCTTTCAGTTTCTTGAAACATTCTGCAAGTTCATTAGTCCATACAACGTTGTTGGGTGCATCCTGTAGTGTGCATTTCCTCAAGAATGCATCATATGATCTGTACTCAGGGATCCGCGGGCGCAGTAGTTCATCATCCCCAGGAAGGACATCATTCTGCCATTCATGCTTTGAATCATTTTTATCCTGTCAGGTGATATGCAGCGTGTACCTTTGGATACCACATAACCAAGGTAAGTCACTTCTTTTTGGCAGCACTGAAATTTTGACAATGAGGCTTTGTGTCCTCTCTCCTGGAGGTGGTTCAGCAGAGCTACAGTGTCTGTTTCACAAGCCTCAAGTGATGGAGATGCTACAAGGAGATCACCAGGGTACTGCAAGATTACTCTGCTGCCCTCAGGGTGTAGGCTGTTCAGGTCTCTCTTTACTGCCTGTGCATAGACTCTCTGTGAAGCCTTAGGCCAGTCTTGTGAAAGTGCACTGGGTATTGTTTACTGTGAAGGCAAAGAGGTACTCACTCTCTGGATTGACCGTAATACTGAAAAACAGACTTGCAAGACTTAACTGAAACGTACTCTGCTTCTGCAAGTATAGAAGATAATAAAGTATTGGTGTCAGGCACAACAGGTGCTAAGGGAACCACGATGTAGTTTATCTGACATAAATCTTGTATGAATCTATATTGCCCAGTGTTGCCCTTGGGCAATGGAATTATTGGACTATTACAGGGGCTACGCACATAAGGTAGTTCTGCATTTTCCTTAAGCGTTACTTTGTGGGAAGGGTGTGTTTTTAATTATCCTGCCTCATTTTGGTGTTTGCCCAAACCTCTGAGTTCAGTTGTTCTAGGACCTTGTTTTCTGTGAGCTGTAAAGTCATAATCCTTTCAAGCTTGTCAAAAACTACAGCCCTGTCATTTCTGAGCTTACGTAACATTCAACACCATCCTTCTCCATCTCCCAACACAGTCACAACTCCCAAAGGAAATGTAAAATTCTTAGTTACCATGGGGCCCAAATTTGTAGGGTAGAATCCTGGTGCTACAGCTATAGACGTGTTGTTCTGAAGCTGGCCCTATAGGAATTTCTCTTCCTGTGGCCCTAGGTCAATGCTCACTGCTGCAGTTTGCGCTCTGTTAATCAATTCTAACCTGCGCTAGGTGTTTGTAAGTAAATCCCATTTCCTGAAAGTATATAGTGTTGCAGAAATTGTGGCAGATGAGGTATACCCCCAGCTAATTGGTGGGGCACATCTATATTGAAATTAAGAAATCAACCATTTTATCTCCTACCTTAGTTGGAAACATTGTATTCTCTTCAGATGTGTCAGATACCTCCATCATAAAGCACCGGGCTCATCGGTTTTCCACTGAATGGGTCATGTCTCTCTCTGCGTCATCCTATGTTCCTACTTGTTTTCTCTGGAAAGCGTTCCTCATGCAGTGCTGTTTCTTCTGTAAGCCTCTTGGCATGGGAAAGAATAACACTGATCCCTACTCTAGTCTCCTTGCTGGTATCCTTGCCCTCCATCTTATCTATACTTTGTCCCTTGATAATGTTATTCAATTATGTAAGTCCTACCTTGCATATCTCCTACAAAGGTACTATTCCTCAAGAAAACAGCAACAACTCTGCCCTGTCCTTAATAGAATCTGCAATTCTTCCTTTATCCAGTCTTGTTAGTTGCATAGTGATGGTCCCTCAAGGAAGTTACAATCCAGTGAGACACCGGCTCCTTCTTTTAGTTATGTTTTATTGACACTGAAAAATGCATCATAAGGGGGTCAATCGGTTTCATTCTTGGACCTAGAATGGACATTTGGTGTTTAATTTAGTTTCAAGAGGGCTGAATCAAAGCCAGAAATTTATTGCTACCACTCTGCAAATTCTTCCATTTATTAAATGTATTTAAATTACTAATGATGATATTCTAAAACAGTTTACATGTATTCAGCATCAATTTGACCCTCTTTTTACTAAGCAGAAGGACTTTCTTTCATATATTAGCTCTTTTTTCCTAGTATGTTCTGGTTTGTATATTACTCAAAGTGGGTTCTCCTACCATGGAATAGTTAGAAAATGTAGGAAATTAAGTTATTCTTAACCTACTCTTCAAAATTACAAGCATACATTATATATCTTTTCTTTGGTCTGTAGTACCTATTTAGAACAAGTTGCACTCCAGTATGGCTTTTTTTTTTTTTTTCTTTTTTACTTTTAGGAAATTGTGCTCATTCAGTGTGTTGAGGGCTAACATGACACTGCACTGTTTGTACGTGTGTGGAAGAGAGCCCTCTCAAATGAGGACAAAGCTGCAAGCCTCCCTACACAAAGCATCTGTTGCAAACCATAAGAAATAGAAGCAAAACTGCTGAAAATAAGTAGCCAGTCCTCCAAACTAGCTCACCAGTTTCATTTTCTTTAATATTATTACAAGTGGTATATACTAAATGTACAAATTGCATTAGTACAATTAAAAATGTACATGTATATATACATATATATCTATCTCATATTTAAAAATATGGTGATGGCATGCAGTCATGCTTTCACAGTCTAATGTAGACCCTTCAGCAGTTTGCCAAGCTACATGTGTGCATTTGTCCCTTTTAAATCATTTAGATAAAACCAGTTTAATCAGTGTACTGCTAAAAATCTGGTGTAAAATAGGACTGCCACAGTTGCCATTACTTATTTGCATAACTTTGAGGAAATAAAGCTACCCTTGAGTTTTTTTGTTTTGTTTTGTTGGTAACAGCAGTGCAAGTCAGGGCTAATTACAGAAGCTTAGCATCTGACACTTAAACCTGCTGTCGTAAATTCACACCCCCTGTCCTAGCAGAGTGAACAACTGCTGTTTAGTGTTTTAGTGTTTGTCCTATGTGAGAGTCCCATCAGAGCTCTGCACGGCCAGAAGCATGACTGCTTAACATCCACATTTTCAGTCTTTGGAAAGGTAAGATTTAAACTATGCTGTTTTTGTATTTCTGTGCCATGCACTCTCTACCACCAATTAACATTAGTAGGGAAAGGTAACCTTCCAAATAAATGGCTCAAGAAAATTTAGAATGCCAGTATGCACATAGAAATCCTGTGCAAAAAGCAGTCCAGGAGCTGGGGTACTTGAAAAACAGTGCAGCCATGAGGCCACATTGAAACTAAAGCTCACATTTTAATTTTGTCTCTAAGATACAGAAATATTGGCATTGTTAGAGCTCACAATTATCCTATTTTGTACTCAAGATATTTACCTATTTAGACCCAGAAATATGAGTGTATAATGTGAGAAAAATGACACAGAAAAGTAGCAGCACCTTAAAAGTGTGCTTGAAATGCAAAACATTAACTGCTTCTTAATAAGATGTTATAACAGAATACTTATGAAAAAGACTATTTAAAATCATTATGTGGACAGAATAATGCAATTCTAATGATGTGCCTTAGCCTTTCTGTTGCCTTACATTGTAGTACACCATGAGAAGAAAGGGGTGCAAACATTTATGGGAATTAGTTACATAGCTCATATTTACTGTAGTGATATTAGACATAATAAACATCATGAAAATGCAAAAACGATTTTAGTAAAATTAATTTTAAGAATAATTTACATGTGTGTATGTTGAGCAAACATTGTGGTAGTTGGCCATATTCAGCCTTGGTCATTACTGAATAATGTTTTAAGATCTTCAAGCTGTAGCTTCACACTGTAATAAGTGTTTATTCAGAATTTACATTTTAGGTTGATCTCTTTATTGCTGCAAACATGATCCCTTACTGAATCCTAGAAATGTTTATTTTATCCTTTAGAAATAAGTAATTATTTCCCATCCAACCACAAATATATTTGAAAGGTCTTTTTTTTTTTTTTTTAAAGTTTACCAAGTGCCCAAGGCCAGTAAATTAAATGCTACTAGTGGGCGGTAGTACTGGTTGTGCCTCCCACAGATGTAGCCTTTCAAAACCTGTCTCAGGCCTGCCACTGCAGCCTGTAGGCGCAGTTTACTGCTACTTTGGCCTAGCATTTAAAACTTTTTGCCAATCCGTAAAAATCCCTTTTTGCTACATATAAGTCTCCCCTAAGGTAGGCGCTAGGTTGGTGGGGCATGTACTTTTAAGTTTATATGTCCTGGTGGTGTCACGCACAAATTCGTATTTTTTTTTTTTTTTTCTTTCTTTCACTACTGTGAGGTTTACTCCTCTTAAATTGAGTGCTCTTTTACTATTAAAGTTAGTTTTATCATCACTATGTTATAAATGTCACTCCTAAAATGTAGATATTTGTCTGCTGTTACAGTTTTGTGTGCATGCAGCCTGTGTTTAATACCCAGGCTTTGTTACAGCTGCACTCTGCTTTTCCTCTCTCTGTCCACATTAGCACGCAAACTACTTTACATTTGTTAGACAGTCTGTGTCCTTCTTACCTTGCTCTATGGGGCTATCTGGTCAAAACATTTCTCGCCTGTCATCTGTTTAAACAACTTTTTAGTCTTTTTCAGCATTCTAGGGCTTACCACCATTACATTTCCTTTAGACTTGCTGCTGCCCATTGTGCCCTTCCCTCTCAATTTTACAATCTGGAAAAAATAAACACAATGGTTGTATCCTGCAAATAAATTGTTAAACAGGGAAAAAAATTTGTTATGCAGTAGTGGATAGACAGAGAGATAGAGAAAACAGGAGCTGTTGACAATTTAGAGGCACAACATAAAACATTTTTCTTGTCTAATGCAGTGCTGCTCTACTTTACATGGAATTCAAAAAAATTGCAATGAAACATAGTGGCACAGTTACACTTAAACAACACATAATTCAAACACAGCCATTGATCAATGACAGACTATTTGTTTGTGCACATTTCAAAATCATTTCCTGTGTTCCGGCGCCAGACGATCAAATGCTTGCCAAGCTACACTCCAGGAGGGTTTCTAAATAATTAATTTATTTATTTTCTCTCTGGGATTCCCATTAAACAAAAACAAAATTCTCTTCTTTCTGTTCAGGATCTCCTGCGTGGAATTACAATTCGCCGTACGAATTTGCCACTATCATTTAACGCAATGATACGGATAACTTTGTTACTCCTCAGTCACCTATTTAAGAAAAAAATTATCTTCAGTCTGGCCAGGTTCTCCTGCGTGGAATTACAATTCGCCGCACGAATTTGCCACTATCATTTAATGTAATGATACGGATAACTTAGTTACTCCTCAGTCACCTATTAAATAGCCAGCTATATTTTTATTTATATCAATCCCCAGTTTAACTCTTAGCTAAGCGTTGAAAGGCCACAACAACAGGCATTCAATTAACTTACCCGTGGTGGCATTTCACACATCCCACTTCTGACGCCATTTGTTAGGAAACTATTCTTCAACCCTCCTCAGAGTGACGCAAAGAAAACACAAACACCAGGCAAGGCTCCGGAACAGATTAAATGCTTTCATGAGGTACCAAGGTTTATTGGCATGCCAAGGCAGAAGGCAGACGCACATCCCAGTGTAACGTCTTACAAGCTGGCATCTTCTGCCCTGAAGCATATAAGTCAGGCACTTATATATGTTAATAAGTGCTGTCACAGCACAACCCCAAAAGGGGACACAGTCCAAACATGGGCACAAAAGAAATGCTGCATACACACAACTTAAGGTCCATAGTGTAAAATATACATAATGCAGTGTGAGCATGAACACGTGAACAGACAACAGGTGGTCCCTAAAGGAAAGGGGCTGGGTTGCTGACTGGCTGAACTAAAAGTGCGAGACCGAGCTAAACTTAACAACGTGGCTTGGAGAGGTTTGTTTGTACAACTGGCATAGGTGTCAGAGAGGTCAGTAGGGAAGTCTTACTGGGATTCAGATAATGGAGGAAAGAATTGGAACTAAAGTATCATATCTATAGGTACATACATGTGAATATATATTTTTCCCGACATCTGCAACAGACGTCTTCATTGTTCACCATACTAGCACATGCTGTACGCATTATCTCATGATGTTTATAACCACACCTTAACACCTCCCATGCAATGATCTAATTCCTGTCTAAAGCCCACCCAGGACCTCATGTTCAGAGTGCACAGTGGTACCAAAGACACAACAGCAACTACATAAAGAAATCTGTCAAATAAAGAAGAGCTGTCTAAAAAGTTTCCGAATGCTTATTAGAGCAAACAGAGGGTGGAATTGCCATGTTACAAAAGAATCCTAAAAATTGTATACACATTATTTTCTGCCTAGTATCTCCTGGCTCTTTTGTAACAGCCAAACAAAAAAACAAATAGCCAGTATTTTCTTACTAAGAAATGGGGCAACCTTCAGAAAATCTGAAGTAGCACCAACTGTATCCATTGTCTACAACTCTAAATGAGAACTCATGATCTGCATTTCATGAAGCAGGACACTATTAAGTGTGTGAGACCACCCTTTCCAAAAAAAGACATTTCCTGAGTCGTTGCCATGTACAGAGGGATTCCATATGAAACTCAGGAGCTATTTCCTTCAACAGAGTTATTGGTTAAGTAAGCCTGTCTTCAATCGATAATAGTACAAGTTTTGACCATTGTTGGCGGAGCCGCTAGTTGAGACACTCTACCAGAATAATGTTTCTAGGTCTTTCAACCATATATATATATGTATATATATATATATATATATATAGATATAGATATATCTATATCTATATATATATATATATATATATATATATATATATATATATATATATATAATCCACCACCCCCCCCACACACACACACCCTTTTGTGAATATAGAGTAATCCCTGGGAGGACGAGTTTTGGGGTGTACCTCTCGACTCTCCTTGTGTGTAAGTGCATTTCATATTATCTGACATTTTCTGAAAGATGCAAAACATGCGGACTTCCATAGTGGCAGATAAATAAAGAGGTTGTGCTCCTCCCTTAACTGTCCTTGATATGAAGCAAATATTAACACACAGTCTGATAGCTGCCTGCTTTAGAGCGCTGTTTTATAATCTCCTCGGAATCTGCATGTACAATTCAAAACCAGCACACTGGCTCAATAGACTTACACAGAATCAGAAAAATATGGCTTTTCACATTGTGGCCAGGTTCACCAGGTAAGAAAATAGTGTTGAAATGCACCTTTCCAAGGTTGAGGCTGAGGGACTCTGTAAGTGCACGATTGATTGTGCAATAAATGGATGCCACTGGACTAATGTTGTGAGGTTAAAAAAAAAAACACAAACCTCAGTTATTCTTTTTTTTTATTTACAAAAGACATCAAAGGTTGAAGAATGAAAATGGAATTTCAGATTGTGTATTTCACCAGAGACTCTATTGCTTACATTAAAAGTCCTTGCTGGCAGCGTGCATTCAATAATACTAATTGAACATGATGTAAATATATTCTACATCATTTTGTGCTGCATCAGTCTGCTGAAAATAACACACAGTTCACAGTCCTTGATGTCTCATTGCCAGACCTGCAGTATCATGCCCCCCTTTTCCAGCTGTTGAAACAGTGGTGGCAAGGTGAGCGTTAAAGGGCAGTGCGGGAGCTGAGACACAGCATGAGGTGGATCTTCGGCAGCGCAAAGTAAATAAAGACTTCTGATGTACAATTTTAATTTGCCAACCTTCATGTGAACAGGGCCTGCAAAGAACACTTCGTTGACAACCTGCTTTAGTGCTTGTGAGGTGCGCACTACTATAATGGCTCTCAGTGGTGGGGGAAAGTAGGCTGCATGCGCAGGCACGCAGCTTACAGGGAACATAGGTGCGTAGAGTGGCATAGAGCAGAGTGGCATAGAGTGGAGTGGCATAGAGTGGCGTTGCATAGAGTAGGGTGGCATAGAGTAGAGTGGCATAGAGTGGAGTGGCATAGAGCAGAGTGGCATAGAGCAGAGTGGCATAGAGTGGAGTGGCATAGAGTGGAGTGGCATAGAGTGGCGTTGCATAGAGTAGATGGAGTGAAGTAGAGCAGTGTAAAGTGGAGTGGTACAGTTGTGGGTGTAAAGAACTACAGCTTCAATAGAGATGAAAGATAGGATGAAAGCTACATAAATGAGGAGCTATATGCCTGTGTTAAAGTAAGAAAACACATTTTGCATCCAGGAATACAACCCAAACACTTATTAAAAAAAATTAAATGGTGCATTGCAAAAAGACGAGGAATAACACATCTACTTGCTCCATGTCCCCAGGAGAAGCTAACACTATCAAGGAAGGGAAGCCTATGGGAGTTCAGCATCAAAGACAGCAAAAAATAGTAACAACAAAACCAACAAATGGTATGCTGTGGGAAGGTTGTAAGCCCACTGAATTTTAAACAATATGTCTCACAAGGCACAGGCTGTGTAGGCGAGACCTAAATATTAAAAAGCATCGGCTTTTACAGAAGATGCTTTCACCAGCTGACTGTCTCGATTATAGTGCCCCTGTGACCTGCATATTAAACACACACTTATATCTTTGAAGCATTATCCTGCTGAGCTATCTAAGTGAAAATTGAATCTGTCACAAGAAGCCCCTCCTTCACGCTTGCACATATTTTTGCCAAACTGTGCACACAATTACTCTTCATGCCCAACACAAGTGCACTTTTTACAACAAACATAATCTAGGCCCTTTGGATTTGTCATTACATGCTTCTTTCTATTTTCGTTAGGTCTTTCAATAGTGATTTCAAAAACTGTATTCAGTAAATTGCTATCAAAGTGCATAAATCATCACTGTACAATTATAAAAACCAAGATATAAATTACAATAAATATAAATGTGCATAAAAATTTAAAACCACAACAAATAACTTTGCAACGGTCTAGGTTTTTCTTCTAAAATACTACATGAAAGAGATTAAAAGGCTTGAAAATTAGTTCAGATTATATTATATTTAAGGAATCCTTATGGCACACGTTAGGACCTATTTCTCCCCCAATCCTCCACACAGCCAGCAAGAATCAAGAGACCACATATACCTCACACTCACTTGTATCGGTTTTTAAAATTCGCAACGCCTGTCAGTAGTCCCACCCCTATATTCCGACAGGGTGGTACAATCCATTTTTCCTAATGCTCCGGTAAGTGGGGCAGAAGAGTGTAACATGTTCTAATGATTCTTTTGAACTGATACAAAAGGACGCTGCTGTTACTTGGCCCACGTTCGCGCCCCCAACTCGCTGTAAAGGAAAGGAACGGCAGAGTTCCATACCTGAACTGCAGATAGAGCTTCCTGGCAGTTACTGCTTCTATATCATCCAGGAACCTCTCTACTTTAAAAGCATCTTCCATCTTTAAAAAGTTAGGCGTCAAGAGGGCTAAGCTAGACAGGCTAAGCATTATGCTCTGCTTATGCTGCCAATAGTCTCTCTTAATTACCTCCTTAGGGGTCAAGCAGGCCTCCTTAGGAATATCCCACCCACATTCTCCCCAGCCCAATCCTGGTGAGAGTTGTTTTTATGTGCCTAAGTCAGGGTATGTCGCCTGCTTCTGGTATACGTAGCACCTCAGCTAAGCCTTACTGGTATGCCCAAAGCTCCCGCATAGCCCAGAGCCTTCTCCAGTACTAGATTGGCCTTACACTAGCTCGGTCTGCAATGCTTCTTCGCCCCAGGTCTAACCTCAGGGGAAGTAGTGGTGGACTGATGGCAAGACCAGTCAATTGGCCCATGAAGCGGTATTCAAGTGCGACCATTGAGTACGCCTCTGTCAGACCCCATCGACATCAGGGTTCTGCAAAGTCGGTCCTGGAGAGCCGGGTCCATGCCAGATTTTTAGCATATCCACATTTAGAAAAAAGATGTTTCAGAAATCTACATTATTCTAAATGTGGATAGGCTAAAAATCTGGCATGGACCCAGCTCTCCAGGACCGACTTGGCAGAACCTAAGCCATACAAGGTAGTTCCCAGGGCCTGACTATTGTAGATTTGGAGTGCCGGAGAAATTGGACGAAACTGTGAGGCTTTACGCATATTCAGTGTACCCCCAGATGTTTGCTGTAGTTTGAGTTTGCACTTAGCAAATAAGTTTTCCAGTCAAAATGCTCTGATAGGTAACACCCAAGTAAACAAAGGTGTGCACCCGCTGCAGGGGGGTCCCATTTTAATAGATAAATGTCTCCTCTGGAAGCCCTAACGCAGCACAGCTGCATTCAGTGTGATGACAAAGCAAACGTAAAGGAAAGCGATGGGAAGGCCTCCTGCTGGTGTTTCGCAAGTACTGCAGCAGAGCGTGTAATTACGCACAAAATACCTCAGGCCGAGGGCTGGTCAGTACATGTTTATGTGACATCTCCCTGTTTGTGTTTCCTAGAAACCCTCATGTGGGGAGTGATCTATGTTAGCAATGTGGGAGTCAAGAGTTCACTGAAGGACACATTCCAGGCCTCAGCAAGCCATGAAGTATTACACATTTTACGAAATTCCACCAGTTCTGATGTGTACTCAACCCCCAGCGTCCTAGGCATGTGGAAAAAAACGAACACAAAATAAACCTCTTACAACACTCATGACTATGTCGCAATGCGCTTCTCTCCAGCCATGCGATCTAGAGATGCGGAAAAAGATTAATTTCCTGCACACTCTACCAAAAGGCAGAGATTTATTTTACAAATATTTAGCAATATTCTACACCGTGATGGTTCTCTAATTAAAACATTTCCTGTACTATCCTAAACACTTAATCATGGCAGGATATGTTTCCTCAGTGACTATTATAAAAGGGATTAGGTAACAGTTAATGGTTTCAAAACTGTAGTATTTGTACATTTCTTTCAAAGCACAGTAGTCGAGGAATGGAACAGTGCAAATTCAAATACAAGTAAGTCTAAAACAGAAGATGAAAGAAAAATACATAAATGTTATTGTTATTTTAGGGAAATGTTATTAAGTGCTTGTTAACTCCTTGGGCCAGTTTTACTAACATTTGCGGTGGGTTTGCGTCAAAGAAGTGACAAAAACCATCGCAAAATGTGTTTTTTTTTTTTTTGTTTTTTTTCCTGCGCAAAACTTGTTTTGCCCTGGAAGTTGCCTAAAATTAACATAGAACAGCCAAAGGGCTGCTTTGCTTTACTTAGCATTCAGTGGTGATTACAAGGGCGTTCCTATGCATCACCTATGCTTTTCGGTGGAAAATCCTATCCTCCAAAAATGTGAGACAGCGTTTTGTGTCAAAAATTGAGGCCACTAGAAAGCAGACATTAAAAGTAGATATGTTTTCATTTCTCCTGTCTTCTCGTATTTTGCATGTGTAGTGAACTGTACAGCACACCTAAAAGTATGAACAGTTTTAAAAGTTGTCTAGGCAGCATTTTGCATTGGAAAGGAACCCTTCCAGTACAAAACCTATGCTAGCCTCACACACACATTTGCTCTATGACATGATTCTGTTCCTGTGCTAGTAAGATGGGGACGAAAGTGCCGTATCTCAGAAAATACGGCGCACTCCTGCTCCCTCCCTGTCACGCAACGCCGTGCAGCATTTTTGGATGTTGCGCTACATTGGTTGACACTTTTATATATATGGCCCCACAAGTCTTTTGGCACAATATAGGGAAATCATTAGCAGAAACTTATGAAGGACAGCTGTCTCCGCTTGGACCCTTTGGTAACACAGGAAACTTTTAGGTTTCTTTCTGAAATGGAATAAAAGAGAGTCCTGCACACTTCCAGAGGGATGGGGCCAAGGCTGAAAGGACCAGCCTCCAATAGTCTGTTATTAGTTGTTTTAATAGTATTTCTTGAGCATCAGTACTCATATTGAAAAGTGAACATAAAAGCAAGATCTTTGCAAAGTTTAGGTGTCAATAAGGAGAAAGCACAAATATTTTAAAAATTGCAAGATTGGCGCGAAACATTTGCAAGCTAAGATAAGGCAAGTCCTAAGGCCTGGTCAATCAATCAATCAATCAAGGTATTTATACAGCGCGCTACTCACCCGTGAGGGTCTCAAGGCGATAGGGGGGTGGGGGGGTCACTGCTGCTCGAAAAGCCAGGTCTTGAGATGCCTCCGGAAGGCGAGGTGGTCCTGGGTGGTCCTGAGGTGGGCGGGGAGGGAATTCCACGTCTTGGCCGCCAGGTAGGAGAAGGATTTCCCCCCTGCGTTGGTTCGGCGGATGCGAAGGACGGCGGCGAGAGCGAGGCTGGTGGAGCGAAGTTGACGGGTGGGCGTGTAGAAGGTGAGGCGACGGTTGAGGTATTCGGGTCCCTTGTTGTGGAGGGCTTTGTGTGCGTGGGTGAGGAGCCTGAAGGTGATCCATTTGTTGACGGGTAGCCAGTGCAGGTGTCTCAGGTGGGCGGAGATGTGGCTGTGGCGGGGTACGTCGAGGATGAGGCGTGCCGAGGCGTTTTGTATGCGCTGAAGACGTTTCTGAAGTTTTGCGGTGGTTCCTGCGTAGAGGGTGTTTCCGTAGTCCAGGCGGCTTGTGACGAGGGCGTGGGTCACAGTTCTTCTGGTGTCGGCGGGGATCCAGCGGAAGATCTCGAAGTGTGAGGAAGCAGGAAGACGAGACAGCGTTGACTTGCTTGGTGATGGTGAGAAGGGGGTCCAGGATGAATCCGAGGCTGCGTGCGTGGTCTGAGGGGGTCGGTGCAGTGCCCAGGGCCGTGGGCCACCAGGAATCGTCCCAGGTGGCTTAGTAACATGAAATAGACGATGGAACAACGATAAATAGGCGGCCATGGGGTCAATTCACAATAACACCTACAACAAGAAGAAATTTCTGATCTTTCAGAGATTCACAGTTCACAAATTCTCACACGTAACAAAATATTCCTCCTAGAACCTCCCAAATT
Source organism: Pleurodeles waltl (assembly GCF_031143425.1). NCBI lineage: Eukaryota > Metazoa > Chordata > Amphibia > Caudata > Salamandridae > Pleurodeles > Pleurodeles waltl. Next base: position 89,076,783 of record NC_090446.1, on the reverse strand, counting down.
AAGAATATCTACAACACAGAAACGGAGGAGCCACTTCAGCCTGGAGCTCTTTGCTGCCAAATATTGCGCCTGCTTTCTGTCGTCCCAATACTGCTCAAGGCTCATTTCATCAAACAATTCAAGCAGCGGCCGCCGCAAATGTCAAGGGGGATAGTGAGGGAAACAATAAAAAAATCCCTTACTGTTCCGCCATTCCCGCCACTGCCACCTTGCATCTCTGTTCCTGATGGTGTCCCAGCATTCACTGGGACACCAGCACAGGCTCCCCAGCAATCCTGGTGCTGCTCTCATGCTAAACCTAGCATGAAAACAGCATCAGGATTGGCCTAAGCGGCTTGGACTGCCGCTCACACAGTCCATTGGGGTCTGTGCAGTTTCTGCAGCCTGGCTGTGCAACACAGCTGGGTTGGAGAAACCTAATTGTGCATGTGTGTTTGGCCAGCATAAGACGGCCGGCCAAACACAGATGCACTCTTAGTTGTACTCCACTCACTTTCCCGTCCTCCCCCTCCTATGGCCCAGCTCCGCCCTGCCCCTCCTTGCACTGCTGGCTGAGCCAGCAGATGTCAAATAAAACAATAGCAAACTATTGTTTTATTTTTCATCTGCTGGATCTTAGCAGGGGGGGATGCTTGACCCTAGGGTAGGTCGCTTCCCCCGCCGCTGCAGCTCCACCTGCCCAGGCTCCTGCCACCTCCAGCAGACCGTAAGTGCTCCTTCGCGCTCCCCCCTGTCCAGCCCCTCGTCTTCTCTTCTGTATTCTGTGCTCTCTTCCTTGCCCAATCACCTTCGTTTTTCTGCTGTTCTCCCCTTCCAATCTCCTTCGCTTTTCTGCTATTCTCTGTGTTCTCTCCTTCCAATCTCCTTCGTTTTTCTGCTGTTTTCTCCTTCCAATCACCTTCGTTTTTCTGCTGTTCTCTGTGTTCTCTCCTTCCAATCTCCTTCGTTTTTCTGCTGTTCTCTGTGTTCTCTCCTTCCAATCTCCTTCGTTTTTCTGCTGTTCTCTGTGTTCTCTCCTTCCAATCACCTTCATTTTTCTGCTGTTCTCTCCTTCCAATCTCCTTTGTTTTTCTGCTGTTCTCTGTGTTCTCTCCTTCCAATCTCCTTCGTTTTTCTACTGTTCTCTCCCTGTCCTTGCTCCTTCGTTTCACCCCCATCTCCTGTGAATTTTCCCCTTTTTTCACACTTTCCCTTCTTTCTGGGCCCCCGCCCTCTGCTTTCCCGCCGCTGCCCCCGTGCGGCCCCGCCCCCGCTCCCATTCGTCACCCTCCCTCCCACCTCCCGCCCCCAGCTGACCCCTCCTCCCCCCCCTACCTCCCTCTTATGGCGGCCGAAGGCGCGCCAAAGGCAAGCCCCTCTGCGCCTGTCCGCGTCTGGACCGCGCCCAGCGCCAATACCCCTGGCCCCCAGCGCTCCCAAACCCTGCAGCACTGCTACGACGCCGCCTCCCTCCACGCACTCAACCCGGGACGTACTACAACCTGCTACCAAGCCAACCCGAAACGCACTCATGGACCCTTCGCATGTCAAACCTGCAAGCATACCTTCCACCGCGACTGCACCCCGCCCCCCAGCCCACGCGCCAATAACCACCTCAAGTGCATCCTCCTCAACGCACGCTCCGTCCACAAGCACGCCATTGAACTATGGGACCTCCTGGACTCTACCGCACCGGACGTTGCCTTCATCACTGAGACCTGGATGAACGCCTCCTCAGCCCCCGACATCGCCATAGCCATCCCCGACGGCTACAAGATCGCCAGGAAAGACCGCACCAACCAAGTCGGAGGAGGAATCGCCATCATATTCAAGAACTCCATAAACGTCACTACCTCCACCGAAGACACCCCCCTCGCCGCCGAACACATGCACTTCCAGATCCACACCGACTCCAGGACCACCCTCAGAGGAACTCTCATCTACAGGCCCCCTGGACCACGCGCCCTTTTCAGCGAATCCATCACAGACTTCATCTCCCCGCACGCCCTAGCCTCGCCAGACTACATCCTCCTCGGAGACCTGAACTTCCACCTGGAGCAGAACAACGACACCAACACCACCACCCTGCTCGACAACCTCGCCAACCTCGGTCTCAAGCTACTGGTGAACACCCCCACCCACATCGCCGGACACACGCTCGACCCCATCTTCTCCGCCAGCAACCACGTATCCTTCAGCCACTCCTCCGAAATACACTGGACCGACCACAGATGTGTCCACTTCACCTTCAGACGCAAGACTCTCCACCTCCGCACACAACCTATCTCACGCAGACCCTGGAACAAAATCTCCACAGAACAGCTACTCTCCACTCTCAACCACAACCAACCTACCATCACCTCCGACGCCAACAATGCAGCCCTCAGCCTCACACAGTGGATCACCAACTGGGCTGACAACCTCGCCCCCCTCAGACGTCTCCCAAGACAGACCAACACCAGGAAACCTCAATGGTTCACAGACACCCTCAAAGAATCCAAGAAAACCTGCCGTACCCTCGAGAAAACGTGGCGCAAAGATCACACCGCAGAAAACATGTCAGCCCTCAAAATCGCCACCCGCGAACACCACCAGCTGATCCGCACCACCAAAAGAGCATCCTTCAAAAAAGACTGGACAAGAACACCCACAACAGCAAAGAACTCTTCAACATCGTCAAAGAGCTCTCCAATCCCAACGCCAGCTCCAACTCCATCACGCCCTCACAAGAACTCTGCAACTCCCTCGCTACCTTCTTCCATCGAAAGATCACTGACTTACACAACAGCTTCGGTCCACAGACCCCGCAGACCACCACGGAACCCACAGCCCCAGCCGTCACCCTCAACGCCTGGACACCCATCAGCGCCGAAGAGACCAAAACTACCATGAACACCATCCACTCCGGTGCCCCCTCGGACCCTTGCCCACATTACATCTTCAACAAAGCCGACGACATCATCGCCCCCTATCTCCAGACCATCATCAACAGCTTGTTTGCATCTGCCACCTTCCCTGAGAGCTGGAAACACCCGGAAGTCAACGCTCTCCTGAAGAAACCCACAGCGGACCCCAGCGACCTGAAGAATTTCCGCCCCATCTCGCTCCTCCTCTTCCCGGTCAAAGTCATCGAGAAGGCCGTCAACAAACAACTGACAAACTTCCTCGAAGACAACAACCTGCGCGACCCCTCCCAATCCGGATTCCGGGCCAACCACAGCACGGAAACCGCCCTCATCGCAGTCACCGACGACATCCGAACTCTGCTGGACAACGGAGAAACAGCCGCCCTCATCCTCCTCGACCTCTCGGCTGCCTTCAACACCGTCTGCCACCCCACCCTAATAACCCGCCTCCACTCCACCGGTATCCAAGGACAGGCCCTGGACTGGATCGCCTCTTTTCTCTCTGACCGCTCCCAAAGAGTCTATCTCCCGCCGTTCCGCTCGGATCCCACCGAGATCATCTGCGGCGTCCCACAGGGCTCCTCGCTCAGCCCTACTCCCTTCAATGTCTACATGAGCCCCCCCGCCGACATCGCACGCAAACACAACATCAACATCATCTCCTACACCGACGACACCCAGCTGATACATTCCCTCACCAAAGACCCAGCCACCGCCAAAACCAACCTGCAGGATGGAATGAAAGACGTCGCAGAATGGATGAAACTCAGCCGCCTGAAGCTGAACTCAGACAAAACAGAAGTCCTCATCCTCGGAAACTCCCCGTCCGCCTGGGACGATTCCTGGTGGCCCACGGCCCTGGGCACCGCACCGACCCCCTCAGACCACGCACGCAACCTCGGATTCATCCTGGACCCCCTTCTCACCATGACCAAGCAAGTCAACGCCGTCTCGTCTTCTTGCTTCCTCACACTCCGCATGCTCTGAAAGATCTTCCGCTGGATCCCCGCCGACACCAGTTGCTTCAAAATTCTAAAAGAGTATTTCTTTAACATGTGGAAACTTTGACAATATAGTCTATTAAATCAAACAATAGGTTTTTTTACAGCTACTATTCTGAACTCATGTATTTGACGGTGCTTTTACATGCAACAGTGAAGAAAAATGAGGATCGGTAAAATTAAATATTCACCTAAGATCACAAAATTCGGTTAGGCAGGGAAGCTGTGATTAATCCAGGTTTTCTGGTTTCCCTTTGTGCAAATCAGCCACTAAATGTGTATCAGTTTGTCTCTCACTTTTACCTAAAATGTCAATGCTTTGTTTTACCTCTGTGTGAATGATGGCAGAGTGAGGGTGGCAGGCAGAAGCAATGTGAAAGCTCGGTTCCTTATGGGCTTGAGGATCCAACTGGACCTAGAGCTGATCCAGAGCTAGACTTCAGGATCGACCCTGGCTCAAGCTTTCAGCTCCTTCTCCCACCTATACCCAACCGTGGAGTTTAGGATGTTTTCACATTGGTATCCTGGGATCTGTCCTACTGTGGCTCTGCAAACTTGGCCACGTACAACCGCTTCCACACTTGACTTTCAAGGTAGCAGGAGTGAGCAGTCACAAGCTTCTCAGGGAGATAGTGGGTGGTGCTTGAGCTCAGCACTCAACAGTCCACAATAACTTTACTGTCCATCCCTGTGCTTGTCTTTTAAGAAAAGTAAAGGAAATTTGAATCACAATCCAACATGTGTTCTGACTTTTCAACTCTGTATTTAAAATGTGGTACCTTTACCACACACCTTTTCCATGCAATGGCCTTTACCACACATGCCTTTACCACTGTAAATATTGTACTGGAGTGCATGGGTTGGGTTTAATGTTCTGAAGAAACTATAACACGTGCCTCTAAGTAACTTTAGGCTTCAAATTATAGTTTCTTAACAGAAGTATACATATAATTATAAGTACTGAATTTCTATAGTTTTGTACGGGTGAAACGTCAATCTGATTATAACGTCCCTGTAACCTTTGTTTTGCCCAGTATTTACCTACTGACGGTCGCTAGTAGGTAGTTTTACTTAGTACCTAGTTTCCATAAGAAGAGCATTTTTTATTTTGTTAATAACTTTGGCACCGCTTGACAATTCATCATGAAATTTTAGTTGCTGTCTTGAAAGTTTCGGGGTGATCCATCAAGCGGGGCTGATAAAAAGAGGGGGTCCCAAAATGCATTTTCCCCATGCATTTTGCCATAGGGATTTTAAACGGTTCTACAGTCAGAACCGCTGGACAGATTTATACCATATTTGGCAGAAAGCTAGCTCTTGGTCCAGAAACCATGCTTTTTTGTGATTTGGTGTAAAACTGTTCAGTGGTTTCAGATATATTAAAGCGCAAAAAATATAGATATCTCTGGATGCAGATCCTCCTCGGATCCAACTGTCCCTGTGCTGATATCTGATTGGCTGCCAACACTTCAACGAGGAAGTGCTGGCAGCCATTTTGGGACTCGGCTTCAACCGCGTCCAACCAAAAAAGTCAACAAAACAAAAAGAAAAGGTGCCAGGATAGGGTCTCCCTGAGCCCCTAGCCTTCGTCTAAGGGACCCTCACGGAGCCCACCAGGGCTAAAAAGCATGTTTCTTTAAAAAAAAAGTCTCAGAAAAATCTGCTGATCCATGGATTTTCTGATACTTTTTTTTAAAAAAAGAGCGGTCTCCCACCCTTTTATTTTGTCCCTGGGTGCGCCAGGTCTAGGGGGCAATGGGGACTTAAAAAATGAAGGGGGGTGCACGCCCCCCCTCCTAGGGCTTTGGGACCACCACCTCGCCAGGGCAGTGATGTAAAATCATGTGGGGGCCGTGCGGCCCCCCTGTGCCCCAGGGAACCACCACCTCCACCAAAATGGGGAAGGCATGTATGGACAGCCACATTCCCCCGATAATCCATTGCACACTGGGTACCCTGCGGGCACACAGGAGAAATGGCTGTACCCCGGGGGATGGGGTCCCCAGAGCCAAAATCTCCCCGGGGAGTGGGGCATGTGGCCCCCCCTTCCTTATTAAATGAAGGCTGGACCCCGGGGGATGGGGTCCCCGGGGCCAAAATTGGCCCAGTGAGTGGGGCCACACAGCCCACTTCCTCCATACATTTATGTCTGGGCCATGTGGATGGGGTCCCTGGAGCCAAAATCTGCCCAGGGAGCGGGAAGCGTCCTTCATTTAATAGGGGAGGGGACCACGTGGTCCTACTCCCTTGGCCAAATTTGGCCCTGGGGACCTCTTCTAATAAATGAAGGCCAGGCCCTGGGGGATGGGATCCCCAGGGCCAAAATCAGTCCAGGGAGAGAGGCTGCATGACCCCCCCTCTCTGAGATTGCAAATCACCTGAAAGTTCCACCTGCTTGACACCGCACTGTCCACCTTAGTAGTATGCAAAGTTGTTCCTGTCTTTTGCCAGGATGATGTACAGCTTACCAAGAGGCCCCCCAGTGCATTTCCCAAAGATTATGGTGGCACATTCTTGGTGCCGAGGAATATGGGGACTTCTCCACCAAACAAAGAAGCACTTACGTCAAAAAGATGAGAGGAAGAACCCTGGTTTGGTGGAGATTTACCTCTTTGTAGTCTTGATGGCCGCTCTGAGATTCATCTCAGAATTCTGGAGAAAGACTTATGAAGAACTATCACATTGCTAAACACACACAAGGTCGTCTGGAGACATTTTCTTGTGGTCCATTACGCTGCTGTAGTGTAGAATACACATGACATTTATCCAACGATGTAGCACTTAATAACTAACCAGTAGAAAATACTTCATTTGGATAGACATTTCGTGCAAAACTGTGGACTCTTTTTGGATAAACGGGCAGGTGTCATTCCTTTGTGGTTGAATCACTCATGCAGCTACCGACACACACAGACACTCACAGACCCACTCAGGTGCACGTTCCCACTCAGGCCCACTCAGAGACTCATGTAGTCACTCAGACCCACTAAGAAACTTATGTATTCACACACCCACACACTCAGAGACTCGTGCACTCACTCACATACCCACTCAGAAACTCATGCACTCACTCACAGATGCGCTCAGAGACTCATGTACCAACTCACAGACCTACTCAGTCACTCATGCACCCACTCACAGACACACTCAAAGAATCACACATCCACTCCCCTCGTAGACACACCCAGAAACTTACTCACTCACAGACCCACTTACAGACTCATGCAATCACTCACAGACCCACTTAGATATTCATGCAGCCACTCACAGACCCACTCAGACTCCCAAACACCCATTCACAGACCCACACAGACACTCTCACACCCAGAGACTCCTTCTCACACCAACTCTCACACCCAGACACTCTCACACCCATATAGACGCTGTCACACCCACTCTCACACCCAGGCAGACACTGTCACACCCACTCTCACACCCAGAAACAGTCTTTCGTACCTACTCTCACACCCAGAGACACAGGCCCTGCAGCCAACCCCAGCCACGCATGTGCAAAGGCCGCGGGGATGGGTGGTTATAAGGGATTGCCTGTAGGCCCGTGGTCAAGCTCCACCACACTCGGCCAAAGGCCATGGGTAGCGGTGGTTGGATAAATGTATAGTAATTAAAATTATTGTACATTAAAAAAAACATAGAAATTCACTTCTCTGAAAAAAACAAAGGTTACTGGGACATTATAGTTAGGAAACAGAGTTGAAAAAAAACATAGAAATTCACTGAAAAAAACAAAGGCTACGGGGACGTCATAGTTAGGTTATCAATTTGCTCAAACAAAACCTTAGAAATTCAGCAAAGTTATTTCAGTAACTAGGGGCCAGATGTACGACCTTTTGTTTTGCGACTCGCAATTTGCAATCAGTTTGGGAATCACAAATTGCGAGTCACAAAACAAAATGTACAACAGTGTAAACTGTTTGCGATTCCAATGGGGTCGCAGAATACCTACCTCATCAATATTCATGAGGTCAGTCGCAATTTGCGACCCCATTGGGAATGGCCGCACTCACAGGGATGGTGGCCTGCTGGGGACAGCAGACCACTATGTCTGTGACTGCTTTTTAAACAAAGCAGAGTTTTTTAAAATGCTCCTTGTTTTCCAAAAAGGAAGACAGGATGCATTTCAAAAAGGAAAATTAAAAGTTTTCTTTTCATTTTTTCAGAGTAGGCAGTGGTCCGTGGAAGCACTACCTGCTCTGAAAAAATGTTTTGCCACCATTCACAAAGGGGGAGGGGAACCCTTGGAGACCCCTTCCCCTTTGTAAACAGGTTAACACCAATTTGAAATTGGTGTCAACTGCAATTGTTTTGCGACCACATTCACATTCTCAAAACAATCATACAACCATTCAGATTCGGTATTTGGAAGAAACGCACTGGACACGCCCCTTCCTAATACCAAATCTCAAACCCAAATTGCAATTTGGTAACAAGTTACCAAATCACAATTTGGCCCTTGCACTTCCCCAAAAACATTTTTCTGCAAATTGGCCCATTTGCGACTAGAAAAATGCTTTGTACATGTGGCCCCAAAACTTGCCCTCGCCATGCACTGCTATTTACTCCCGATATTACAGCACTCATGACAACTTCCATAACATTATTAAAAATGTAAATCAAGCATTATCAGTCAAATTAATCAAGAAAAAACTGTGCATGCTGAGGGTGCGAGTTATAGTTACCTTGGTGCACGAGTTACAGTTACTTGAAATAACTCTAACACCTGAATTTCTATGGTTTTGTACGTTTAATATGTGACTCTATCTATAACGTTCCTGTAACCTTTGGTTTTTTTAAGTGAATTTCTATGGCACTGCTATTTACCCAGATATTATGGCACTCATGACATCTTTTAAAAAACCATTGATAATGTCACTCTAACATTTGCAGTAAATTATTGATGATATAACTGTGCATGGTGGGGGCATGAGACTGTGAGTATTTATGGGATGTGGTTCATTTTACTTTTGTGTAAAGATTTTTAAATGTTCCTTTTTAAATTTAATTGCTATATTTTTATAGTTTATTGTATTTTGTGTTGATGGTTATGGGTGCAGGGTGTAAAGCTTTTAGGGGAATAGGCCAGGGTGTAATTCATTTATAAAATAGAAATGGGAGGTGTGGGTATTCATTTCTTTCAATTTTTGATGTTATTTTAGAAACTTCTAATATTTTATTTAATGGTATTTATTAGCAATGATAGACCATGTATGCTTTTTAATTTAAATATGTAAAAAAACAATTTTAAATAATTAAACATATATATATTTTTTAATATATTCTATTAGAATGAATCATCTTATTTTTCAAAAACACTTTAGTACACTTATGAACATTTATAAATACTCAAATAAATATAAACATTATAACACATCATTTTTATCACTGTCACATATTTAGAATATCAATTCCCAAACGTTTAAATGTATCGCTTATAGTAAAGAATTTCATTTTAAAACTTTTACTGCTGCCATTTTTTGTTCTTGTTTTTAACAATGGTTTCTGCAGTCAGTGGAAGTTTGCTGTCAAGAACGGTGGTTTGTAGCACTGTCACAAAGATAAGAACACACTTTCACATTTTAAGCATTTAGGACATACAAGGTAGGAGAGTCTAAGGTAGATGTCTAGGGTTTTTAATGTAATGCTGTTACTGTTTTTTTTTTTTTGTGCTTCTGCACAGGTTACTGGAGCCTGTGCTCAGTCTGGCTCGATATTTTTGGGATCACATTTTTTGCTTTGGTTTTTTTAAAGAGTTATCGTTTTTTTATACGTATTTTAAGCTTTGTTAAAGGTGGCATATGTTTTAATTTTTTTACGATTTCTTGGACACGGACTTTTTATTTTTATTTTTTGTAAACCAATTGAATTGCATTACTTTGGAGCGATGAAGGTGTGTGTTGATGAAAGTACTCAACTTTATTTTCATTGCCACTCCTTCATACCCATTGCCAATTGGCATTTTTTTCAATAAAGGTTTTATGGCTTATTTTAAGGATTGATTTTGACTTTGCCTTTGTGGATATATATTTTGACTACCTTCGGGTGCTTGTAAATTGAATTACAATTTCACCAAGAACAGAGACAACTCTAGGTTGGACTGATCTAAAATGTGCAAAGTTGGTACAAAATTAAAATTAAATGGGGAGTAAATAATTGTGTTCTACCCAATCATGATTAATGAGAGCATTGGTTTATATGTTAATCTGTTTTAGAAGTTTCAGTAATGAAGTAGTTATTAATTTTTTCCAGATAATCTGTTTCCTCCAAACGTTCAAGATTGTTGAATTGTATAAAGCAGCGCTCTATGTCATTTCTATTGTTTTTACATACATTGGGCTGCAGACTACCTGCAAAAGATTGTGTCTGTCTAATTTTATGAAAACATTGCTCCTTTTTCAAACTTTCCAGGAAATGTTTTGAAATTATGGTCATGTTTCCCATTGAACTAGAGAAGGATTTTTGTGAACCCTTAATAGCGTTTTTTGCTTTTGTAGCCCCTTCTAAACAGGCCTAGTAACAGGTCTACCATTCAATATGATAACATGGTTTTGTTCTGTGACCCGAGCAGTTTAGATGGTCAATCCATGCCTCATCAAAGTAATTTAGTAACTGCGCCACTTTTTCTTCATTTTGTGAATAGTAGTCTCATTGAACAATATAATTCACCTACAAGTTCAGGAGGTACAAAACACAAAGCTGTTAATGTTTAACCTCAAACTGTAGTTTACTGTCAGACGTACTCCCCTGCTAAGGATATATTTTGTGTTTTTTTTCTTCCCATAATGGGTGGAAAAAATCAAAAACATCCTTAAATTTGTATTAGAGGATATAGTTTCATAATATTGTTTTTATGGCAAGTTGAAAAGCAATTCTTGTTTTCCTGGAAATGTTATTATTTTTTTATTACTGATACCAATTCATTACAAGATGGAGATTGTTTGCCTGGTAGGAAAGCATAAATCAGAGGCAACGTGATACAATTTATTTTACTATGTATAGGGAAAATCTGGATGAATGCAAATGTCTTCATTTTAAAAGTCCCATCAATCATCCAGATTTCAGTATTTTCTAAATTTACAGTTATGAACTGTTGCAAATATTAGTATGAGTTTTAGAGGGCTTTTTATCATAGAATGGAGTGGTTCATGGTTATTGGTTTCTTTTGGTTCATGATAAATATCAGTGTTATTTGTTTGTTTTGGCTGTGCATTAATCTCCTAGCTTTTTCTGTAAATCATTCATTTTACAGTTCACCCAGGAAACTGCGGCATGGATTAGCAAATTTTGTGGCACAAATATGAATATTTTGCAGCATGAATTTGAGAACAATTCAGCATTTTTTAGACTCTTTGTTTTGCTACTCTGCATGAAGTAATGTACCCTGGGCCCATCATGTGCCTCATGGGTGGGGGGCCATAGATTGTAAGTGACAAATATTGCACCCTGGGCAGCATGCCCCATGGCACTTATTTTTAGAGACCAGCTCTTATATCTCATGACGGTCCATTTGATGGACTGAATAATCATGTTACACTGCACTGAAAGGGTATACAAGTTCCTTTGCTTCTACTGAAAACAAGATGCGCGATATCTTGCTGCAAGCGAGGCTGCTGTCTTTCCTTTGATTTCTTTTATAATCACACTAATTTGCTTTCAAAAGCCTTCCTATTTTTTTCCAAGCTGTGTAGCTTGTTTTATTTGTTTTTTTCTGATGGCTTTCTTAGTTCGGAAGGAAGAAGTGACAGCACGTCCAGCTACGGAGAAGTCTGGACGCATGCTGAGAGAAACATCTCTTCACAATATATCCAACTGATACCGTTCCATTCTTTCTTTTATTTCCTTAATCGCAGTAGTCTGACAAGATGAATACTAAGGACCCAAAGTGAGGATGATACAATGTACCTAGCTGAGAGCCTGCTGTGGCAACACTATTTACTGTTCAGAAGTTGTTAGGCTAGGGGGTCGATTACAAGTCTGGTGGTCACAAGACTTCCAGACTCGCAGTGGCCATCAGACGGCTGTGGTGGTCTGACCACCACATTATGAGGTTGGCGGGCAGACTCGCCAACCTACTGCCGTTTCCGCCAGGATCCAAGATCCCAACGGGCTGACAATTGGCCTAGTTGTAATAAGCCAGGATGGCGCTGAACCAGGTTGTAATCAGCAGGGAGGCGCTGACTTCGGCGGTGCCCTGGCTGATTACAACATGCATCACCTTCAGCCCATCGGGAACATTGTTCCCGGTGTAGATGGCGGTCATTTGGAACTCCAGCCACCAAAATCTTAATTTGGCAGTCAGACCTCCAAACCGGCGGAGGATATGACCGCCACCTCGAGTCTGGTGGTCTGTTGACCGCCAGACTCGTAATGAGGCTCTAAGTGTAACCGCTCTGTTTTTGCAAAGAGTAGAGAAGTAATCCACACACTTCCACTGAGCCTTTGGCTCGGTTTGCCTCTCCCTACAATAAATGTATCCCTCAAGCTCGAGTAGTTGATTTTCCCTTTTAGATAATACATAGTCTGTTTTTAACAAGTTCTCTATTATAGCTATATAAAATGATGAAATACAATTATTGCTATTTTAATGAATTGGTCCATATAGGGCCCAGCTGAACATATGGTGATTTTTTTTTAACATTATCTTATTTATTCTTCTATTTGATTTTATCCAAAAATTCTTGCCTAAAACGTTTTCTATGATTGTTTCCAAAATTAATAAAAGACATATATTTTACATGTGTATTGTATTAGTAATTGTGTTAATCTATTCCCATTTGTCCAACCTATTGAAGAAAATGAAAATTACTAGAAGCTATGGAACAATTTTTCATTTTAGTTAGTATCTGTTTTCGCTTTGAAAATGTTTTATTTAATGTATACATTCTAAACTGTGTCACGTTCCTTTTTACATTTCCACGGGTTCCTTTATTTTTAATTAAGGTTAAGTCATTCTATTTAAAGGCTATGTATATATTTCTATCAAGTATGTCTTCACAGATTCAGTGTGAGTGTTGCATTACTGGCTTCACAAGAGATTAATTTGCTGGAAAAAAATGAACATACATTATTTTAACGTTGTTTTTTTATTTTGAGATTTTTGTTCTTATTTATGGTTATTATAGTTAAACTGTGCTTACTCACTTTGTCCGCTAGATGCCACTGTAGCGTTTTAAATTTGTGTGTCCCTGCTACGGTTGGGCTGTCAACTGACATTGATTTTAAAATGTTGGCTGTTACATGTAGTGCTTAGAAAACAGAAAAAAATACTCAATTTTTTACTGTATTTGCATAATGTAGTAAAAACCAGTGTTAAAGACTAAATAAATGCAGCTGCAATAGTATGTGTGGTAAAGGTCGGCATGGTAAAGACATCGTTGTAAAATGCCACGATGTAAAAACGTGTGGTAATAACATGTTCATTTCAACTTGCGTAAAGGGCAATGACGCTGCATATGACGCGCCCGAGTGTTGCTGAACCTTAGCTCCGGCTCGGCTCCAGGTCCTCTTGCACCCTAGAGCCCAGAACGAGCTGAGCCTGGCCCCTCCCTAGTCGACTTCACCTATTGGTCACTCCCTTCCTCGTGCTGTGAAGCAGGTCCTATGATCTGCAGCTCCGCCCTCGCAGTCCCCGGTGCGCCGTCAAATGTTCATGATGGAAGTTGTGTCCTCGGAGTCTAACATTTGTTGTGTTTAAACTGTGTAGATGCACGATGACAAAATGAAAGGCTTGCTTTTCACATTCTTTTATTATAAATCTTTTTATTGACCGCTTCAACAGACATCTACTCAAGCAAAGTAAATACCCCATTGAAACCATGGTACATTGCACATAGTAAGCAGCCCACAATGAGCCCAAAGCACCCAGCTGACGAGAAAGCCCCCCACTCACCGACCCCAACCAGACAGCCATCTGCTGTCACGCAGACACTCGATAAGTCACCAAGAACTCACTCCCAAAGTCCAACATGCATTTGGTCATTACCATGGTGTTTGTCACCCCCAAACCCCTCAAGGACCCCGGCATACTGTCCGCAGTGTACTCCCTAACTCCCCATGGGGACACCCAAAGAATCCGCTCCCTCGCCCACCCCTAAGTCCACCAGTGTTAACCTCCACCCTCCGCTGGTTTCCAGGGGTGCAATTGTTTCTGAAATGTTCCAGGACAGCTCCAGGCTTTATACATGAGATATTGCACCCCTGACAGTTCATACTCTGGCTGCAGCTGAGAGAAGGGGATCAGCCCCTCGTCCCTCCAGATACCCCCCACCACTGAAATTACCAGCCGATCCAGGGGTTTGTGACACTGTTGGCTCCTGAATCCTGCCCCAGCATGCCAAACAACCAAACAAGCGTCTGAGATTATGAAGGGTCGATCGATGGGGTATGAAGCCCGACTGATCCGCAGCCATCAGACTCCCCCCAACATTGAAAATGCAGACCACCAGAAACCTTTCCAACACCTTAGGGTGATAAGATGCGCAGTTCTCCCACGGCTTCCCCTCTTACAGAGACACAATCAGAGCCCTCCTCAAATCTTCCGGTAGCACCCCCGCATCTCTGATGTCCCGTGACCAGCTCCCCCTGATGAGCCCCCTACCTGTGTCCAGAGACATGTAAAGAACTCAGGGGCATGCCATTGGGGTCCCTGGCTTGAAGTGGCTGCCTGACAAACACACAAGGTCGCCCAAGTCTGAGTGAGGTGGAAAGGGACAGTTTTACGCTCCAGGATCCCAATTTCCCTGGCATTCAGTGAGAACTCCACATGCACCGGGTACCTCCCACCGTTGAGAAATCCATATGTGTTGCCCACCAGGTGGGTCTCGTGTAACAAAGCAATATCCTGCCTGGATAAGAATTTTGAGACAATCCCCATTTTCAAACTGCTACCTAACCCATTCACATTTCCGGAGAGGACCCTGAGGCCACTACCCCCTGGACTCTCTACCTCATGTAATTGTGCCCACTTAGTACCCATTTTTTCCAACAACCGCCTCAAGCACCGCTGCCTGGTCCATCCAACACCCACTCCAACAGGAACCACTTCCCTCCCCACTGCCTCGTGCAGTAAGCCTAAAACTACCCAACCACCAATGATCGAGGTGTCTGTCATCCCCCCCCACCCCCAAACACATGCACTTTACCAACCTGCATGTGGAAAACAGTACCAGAGTATCTCCACTATTGCCCCTGTCCACGGGCCGGGGCCACCCCACAGTCGCATGCCACAGCCCCACCCCAGGAGCCTGCGCACCACACCCACCCCACAACAAGCAGCAGACTGTTCCCCGACCGCAGCCCTAAGGGGAACGCATCAGAGGACACACACCAGCTCCCTGATGAGACGCTACAGCCACCACTGCAGGACATGATGCACCAAGCCCCACTCCTCAGTCACTGATGGGGCACCAACTGGGGTCTGCCGCGCCTCAAGAGCCACCTTCACCGCCCCTACAGACAGGTCTCAACTGACTGCCTGAACGATCTGGGGTCTGCTCCCAAGTCCTAGGCCCCCACTGCATCCACTGGGGGGCCCTCACCAAAATGACCCCAGGGCCCCAGCTTATTCCACTGGCACGTGTGTATAATGTATCTGGCCCACCAGTCACATGAGGTAAAGTGATTTAAAAAAAAACGAGAGCCAGCAGGCAGGGCATTCATGCGGTGATAGCGAGAGAGTAAGCTGCCGGCTGGCCCTGGTGCACACCAGATTGGTCGTCTGTATTTATTTTATGCGTGATAACGCGTCCAGCCCTTATAAATTACCTGTACCTGGACACGTTGGAGGTCGGTGAATCTTTTAACCGAGTCGGGCTCTCCTCATCCTAAAATAGTCGAGTCACTCAGATCAATAATCAATAACTACTGTAATCGGTAATCAATACTCAATTAATAGGTCAATATAACACATCTGAAATCAATAACAGTTGGTATTTCGGCGCACCATGACCTTTCAGTCATGAATAACCACACCAGTTTATTAAAAGTTAGTGAATTTATTTCCCTATATTAACAAAGCTAGCACGATGTATATATGTCTCAAAACCAATTGATATATGTATATGAACATTACTAGCTGTCCATAACGGCGGAAGAAACGCAATCTACGTAAAATCTGGATAATGATACTCTCCGTTATAGCAATGCAAATCACCAATGTGACTAACTGTATTTGACTAATTGCATACATTCGGTCAGCATAACAAGATTTCAATTCTTCATGATACATTGAATGAATACCTCGACTAACCTCTAATTAGCATTGGCATGTGGGACTTCATGCAAAACGAATATAGTCAACACAAATTTGGAAAACTTCTAGCTAGGACCCTATCAAAATAGCAGTTGGTACCTAAAAGGAAAAACACAATGCATAATACATTTATCCTTTCATATTTACCAAATACAATCAGCATTCAAGAAAAGTCTTCGTCCTTCAGGTACCGGTTGATCAGCATGGGGCAAATTTCAAAGGGGGCAAAGTTTAAGGGCAAGTTTCCTTGCAGCGGCAAGGAGAATAGGGCAAAGTTACTGCATGGGCAAGACGGGGGCAAATCAAAGTTAAAGTCTCTAGGGTGAGAATTCTTAAAGTCTCTTTCTCTCAGATAGAGAAAAGGGCATCAGGGTATCGTCCAAAATGGAGTCTGGCATCAGGCTTCAAACTGGCATCGAGGAAAATGGCTGACTTCTCTTTGTCCGGTGGGTTTAAGTAAGAAACATTCAAAATTTTGCAGGGTCTTCCAATGGAGGGTTCATAGGTTGGCTTCAAATTGTCCAATCAAAAATTGTCTTTTACTAGCGCCCATTTATGCATACACTGTCCTTGGAGCCTTGGAACACAAATTGTATCATGGTTTGCCAATTATTTTACTATCTGTACCTTCATTTTCCGCACCTGCAGAGACTGACCTTGTATCAAAGGGGATGTAACCGGCCTAGCACGAAACCTTGGAGATAAGTGTACCAGCCAGTTTCTACTGGAAAAATACAACTTCAAGCAAGAATATATGTTTCATTAGTTCAAGGAAAAAAAATCACGCAGTTAGAATTTGAAACCAAGCAACTAGGCCAAAGCCTGTACTAAATTTAAGCTAAGCAAAACAGTTTTCAAACAAGAAATCATGGCATACATTTGCGATTATGACGGATTACTACAATTTTAATACTTCGTGATTAATAAAGCTCATTTATAATGATGGCGAACTACCCCGAGGGCACATTTTTCCCCGTACATTATTTCTTTTACTAACATCACACTACATTACACGTACTGATTACACAATTTATATGAATATATGTCGGACCTTCTTTTTCTGTGTCATCAATCTCTCCTCTGATGACTAATTATGTCATCACATCAAATCTACCCACAAATTTTATTCCATTAAAATTCTGTATAGTAATTTGGCACTTCAGTCAATTCCCTTTTTCTTTTAGTCCCTTTTGACTTCTCCCTATATATTTCCACCATTTTGTTCTCTATTTTCTCTTCTCTTTTTCTTTTGTTCCTTGCTTTTAACATTTTGAAAGCTTTCCATGTTCCCCAAGAGCCTAATAAACAAATTAATATTATCAATATTCCCTTTACTATTTTTAGTAACAATCCGTTCCAAACGTTGCTGAGGCAATTTCCCACGGAAGCAAATCCCTTTCCAACTTTCTCCCAAACTCCAGGTTCTTTCAATTCCTTTAAATCTACACTTTCTTTAGTTAAATTTGTAAGCATTGTTCTAATTTTTCCACTGTTGTCTGGTATATATGTACAACAGTGACGCGTGCCAAGCATTTTGCAAACGCCGCCATCCTTTGCTAAAAGAATGTCTAAGGCAAGCCGATTTTGAAGAGTCATAGCTCTTTCTGCAGCAAGTTCAGCATCCATCAGGATTATAGCTCCTGAAAACTTTGTCAGCATGTTATCCACAATAGTAGACAACTTTCGTATTTTGATTGAATTCAATATGACTCCTACTGAAGGAATCAATGCTCCAAATATATCTTCTACCACACCAGAAGCTGTCTCCCTTTTCTGAACACGATGTGATTCAGACAGCCTTGGAAATTTCTTTAAGTCGTCTAGTTGGTAAACCTTTGGGAACACTATTCCCAAATAACACCTTCCATACCATCCTTTAGGAAGACGATAATAGGCGTTGAGTCCACAAATATAATATACTCCAGGATTAACTGGGTCTTGTCCATTCAGCATGAACGTCCACTTAGATTGAAATGCATATGTATGTTTACATTCACTCGTTCCCACAAAAACTGTGTCATAATATGATGGAAATCTATGTATACAAAATCTTCCTACATGCAATGTATCTAAAGCTATTTTCCCTTGTGTCTTTATTGCAGCAAAAGCATAATTATCTACAGACGTCCTTTCGTGTAATTCCCTCTCTAATTTCTCCTTCATTTCATTCTTCCTATCATCAGTGCGGTCTAAAAATTCTATTTCTACTGGTGAAAGCAAGCATGTAAGGTTCTCTCTATGTGCGTGAGCTGTGTGAAAAGGTGACATCGGTTCGAAGAATTCCCTCATTAATTTGGCATAATAATCTCGAGCTATCTTACTTAGGTGCCCTATTATGGGGACATATGCAAAAGTAACATCGTAATTAGTATAGAAATAATGAATGTCTTTTTGAGCATAAAATCTGGAAGCTACTATACTACATGTAACTCCATACGTAAGAGGCATGCTGTGATACGTTACCCCCTCCACTACTGAGGTAGGTATTTGTGTACACACATAACAATCTTTCGCATCCATGGTCTCAACATACTCACTCAGTAAGCGATAGAAAACGTTAGATGAAAGTTCCTTCTTATCATGCAAGTGTCTCTCATCTTGGTCGAGTCTCTTCAGAGCTGTTAGTTCAGTAACGATAATAGGTTTAGAAGTAGAAGCATCATTCGTCTCACTCTCACTTTTACCATGCATTCCAAGAACTATTGCTACGATTATTAGTACGCATGCGGTTATTAAGCCTATACACATGTATTTACAATACTTCATTTTACGCCCCTGTGTAGTGAAGCTAGTCATGATCTGTATAGAATCAGAAAGTTGAAGACACTTTATCAAAGCGTGTTTGCAGGTATTTTCAAAGTTGAACGAGTTCAATGTTCACACAGTTTTCTTTAGCAGCTTAGTCTCTTATTGGTTAGCAGCGTTGTCTCAAAATCTGTTTCAAAGTCAATCAAGTTAGCAATGTCTTAGCCGGTTGAAAAGTCAATCAAGTGATCAATGGTTTCAATCAACAGAGTCCATAAAGTTTTTATTTCCAAAATGAAGTCCTGCCTCTTTGTTCTCAAGACTGAGGGATACGAATTCGTCTGACCAATCGTTATTGGCTACGTACGCCCACTCCGGACCGGAATACCTCCTGCTTGGTATCCTTTTTCTTTTCAATTTTGCATCTCTCTTTGATTCTTTCTCACTGGTACTTTCCTCTTTGGCCAAGTCCTTTTCTTCACTTGGTGTTGATACTACAACAGACACTTCCTTTCTTTTCTCTTTCACTCTTGGCCCTTCACTGTCGTTCAACGTTTCTCTAGTTCTTAGTTTTACTGGCGATATGCTTGGTCTTCTTTTTGCACTGTGTCCACTTGATGGACCTGCAATCTCTTCTGAAGGAGTTTGAGCAGTTTCCGTTCTGTTCTGCCTTGTCCCCTCCTTCTGGGAGTCAATCAGGTTTTCCTTTTCTTTTTCTGTATCGTCTGCTTCTGGGAAAGCCCTCCTCTGATCAGGCTCTCCTGCTTCTTCACCTCTTTCGAGCCCTTTGTCACTGTTACTTTCTTCAGGCTCTTTGTCACTTTCAGCTGCTTCAGGCTCTTTGTACATATCATCTGTAATATTCAAAAGCGCATTTGCAGGAACTGCGGGAAGTCTCATAGCCCTGCCCATGAGAATCTCGTGTGGGGACAGTCCAGTCTTTCTGTCAGGGGTGTTTCTCATTGACATTAGTACCAAAGGCAATGCGTCAGGCCATTTCAAGTTTGTTGATGCGCATATTTTCGCCATTCTTGATTTCAATGTGCCATTCATTTGCTCCACTAAACCTGATGCTTCAGGGCGGTAGCTACAATGCAGCTTTTGCTCAATGTTCAGTGCTGCACAAAGCAATTTTATTACTTCATTATTGAAGTGACTTCCCCTATCTGATTCTAAAGAGATCGGGAATCCGAAACGTGGTATTAACTCTCTCAAGAGTAGTTTTGCAACAATGAGACTGTCATTTCTGCGTGTAGGGTATGCTTCAATCCAGTGACTAAAAATGCACACAACCACCAACACATACTTCAAGCCTCCATGCACAGGCATCTCAATGACGTCCATTTGCATCCTGCTGAATGGACCCCCTGCTCTTCCAATGTGGCTCAAATTTACAACGGTTCCCTTCCCTGCGTTCATCTGTTGGCAAATGACGCAACGGTGGCAAACTGCTTCAGCAACTTGACGGAATTTGGGGTTAAACCAATCAGTTTTAAACAACCTAATCATGGCATCCCTCCCAAGATGAGCTTGTCCATGGTAAAATCTGGTTATCTGTGTCAAAAGGCTATTTGGAAGAACGAATTTCCCTTCACTTGAAACCCACAATTCATCTAGTCTCTTTACACATTGTGATTTGGTCCACGAAAGTTTCTCATCCTCACTGACATCATTCTGTAAGGATTTCAATTCGTCCATCGTATCTATCACCTATAGAGCAAATATTTCGCTTGGTTCGAGTTCTGGTTCACTTATCAAATTCCATTCATCCCTAAGCAATATACAGTTCAATGCGCAAAACCTTGCGACTTGATCCGCATATCCATTTCCCAGAGAAACATAGGGGGTGATTCTAACACTGGCGGTCGGTGATAAAGCGGCGGCCAACCCGCCAACAGGCTGGCGGTCCAAAAAATGGAATTCTGACCCTGGCGGGAACCGCCAACACAGCCCACCACATTAACACTCCGACCGCCACGGCGGGACAAACAAACAGCGCGGCGGTCACCGCCAACAGCCAAGCGGCAGACAATGTACCGCCCACACCATCACGACCCACCAATCCGCCACCTTTTCCGGGGCGGGAGCCCCGCCGATAAAAACACGGCGGAAACAGACTACGAATGTGAAAACGCTCACCTCTACGCACTCCACGAGTATGGAGGACAGCATGGAACCCGAATTGAACATCATACCTTCTCTCGTCTACCTGCTCATCTACCACGAGTACGAACTCCGGCGCAGACGTCAACCTGTGAGTACAGCACCTACGACACACGGGAGGGGGGAGGACGAAAGGTTACGGGCACACACATATGCAACCCCCCCCCCCCCCCCCAATATGTACACACCAATGCAGAGCAACAAGTCACAGTGACACCAACCAAACCCCCGTAAAATATGCAATGACATTTCAAAATTGACAATAAATATTTATGTCCAAAATAGCCTCCGATAAGTATTGGTCAACTAGCCAGAATATTTACATTTAAAAAGTCTATATACACAGCAGTGGACAACTGAAGAAATCAGTCCTGCACATTTTACGTATTAACGATTTGTCCGTGGGCCAAAGTGTAGCAACACAAGGGCAAAGCCCACACACGAGACCTGAGTCTGGAGAGAACACTGCAGGGGCATCTGATGACAAAACTACAGGCACCTCAGGGGGAAGGGAAGGGGGGCACCTCAGCCACATGAGTCCACGACGCCAGACCCACGAAGGGGCCACCATGCCCACTGCCATATCCTGGGAGTGCAAAGCCACAGTCTCTCAATGTCTCTACAGTGGTTGGATTGCCCACTGCCATATCCTGGGGAGTGCAAAGCCACAGTCTCTCAGGAACGTATTTATACTTTTTTTAGCGCCGCATTTGCGCTGGTTTTTGACGCAAAACGGCGCAAACCTACAAAATACAATGGCATTTTGCAAGTTTGCGCGGATTTTGCGTCAAAAAACAACGCAAATGCGGCGCAAAAAAAGTATAAATACGGCCCTCAATGTCTCTACAGTGGTTGGATTGCCCACTGCCATATCCTGGGGAGTGCAAAGCCACAGTCCATCAGGTGGAGGAATTGCTCCACTGGTCAAGGAGGATGCATGATGGCCACAGTGAACCGTGAACTGTGTTTGCAGGAAGGGCCCAGCGGAGCGGTGCTTGAGACGGCGGGGCCCAGCGGAGCGGTGCTTGACAGGAAGGGCCCAGCGGAGCGGTGCTTGACAGGAAGGGCCCAGCGGAGCGGTGCTTGAGACGGCGGGGCCCAGCGGAGCGGTGCTTGACAGGAAGGGCCCAGCGGAGCAGTGCTTGAGACGGCGGGGCCCAGCGGAGCGGTACTTGAGACGCCGGGGCCCAGCGGAGCGGTGCTTGACAGGAAGGGCCCAGCGGAGTGGTGCTTGAGACGGCGGGGCCCAGCGGAGCGGTGCTTGACAGGAAGGGCCCAGCGGAGCGGTGCTTGAGACGGCGGGGCCCAGCGGAGCGGTGGTTGACAGGAAGGGCCCAGCGGAGCGGTGATTGACAGGAAGGGCCCAGCGGAGCGGTGCTTGAGACGGCGGGGCCCAGCGGAGCGGTGCTTGACAGGAAGGGCCCAGCGGAGCGGTGCTTGAGACGGCGGGGACCAGCGGAGCGGTACGTGAGACGCCGGGGCCCAGCGGAGCGGTGCTTGACAGGAAGGGCCCAGCGGAGCGGTGCTTGAGACGGCGGGGCCCAGCGGAGCGGTGCTTGACAGGAAGGGCCCAGCGGAGCGGTGCTTGAGACGGCGGGGCCCAGCGGAGCGGTGCTTGACAGGAAGGGCCCAGTGGAGCGGTGCTTGACAGGAAGGGCCCACCGGAGCGGTGCTTGAGACGGCAGGGCCCAGCGGAGCGGTGCTTGACAGGAAGGGCCCACCGGAGCGGTGCTTGAGACGGCGGGGCCCAGCGGAGCGATGCTTGACAGGAAGGGGCCAGCGGAGCGGTGCTTGAGACGGCGGGGCCCAGCGGAGCGGTGCTTGACAGGAAGGGCCCAGCGGAGCGGTGCTTGAGACGGCGGGGCCCAGCGGAGCGGTGCTTGACAGGAAGGGCCCAGCGGAGCGGTGCTTTACAGGAAGGGCCCAGCGGAGCGGTGCTTGAGACGGCGGGGCCCAGCGGAGCGGTGCTTGACAGGAAGGGCCCAGCGGAGCGGTGCTTGAGACGGCGGGGCCCAGCGGAGCGGTGCTTGAGACGGCGGGGCCCAGCGGAGCGGTACTTGAGATGGCGGGGCCCAGCGGAGCGGTGCTTGACAGGAAGGGCCCAGCAGAGCGGTGA
Organism: Pleurodeles waltl; assembly: GCF_031143425.1. Lineage (NCBI taxonomy): Eukaryota > Metazoa > Chordata > Amphibia > Caudata > Salamandridae > Pleurodeles > Pleurodeles waltl. The sequence goes on along the minus strand of NC_090446.1, from coordinate 89,053,608 downwards.
TTGAGGCGGCGGGGCCCAGCGGAGCGGTGCTTGACAGGAAGGGCCCAGCGGAGCGGTGCTTGACAGGAAGGGCCCAGCGGAGCGGTGCTTGAGACGGCGGGGCCCAGCGGAGCGGTGCTTGACAGGAAGGGCCCAGCGGAGCGGTGCTTGAGACGGCGGGGCCCAGCGGAGCGGTGCTTGACAGGAAGGGCCCAGCGGAGCCTCTTCAGCGGTGCCTGTCTTCACGGCGGGGCCCTCTTCAGCGGTGCTCTTCTGCACGGTGGGGCCCTGTTCAGCGGTGCCTGTCTTCACGGCGGGGCCCTCTTCAGCGGTGCTCTTCTGCACGGCGGGGCCCTGTTCAGCAGTGCTCTTCTGCACGGCGGGGCCCTGTTCAGCGGTGCCTGTCTTCACGGCGGGGCCCTCTTCAGCTGTGCTCTTCTGCACGGCGGGGCCCTGTTCAGCGGTGCCTGTCTTCACGGCGGGGCCCTCTTCAGCGGTGCTCTTCCAGGAAGTCTAGGGAGCCAGACCTGGGCTGGACACCCTGCTCACTCGCCCTCCGACTGTGCAGTGGCAGGCCCCTTCGGGGACGGAGTCCTGGGCCCTTTGCTGTCGTCCCTTGCAGTCGGGATGGGGCTTGCGGGGCCCTCCAGCTCCGCGCTCCTGATGGATGACCTCTCCGCCCTGCTGCCCTTTCGCTCCTTAGATGGGGCTCTCGGGCCCTTGCCTCCCCTGGCTGTTGTGGCAGGTGAAGTGGCCGTTGTTGGCTCCTTGGGGGCAGCCGTCTCAGTCCTCTCACAGCGGCCCTTCAGTTTACGTGTCCTCTTGCCTGGGGGTGGGCTGGATGTCCCCTTGCTGCTCAGTGAAGTGTCACTGCCGCCAAAGGGTGGACTCCAGAAGCCATGCACCACTTGGACACTCGAAGCTGGGCTGGTGGTGGCTGAGGTGCTCTTGGGACTCTTAACCGATGGAGGGGGTGGGTCAGGGGAGGGAAAGAGGTTAAGATTAGAGAGGTAATATTTCTTAGGACCAAGGTAAAGGGTAGGAGTAGTGGTGCTGGAAGTGGAGGAAAAGGATGTGGTTGTAGGAGAGTCAGGTGTGCTGTCTTTGGGTGCAGGTGACTGAGGCGTAGGCTGTCGTGAGGTGGTTGGCTGTTGTTTGGGTGTCTGCCTGCGTTTATGTGTCTTGGAAGAGGGGGTGACAGACACAGTGGGAGAGGACACAGGGGACGTGTAGATGGCAGTGGGGGTGGTGACTGCACGTGTGAGGACTATAGTGGAGGGTGTGCTGGTGATGGAAGCACTGGCTGATGGTGGTGTGCATGCAGGTGTGAGTGTAGACGTCACAGGGAGGGAGGAGGGAGACGAGGAGGAGGGGGACACAGAGGTGGTAGTGACTGTTGGAATGTCTGCATCTGGGTGTTGCTGGGGTGAATGCTTGTGTCTGGATGATCTGGCCTTGGGTGTTGAGGTGTGTGCAGGCTGGTCTGATGGTGTGGATGGGATAGGCTGAGGAACAGGAGACAGAGAAAGGGTGGAGGCAGTTAGAAGAGGGAGGCTGGGGACAGGGACAATGGCTGCCGTCAGTGCTGAGGCCAGAGCAGTGAACGATCGTTGATGGGCAGCCTGACCCGAATGAATGCCCTCCAGGTAGGCATTGCTCCGATGCACCTCCCTTTCCACCCCCTGGATGGCATTCAAAAGGGTAGTCTGCCCAACAATGAGCGTCCTCACGAGGTCAATGAGCTCCGCACTGAGGGCAGCAGGGGTAACTGGGGCAGGGGCTGAGGTGCCTGGGGCGAAGGAGACGCCCGCCTTCCTGGGCGAGCGGGCACGGAGCGAAGGCTGAGGGGCTGCTGGGAGGGCGGAGCTGGAGCGCTGGGTGGCGGCTGTACCTGTGGAGGCGGGGGGCCCGGATGTTGCCGCCACCGCTAGGGAGCTCACAAACGAGGACGTGTCCGTGTCGCTGGTGTCTTCACCGGTCCCCGTTGTGGTGCTCCCCTCGCCCTCCGGATCACTGGTGCCCTCGGTGTCTGTTCCAGTGCCAACCGGGGCCTTGTGACTTGCAGCTCCCTCGTGCTCCGACGCCAATTCTCCTCCGCCTGATGATGCTAATGCACAAGAAGACAAAGAATAAGGGTGGGGGGAGAAATAAAACAAAGTTGAGTGTATGCCTTGTCAATACCGTTGGCGGAGAGGACAGACACAGGTGCCTCATGCACTAAGCCGCGAAATTGGGGCACACTACTCAGTACTTCTGACTAGGCCAACAGGTCTAGGGACAACAGACGCGCACATGGGTGATGCAGGACCATGGATAGCTGTACTTGGCACCCTACAGAGGTGGGGGGCGGGGGCACAGGGCCATGTCTAAGGGAGGGGACTACACTACAGAAAGCGCCCTGGCCTAGTGTCACCCACGGCCCTCCTCCCCCACCCAGACGCCTCAACTGCGCTTAAGGATAGCAGAATGTGCAGGTACTTACCCCCTTGTGTCTGCTGTGATGTCCTCAAGCGCCCATCCAAATCAGGGTAGGCCACCGCCAGGATCCGGGACATCAGGGGGGTCAGGGTACGACTGGCACCCCTCCTAGGTCGGGAGGCCATCCCCAGCAGTGACTCGGCGGTCTTTCGGGTTCCGCAGCGGATGTCCTCCCACCTCTTGCGGCAGTGGGTGCCCCGTCTGGTGTAGACCCCCAGGGCCCGGACTTCCTTGGCGATGGCACGCCAAATGTTGATTTTCTGATGGGCGCTCACCTGTTAGACATGTACAGGGTGGGAAAGAGAAAACGTGAAATTTCGGCATGTTTGGAGTACATGCCCCCCCTCCCCAACCTTGCCATGTGGCCCATTCTCTCATCTGTCGTGCGTTGCACTCCTCATTTTCTCCCCACCCCAACAACTTACATCCACCCCACTCCACACAGGCATAACCCACTCAATGTGCACTCAGTGTACTCACCTGTTGGTCTGGAGGACCGTAGAGTAGCGCATACTGGGGGAGGACCCCATCCACTAGTTTCTCCAACTCTTCAGACGTGAAGGCAGGGGCCCTTTCCCCAGTCGCAGCAGCCATAGTCACTTCCAGACCGAGGTCACAGCAGCACTTGCAGTATAGGTCCTCTCCTGTGGATGATCAGGTCTCGAGTGATTAGGCAGATAGAAAATGGCGGTCACGGCCGCGGCGGTGCGTACCGCGGCGGTGCGTACCGCGACCGCCAGCGCACATCGTCATTGGCTCCTGAATCCCATAGGGTTCAATGTTAACCAATGCGGCTTCGTATATCGGTCTTCGACCGCCTACCGCCACGGTGTGCCACGCCAGCGCATTGACCTCACATCCCATTGTCCCACTTCACCGGTCAGGCAGCCGCCATTTCAAGGGCCCACATGGCTTAATTTCAACTGCGTCACACAGGCCTAGGCCTTGCATTGCCACACATCCAAACATAGCCATCCATACCTTTTCGTGTACTGTGCATGCAGTGGTGAACGTACCTGTGACTTGCTTGACTCTGTGCTCCATGTTGTCCTTCCTAGGCACCGTCCGCTGGGACTTGCGAGGAGAAGGATGAATCCTCGCGTGTACCGCCCGCTGGTGGACCTGTCGACAATGGAAGAACCCCACATCATACTACGATACCGACTTGACCGAGCCACTATACATGAACTGTGTACCCAGCTGGAGCCAGCCCTGATGTCCCCCATCCGCCAACCCACAGGAATTCCCCCTCTAGTGCAGGTTCTGTCAGTCCTCCATTTTCTGCCAAGTGGCTCATTCCAGACAACAGTGGCCATGTCATCTGGAATGTCTCAGCCTAAGTTTTCAAAGATCTTGTCTAGAGTGTTGTCTGCCCTGACGAAACACATGCGGCGCTACATTGTATTCCCTGAGGAGGTCGATTTGGCCACTGTGAAGGGTGATTTTTATGCCCTTGGACACATTCCCAACATAATTGGTGCCATTGATGGGACCCATGTGGCTTTAGTACCCCCAAAAGACGATGAGCAGGTGTACAGAAACAGGAAAAGTTACCATTCGATGAACGTTCAGGTGGTCTGTTTGGCTGACCAGTACATCTCCCATGTGAATGCCATGTTCCCTGGGTCAGTGCATGACGCGTATGTGATGCGAAATAGCAGCATCCCTTATGTGATGGAACAGCTACAGAGACAACGTGTGTGGCTAATTGGTGACTCTGGTTACCCCAATCTGCCTTGGCTATTGACCCCAGTGAGGAATCCCCGGACCAGGGCAGAGGAACGGTACAATGAGGCCCATGGGCGAACTAGGAGGGTCATTGAAAGAACCTTTGGCCTCCTGAAGGCCAGGTTTAGGTGCCTACATATGACAGGGGGATCCCTGATGTACTCACCAAAGAAGGTGTGCCGGATCATCGTGGCCTGCTGCATGCTTCACAATCTGGCATTGCGACGTCAGGTGCCCTTCCTGCAGGAGGATGGTCCAGATGGTGGTGTTGAAGCAGCTGTGGAGCCTGCGGAGAGTGAAGAGGAGGAAGACGAAGAGGACGACCCAGACAACAGGGACAGAGTTATCCATCAGTATTTTCAGTAGCACACAGGTAGGAATCACCCACGCCATTTACCATTTACTGAATGCCCCCTACATCTTTACTTTGTGTATTTCCCCCCAGTTCTTTTAAACTGAAGTTTACTTTTCCCTTCCCTTTTCAGTGCTGTATGACCCACTGCGTGACTTCTGCTTGGTTAGCCCATGGACTAATGCTTATTGACATCGGTATGTTGTCCACACATAAATAACAGAACATTATTGATAAGTAATGTGTTATACATTTGTAAATAATACAGGCTGACTCCAGAATGATTTATGTGCAATGAGTGATTTATTTTTAGTGCTATATTTTGGTACATGATATTAAAACGGTGAAGGGTGAGGGTGGAGTTATGTCCATGGCAGAGTCCAGTTCTCGGTCGCACAGGTGCATTGTTCATATGGCTGTGGAAGGATGGAGCAGGGGCAGTTCAAGGTTGGACAGGGTGACACTGTGGGACAGTAGAATGACATCCGGGGGGATATTAGACTGGCGGGGGTCTTGGCATCCTACTCTGTCTTCCTTTGAGATCTCAGGTTCCTCTTGCGGGGTGGTTGTTCTTCAGCAGGAGGTGGGGTTCTGGTGGCCCGTCGTTCTGTGGGGGCCTCCTGACCACTAGCGCCGGCGGAGGTGGTAGGCTGTTCCTGGCTAGTGACAGGGGCCCTTTGCGGTGCCACATGGTCCCGCAATGTGGTTTCTATCCGGTTGAGGGCCTGGACTATGGTCCCCATTGCGGTAGCGATGTCCCGGAGTTCATTGCAGAACCCCATGTACCGTTCCTCCTGCTGTGCCTGGATCTCGGTGAACCTGGCCAGTACCGTCGCCATCGTCTCCTGGGAGTGATGGTATGCTCCCATGATGGTGGTGAGGGCCTCTTGGAGAGTCGGTTCCCTGGGCCTGTCCTCCCCCCCCTGTCGCACAGCAGCCCTCCCAGTTGCCCTGTTTCCCCGGGCCTCTGTCCCCTGGACGGTGTGCCCACTACCACTGCCCCCAGGTCCCTGTTGTTGTTGGGGTGTTGGGTCAGCCTGGGTGCCCTGTAGTGGCAGACACACCGCTGATTGACGCGTCCGCGGGACAGAGGCATGGGCCCGCTGGGTGGGAGCTGTGCTGGTGTTCCCAGAGGGGTTTGGGTCTGCTGTGGCCTGTGTCTGTGTGTGGGGAACCGACTGTCCAGAGGTCCCCGATGGTCCGGGCTGGTCGCCAGGTTCTAGGTCGACAGAGCTGCTGTCCTCGCTGGGGGCCTGTTCTGGGGGTGGGATGGACATCTCTGGACCCTCCGTGGCGGTGTGTTGGCGTTCGGGCCCTGCAGGGGTGAAGGAGTATGGTTATTGTTTCTGTGTGTGCCATGGCGTGCATTTTGGGTGCCCTTGTCCCCCAGTGCTGGCATTCCCTTGTGGGAGGTGTTGTGAGGGTTTGGGGGGGGTGTATGGGTATGTGCAATGGTCATGCTTTGGTGGTGGCTGTCTATGGTTTGTGTTGGCATTCAGGGGTAGGTGTTGTTTAGGGTGGGTTGTGCTGGTGAGACATTGGCAGGGAGGTTATGTGCTGGGGGGTGATATTGGGGGGGGGGGTTGGCATGCTGGTGGTTGGGGGGGGTGAAGTAGTTGAGATTCGACTTACCAGAGTCCATTCCTCCGTGTACTCCAGCGAGGCCATCAGGATGCAGGATGTTTACCACCTCTTGCTCCCATGCTGTGAATTGGGGTGGGGTGGGTGGGGGTCCGCCGCCAGTCTTCTGCACAGCGATGTTGTGCCTGGAGATCATCGAGCGCACCTTCCCCCGTAGGTCGTTCCATCGCTTTCTGATATCTTCCCGATTTCTGGGATACTGTCCCACAGCGTTGACCCTGTCTACGATCCTTTGCCATAGCTCAGCCTTCCTTGCTATGGTGGTGTGCTGCACCTGTGTGGCGAAGAGCTGGGGCTCAACCCTCATGATTTCCTCCACCATGACCCGGAGTTCTTGGTCCGAAAACCGTGGGTGTCTTTGGGGTGCCATGGGGTGGTGTGGATGAGGTGTGGGGTGGTGTTTGTGGTGATGTGCGTGGTGATATGTGGTGATGTGTGCGTAGATGTGGTGTGGGTGATGAAGTTGGGTTCCTGTGTGTGTTGGGGTTTTCTAATGCTGTGCTCGCTATCTCTATCTCTCTCGCTCTCGCCTTCGCTCCGATTTCCAACTAGTGGGGGTTTGTGGGTGATGTGGGTGTGTGTTTTATAGTTGATTGGATGTGTGGGAGCGTTGTTTGTATGTGTCTCAGGTGTGCGTATTTCAAAATGTCCAATGTGGCAGTGTTTTGGTGCTGTGTGTGTATTTTGACCGCAGCGGTGTGTACCGCCAATGGAATACCGCGGTTGAAAGACCGCCGCGTGGATTCGTGGGTCAGAATGGCATGGGCGTGTTTGTGTTGGCGTGACGGTGGAGGTTTGGTCATCTCCAGTTTCCGCGGCCCGCTGATGTGGCGGCCTTCCTTGGATGTCGGATTTTTGGCGGTTTCACAGTTGGTGGTCAGAATGACCGTGGCGGTCTACCGCGGCCGCGGCGGTAGTATGGCGGACTTCTGACCGGCGGTAAGGGCCTTTTACCGCCGAGGTCAGAATGACCCCCATAATCTTGTCCCTTCGAATGTGCACTGCATTTTACCACTGCTACTTCTCCTGGTAGTTGGATGGCATGTAACAATTCTTTTATTCTTTCGCCATTTTTCACTGGCGATCCTGAAGAGGTCATGAAGCCTCTCTGTGACCACAATTGTCCGAAATCATGCACTATTCCAAACCCGTACTGGCTGTCAGTGTAAATGGTAACTTTCATCAATGCAGAGAGTTGGCAAGCTCTAGTAAGGGCTACCAATTCTGCTACTTGTGCAGAGTAAACTCCTTGAAGCCAAGATGCTTCCAAAACACCTGTTACCGTGCATACAGCGTACCCTGCTTTCAATACACCCAGTGTATCTCTTAAACATGAACCATCGACAAAAATAATTTGATCATTTTCTTCCAATCGGGTATCTTTGATATCAGGTCTTGGTTTGGTGCAAAATTCAGTCACCTGAAGACAGTCGTGCTCGATGTCTTCAGCGTTCTCAATTTCAGCATTTTCACTGGGAAACAAGGTTGCTGGATTCAACGTAGTGCACCTTTTCAGCTGCACATTAGGTGATCCCAGAATTATTGTTTCGTACCTTGTGAGTCTAGCACCAGTCATGTGCTGTGTTCGGGAACGTGTCAAAAGTATCTCGACTGAGTGAGGGACCATGACTGTTAAAGGGTGTCCCATCACTATTCCTTCTCTCTGAGTGAGGCTGATACCAACTGCGGCTACGGCGCGCAAGCACCCTGGCAGTGCTGCTGCGACCGGATCCAAAGTAGCTGAAAAATACGCTACCGGTCTGTTTACGCCACCATGGGCTTGGGTCAAGACAGACAAGGAACATGCATCACGTTCATGACAAAACAATGTGAAAGGCTTTGTGTAGTCAGGCATACCTAAAGCTGGAGCCCTGCACATGCATTCTTTCAATTCAATAAAAGCATCCATCTCTTCTCCTTTCAGTTCAATTTCATCCAATGCATCCTTCTGGGTCAGTTTCAGTAAAGGTTTTGCTAGGGTTGAGAAGTTGGGAATCCATTGGCGACAGTAACTCACCATTCCCAAAAACGTCCTCACCTCCCTCCTCGTCTTTGGGGGACTCATTTGAAGTACACTTGTTATTCTTTCCTTCATTATTCTCCGTGACCCTTTTTCTATTTGGTGACCCAAATATTTCACTTTCTTCTGACAGAACTGTAATTTTGAAGGAGACACCTTGTGTCCATTCCTTCCCAAATGGTTCAATAGGGCAATGGTGTCGGCTGTGCAGTCACTTTCTGTCTTCGATGCAATCAGTAAGTCATCAATGTACTGTACTAGGGTTGACTCGAATGGCAATTCTAACTCTTCCAAGTCTTTCTTTAGAATCTGATTGAAAATTGACGGTGACTCCGAAAACCCTTGAGGAATTCGACACCAACTGTAAACTCTGTCTAAGAATTTGAAACAAAAGAGAAATTGGCTGTCCTCATGAAGAGGCACCGAAAAGAATGCTTGTGACAAGTCGATGACTGAGAACCACTCGGCATCGCAAGGGACTTGAAACATTATCACAGCTGGATTTGGTACTACAGGGCAGCATTTAATTATTATGTCATTTATTTTCCTCAAGTCCTGCACAATTCGTACCTTTCCACTTGGCTTTATTAGTCCCATAATTGGTGAATTACATGGACTGCTTAACACTTCTTTCAGTACTCCTGCTTTACAAACTCATCAATGAGTTGGGCGACTTTCATGAGGGTGTCTTGTGCCATATGGTACTGTGGGGTCTGGGGAAAGGTTACATTGGGTTTTACAGTCACTTTCACTGGTTCCACTCCTTTCACCAATCCCACCTCCTTTCCTGTCATATCCCACACTTCTTTTCCGACTGTTTCCTGTAACTCAGCTGGAATATCTGCTTCAGTGATCATCGGAAAAAGGGTAATCAGAGGATACTCTTCATCAATAGTCTCCATCTCATCCCCTTCTACACTGTCCTCTTCTTCCCCATCACTGCTCGTCTGAATTCTAATTCCATCGTTCGAACACATAATCGAACATCCCATATTTGCACAATACATCTCTCCCTAACAGTGATATCGGGCTTGAGTCACATACCACAAAATTATGTGACCCTTGATAGTTACCAATTCTGACTTGTACTGGATCTGTGATTGGGTTCGTCAGGTACCTGTTTGCTACTCCCACTACTTGAACTGTTCTCCCTGAAAGTGGCAGATTTGGCACTTCAATGCTCCTAACAGTTGAATGTGTAGCTCCTGTGTCAACCAAGAATGAAACGCGATGACCCATGACTCTTCCCTCCACATATGGACCCTTTTGATCAACTTCCAAAGATGCTGCAAGCACACAATTTCCCTCCTCATCTGAACTTCCGCTCTCCCATACATCGTTTATTCCATTCTTGCTGTGTAGTGGGAATTGGTGTACTGTGTCATTTTGACTCATTGCCTGACCCGTGACCTGATGAGGAAGCATTGCTTGCTGCTGATTCATTGGTGCTAAGGGTATTTGCATTTGCTGATTAGGTACCATAGGAAACTGCTGTTGCATTGGCTGCAATTGTGTCATTTGCACACGTGGCATTTGCACCTGTTGCGGTTGCATGGGTTGTAGACCCTGCCTCTGGTTCATATTGTTTTGAAAATTTGGGTTCGGACCTCTCAGTTTCGGTCCTCTCATAGTCTGAAATGCATTGACATCATTGTTTTGCTGACCTACACCTTCCTGCACCATCATTGGGCACTCCCGTTTCCAATGCCCGACGATTCCGCACGTGTGACATGGCATCACCTTCTTCATTGCCTGTATACCATTTGGAATCATAACGGTATTCAAATCAGGACCATTATTCACAAACCCTCCTTGGCCTCTGCCTCTCATCTGCGGCTGAAACATAGCATTTCCCTGTTGCTGCTGCTGCGGCATCTGTTGTTGAAAACCTTGCAAACCTTGTAAACCTGTCTGAGCTGCTCTGAGCTGCATCACCATCACCTTCTCCTTCAATCTTTTCTGCTTTGTCTCAATCTCATCACTGCAGTATTTTGCATAATTCAACACTTCCTCAATCGACTTTGACTGCCAACAAATCAAATGCGATTTAATCATCTGGCTAATTTCGGGTCTCAGCCCTTCCACAAACCTGAACACAAAATGGAGCATGTCCTTTGGCTCAATCGTTTCCGTGCCACTGTAATTTTTAAACGCTTTCAACAACCTCTCATAATACGCGTGTATAGATTCTTTAACCTCTTGAGCGGTCCTGTCAATCCTTTGCCAATCCACATTTTTCGACGCAACCTTGGTTTTCAAGTGCTCGATCACCTTATGGTATAAACTCATTACCATAGGTGATGGCGCACCTGTGTCCCTATCTCTCTCTGGTTCACTCGTCGGCCAACCTACAGCCCTTTTACAATCTTCCCACAAATCTGCCGGAACCACAATTTCAAATAAGGTATTCAGGTCTTCCCAGAGACACTTCGCGAGTTTCACAAATCTATCCGTTTGTTGATACCACTCAATCGGCTTCTCTCTTAATTTGGGAAAGTCATCCGTAAAGGATTGAATATCGCACCTGTGCCATGGTACATGCACAAGTTTTCCCCCTGCTGTCTCTCTCATTGGTAGCATGGTTATCAGATCGTCATTCTGTTGTTTTTTCTCACTTCGTTCTGAAGTATTTTCCTTCTTTTTATCCTTTTTCTTGACCCACCTGCTTTCCCACTTGTCTAAACATCTCCAAACCTGTGCACTCTGCAGTATCTCTTTAAGGTGTGTTTTCATCCCTGAGGATCTCATGCGTTCAACATTTTTTGTCTCAAAGTCTAACCTGTAACTTCTGCTCAGGTGTTTGGTCTTACCTATATCATCTCGTTTCTGTCTGCAATTTCTTGTAACTTCTTATGTATGTTGCTCACTTCTCTTGTAATCCTAGGGCACATGTATCTTAGTTCTTCCTCTGTGTATGATTCTAATCTGTTCAAACCCATTGTTCCCTCTACCAGTTCATCTGCCTCCATACCCAACCTTATTTTATTCAGGTATTCTTCTCCCTTCCCGCTTGATGTACTCTGTGGGGAGTTCAGGCTGTTAAACCATTGTGTCAACTGTTGCGCGTTCAGTCCCATCAATGTAGCAGTTACATCAACTGCCATCGACGGTTTCTGTAATGTTTCAGTCTGTGAGGTTAACGGTACTAATAGTGGTGGATGTGACCTTACCACGGTTGACGGAGCACAAATTGGAATTGGACTGAATTCCGACAAGGACCCAGATCCATTTGGCAGTGCCGCTATCGAAGTTGTCTCTGGAGTGGTTTCTATGCATCTCCTCCCTGTCCCATTCTGTATCATAAACCCTTGGTCGCTGGTGCCTGAATTTGCCTGTATGTACAGTGGTACTGGTGGACCTACAGTGATAGGTAGAGATATCGCGTCTGGATTCTGTGGCATGTTAATCCCCACATTGTGGTTCATCATTGCTGGCATACCTAACTGGCTTTCTACTACTCGCACTTCTTGCGTTTGCTTTTGGGGCATCGAGAACTGTGTTGATTCAGCTTGAATCAATGTCGGTCTCTGATAGTTTTGTCCTCCCTGCGCCATTGAATCGGAAGTCATTCCCACATTATGCTCATCACAACAGTGCCTTTGAACCTGTGGCTGATAGTTATCAGCAGGTTTCAATGTTGGCACGTCTGGGTACATTCTCTGAATCCGTGGTATTCGTGGTGAGAAAGGCATGTCAGAGCTGCTCGGCCTCTGAGATCTTCTCAAATTTGGTGTTACATTACCCTGTATTGGTTCTGGAGGGGCAGTACTAATGCTTGAGCCTTTTTCGCTTTCCACATATGGCGGTGGGCGATCATTCAGCAATTGTATAATGAACTCCTCATCATCTGACTCGTCTCCCCTTTTCGAGTTTCTATTGCTCTTTCCCTCTCTGGACTGACTCCTGTTTGTCTTACAGGTGGCTTTCCTTCCTTCCGTCTCCGCTTCCTCAGCAATCGCTGGAAACAATTTAATTCCCTGCAATACGTCTGATCTCCAAACCTTTTGTGTGCTGTCCCATCTAGCATCCGCTAGTGTCTTTTCTACTTTTCTTATTCTTGTCTCAAATTTCTTTTGTTGTTGGTTTCTAGCTATTAGCTCCCAAATTGCTAATGCCTCATACTGTGCTGGCCTTGGAGGTACTTTCATGTCGTATAGCGCAAATCTCAGATTTTCTAAAACCCTTAGGTTAAACGACCCATGGATAGGGAACGCTACACTTCCATGTTTTTCTGTTAATTTGCACCATTGCTTTAGCCATAGACATGGCGCTACACCCTTTTCTTCAATGACGATGTAAGCTGGTGTACCCTCAGGCGGTGTTTCTTCTCCTACATTTGCTTTAATATAAACATCTCCCCTCATGGCACTCTTAAATGCTTTGAAAAATGTCATCTTTCCGTCTTTTGTTTTTCTAAAAATATGTAATCAATAAGTGACTTTAATTCCCGGAATACTCTTCGCTTGCCTTTCCCCTTCCAATTGCGCTTCACGGACTGCGTCCAATCCGTGCGCGACCCTTCTCACCAACCGACCTATCCCAGCGCGGCTCCTAGTGACGTCACACTCACACACTGCGGCTGACAAAGTCCTGCGGCTTGTCCTCTTTTCATTCGGCTTCACTCATAAACTAATTTCTGCAATATAACGCAAGCACTTTACCAAAAGAATAAAACAGATCTGTCGGTATACTACAGGAAAGGTACTACAATCGCTTCAGAAACCTTAGGGATTTTTCACTAGCCTCGGCAGTTATTCCATCTTTCTCGGTTTCCCACTTTCGCAAGCAAAATTTGACCCGCAAACTTTACTCTCAACTGATCAATGAACTATTCTAGTGCACTTTAGAATTCGTCAAATCTCAAAGTCGAAGTTTTCTTTCACTCTGCAACATTCATACCGACTTGTTGACCACACCCGATCAACCTATTAAACCGACCAGATCACAACATCAAACAAGTGTCACCTACACTTTTCAACATACTCCAGAGTCTCTTGACCTCGCAGGGCCCGTCTCAACATCAACAACCACGTGGACAATTTTTTTCTGCTCAAAGCGCTACACACACGTGAAGTTTGACAACTTCCCTACTCTCACACCTTTGGAGGAACAGTCCTCTAATATCTTTTAACCCCTTAAATCCTCACAAACTTCTCAATTAATCTGCGGCGATAAGCTGTGCAAGCGCGAAACCCTAACTTCACTCATACCGTCACTAGAAATGCTGAGACCATTCTCATACCTCCATGTTCCTCATTCGCAAGCTCCGAGATCCCGGGAAAGTCATTGGGGACTTAGGGCATCATCATCTCTCCAACTTGTTTTATCAAAGAAAATTCTAACCTGACTCTGTCTATTGTTCGGATGGGGTCCCAAAGGGCGAAACCATCAATCTCTACTACCATCTACTGATAACGCGTCCAGCCCTTATAAATTACCTGTACCTGGACACGTTGGAGGTCGGTGAATCTTTTAACCGAGTCGGGCTCTCCTCATCCTAAAATAGTCGAGTCACTCAGATCAATAATCAATAACTACTGTAATCGGTAATCAATACTCAATTAATAGGTCAATATAACACATCTGAAATCAATAACAGTTGGTATTTCGGCGCACCATGACCTTTCAGTCATGAATAACCACACCAGTTTATTAAAAGTTAGTGAATTTATTTCCCTATATTAACAAAGCTAGCACGATGTATATATCTCTCAAAACCAATTGATATATGTATATGAACATTACTAGCTGTCCATAACGGCGGAAGAAACGCAATCTACGTAAAATCTGGATAATGATACTCTCCGTTATAGCAATGCAAATCACCAATGTGACTAACTGTATTTGACTAATTGCATACATTCGGTCAGCATAACAAGATTTCAATTCTTCATGATACATTGAATGAATACCTCGACTAACCTTTAATTAGCATTGGCATGTGGGACTTCATGCAAAACGAATTTAGTCAACACAAATTTGGAAAACTTCTAGCTAGGACCCTATCAAAATAGCAGTTGGTACCTAAAAGGAAAAACACAATGCATAATACATTTATCCTTTCATATTTACCAAATACAATCAGCATTCAAGAAAAGTCTTCGTCCTTCAGGTACCGGTTGATCAGCATGGGGCAAATTTCAAAGGGGGCAAAGTTTAAGGGCAAGTTTCCTTGCAGCGGCAAGGAGAATAGGGCAAAGTTACTGCATGGGCAAGACGGGGGCAAATCAAAGTTAAAGTCTCTAGGGTGAGAATTCTTAAAGTCTCTTTCTCTCAGATAGAGAAAAGGGCATCAGGGTATCGTCCAAAATGGAGTCTGGCATCAGGCTTCAAACTGGCATCGAGGAAAATGGCTGACTTCTCTTTGTCCGGTGGGTTTAAGTAAGAAACATTCCAAATTTTGCAGGGTCTTCCATTGGAGGGTTCATAGGTTGGCTTCAAATTGTCCAATCAAAAATTGTCTTTTACTAGCGCCCATTTATGCATACACTGTCCTTGGAAACTTGGAACACAAATTGTATCATGGTTTGCCAATTATTTTACTATCTGTACCTTCATTGTCCGCCCCTGCAGAGACTGACCTTGTATCAAAGGGGATGTAACCGGCCTAGCACGAAACCTTGGAGATAAGTGTACCAGCCAGTTTCTACTGGAAAAATACAACTTCAAACAAGAATATATGTTTCATTAGTTCAAGGAAAAAAAATCACGCAGTTAGAATTTGAAACCAAGCAACTAGGCCAAAGCCTGTACTAAATTTAAGCTCAGCAAAACAGTTTTCAAACAAGAAATCATGGCATACATTTGCGATTATGACGGATTACTACAATTTTAATACTTCGTGATTAATAAAGCTCGTTTATAATGATGGCGAACTACCCCGAGGGCACATTTTTCCCCGTACATTATTTATTTTACTAACATCACACTACATTACACGTACTGATTACACAATTTATATGAATATATGTCGGACCTTCTTTTTCTGCGTCATCATGCGCATGCGCTGCCACGCTCAGTATCACGGTGTCTAAATACTACACTGGCAACGAGGAGCCAGGAAGCACTCACCTGCCATCAACAAGCTGTGGCGACCGCATTCCTTCAGCGGTGCTCGTGGCACATGCATGCTGCGCACCGTCACCTCTCTCCTGCTCTCGCAGACTCCCCATTCCACCACTGGCCAGGCCCGTGGTCATATCTCCTTGGGGAGGGAGGTTGTGGACTCTAACCCCATCACTGTCAGTGGAGACCCGAAACCATAGAAGACCTCCAAGTGCACCGGAAGCAACTCAACGTGAATCAGGCTAGTCGCCAGAGGTGTGCTAAAATATCAGACTTCTGTGTGGGAGACGCTGTGCTTATCAAGGATCAATCTCCTGGGAGTAAATTTTGCCTACTGTTCGACAGAAGTCCCTGGACCATTATGCGCAGATGTGGATCTATGGTTGTGGCTCAATGAGAGACATCCACCGTCACAAGGAACATTTCCATGTTCAATCCGTTTCCTCTGCATCTCTCTACCAGGGATGAACATAACGTTCTGTTGCCTGGCAATGACCAGGAATCAGTAGGAGGAATGTAGTGTCCCGCTGAGAGAGTGCAGCTTATCCACTTATAAATTAACATGTTATGTTTTTGAACTAATGTATAATAATGCCGCATAGAAAATGTATTAATATATTTTTGCTAAACGTACGCTTGAAATGTGCACACGGGGAGTGGCCACCAATATTTACAATGACTAATGAAACTTATTAATAATGATGAAATGTTATGTTGAAGTATGATTTTGCATTAATATAAAAGGTTATATGTTAAAGTTCTGCTAATAAATCATTAGGCCTTAGTAAGCATGAGTCGAGGCCTGGCTGCCCGGTTTCATATTAAATATGTTTTTCTAACGTGCAGTGCGCTGACTTGCTGATGGACATGATCTCGTATTTTTTCAAAGCTAGCAGATGAATGTAACTGTAGTAGATCCGTTCTCATGAAATTTGACTTGCTTAATGAAACATTCTTGCTGAATGCAACAGTGTAGACTACTCGCAGGTACAAGGACGTCTGTACCAGTACAGACAATGGAACCACTGACTAAAGATGCGAAGAGGACCACAAGAGTATGAAATCATACCGGACATTCTACCCGCTGAAGACGTCAATCATAAGGACCAATAAATTACTTGAGAACTGTTATGGGGTGACAATTTTAATGAAGTCATTGAAACCCTATTAGAGGGAGATAGTGGGGTGCTGACCCCAACCAATTGAAACTTAGGGGATTGCACAACAGAAAAGGGATTAATACCCTTGACACAAGGAAGTAAATCAGAATAGGAGAATAGGAGACTAGGAGATAGAGGAGGGGGAGATGCTGTTGCGCATTTTGCTATGACCCAGACACTTTGTTACTCTGCATAGAGACTTTGCTGTTTGGTTCTTCAAACCATCCTTGCCCTTATATTGCCCGTTTACACTTTCCCTCCTTATGAGGGAAGTGCCCCTTTACCCGACTTGCTGTATTCCTGGCAGATGGCGAATCAACTGATGTCCTGAGGACGAAGACCAAACCTGTATGCTGACCCAATACGGAGGGTAACTATATGACAATAAAATTGTAATTGTCTGTTTGCTTTTCCTACGTACACCTCCTACAACCACTACCTCTTCCTCCACTCCCAAACCCCCTCCATCTACCCATCCCAGTGTGTCTAAAAAGCTTTTCCTTTCTAATATTGACCTCTTTCCTACACCTCCCCTCCCACCCCCCGGTCCGTACCCTAGGGCCCGCCTTTCCAGGTCCCAACCCAGCACCTCAGCCACCACATCACCGGGCACAGTGGGGCCAGCAAATGCGGGCTTTTGGAGTGCGTCAAGCAACAGGGCTGCCAGTGTTCCACGGAGCGAGGGCAAGGAGATTCTGCCACCTGCAAAAGTAAAAAAGTTGCCCACATCCCGGAGGGAGAAGGCGAAAACACCTGCCACCAAGGGCTCAGGCAGAACAAAAGTGGATAGTGGCAAGACAGCTGCGCCACCATCCAAGATGGGGACGGGCCAGAAAATCAATGGCAGGTCCACGCCGACGCCAACCTGCACGGCAGACAAGACCGTCACCAGCACCGCAGCCACTGAGCCCGCCACCAGCACCGCAGTCACTAAGCTCGCCACCAGCACCGCAGTCACTGGGCCCACCACCAGCACCGCAGTCACTGAGCCCGCTGCCAGCACCGCCGCCACAGAGCCTGCCGCCAGCACTGCCGTCACTGAGCCCGCCACCAGCACCGCCGTCACAGAGCCCGCCACCAGCACCGATGCCACAGAGGCCGCCACCAGCACTGATGCCACAAAGACCGCCACTAGGACCGCCGCCACAGAGCCCGCCGCCAGAACCTATGCCACAAAGGC
This sequence comes from Pleurodeles waltl, assembly GCF_031143425.1. Classification (NCBI taxonomy): domain Eukaryota; kingdom Metazoa; phylum Chordata; class Amphibia; order Caudata; family Salamandridae; genus Pleurodeles; species Pleurodeles waltl. The sequence continues at coordinate 89,036,005 of NC_090446.1, read as the reverse complement.
CGCCGCAAACACCGATGCCACTGACACCGCCACCAGCATCCCCGCAACATCCTGAGCCAGTGGCACCACCGCAGACATGGCTGCCATCCCCAGTGGTCAATCGTACGAGGCTGGTGGTCAGTTCCAGGAGCCTGGGCAGCTTGCATGTTGCACCACCGTCAGTGGAGTAGCACATCCACTACCTCTGTCCTTGGCAGGATGAAGCCCTCTGGGCACAAAGCCCCCTCCAGAACCAGTGGAGAAAGGCATCCACTACCTCAGTCCTTGGCAGCATGAAGCACTCTGGGCACAAAGCCCCCTCCAGAACCAGCACTCTGGGCACAAAGCCCCCTCCAGAACTAGTGGAGAAAGGCATCCACTACCTCAGTTCTTTGCAGGATGAAGCACTCTGGGCACAAAGCCCCCTCCAGGAGCAGTGGAGATTCACATCCACTACCTCAATCCTTGGCAGGATAAAGCACTCTGGGCACCAAGCCCCCTCCAGAACCAGTGGAAAATGGCATCCACTACCTTAGTCCTTGGCAGGATGAAGCACTCTGGGCACCAAGCCCCTCCAGAACCAGTGGAGTATCACATCCACTACCTCAGTCCTTGGCAGGATGAAGCACTCTGGGCACCAAGCCCCCTCCAGAACCAGTGGCGAAAGGCATCCACTACCTCAGTCCTTGGCAGGATGAAGCACTCTGGGCACTAAGCACCCTCCAGAACCAGTGGCGACGGTTATCCACTTGAGAGACTGTGGCTTTGCACTCCCCAGGATAATGCAGTGGGCAACCCACCCACTGGAGAGGCTTGAGAGACTGTGGCTTTGCACTCTCCAGGATAATGCAGTGGGCAACCCACCCACTGGAGAGACTTGAGAGACTGTGGCTTTGCGCTCCCCAGGATGCATCAGTGAGCAGACCACCCACTGGAGAGACTTGAGAGACTGTGGCTTTGCACTCCCCAGGATGCAGCAGTGGGCAAACCACCCACTCGAGAGACCTGAGAGACTGTGGCTTTGCACTCCCCAGGATGCAGCAGTGGGCAGACCACTCACTGGAGAGACTTGAGAGACTGAGGCTTTGCACTCCCCAGGTGAATGCAGTGGGCAACCCACCCACTGGAGAGACTGTGGCTTTGCACTCCCCAGGATGCAGCAGTGGGCAAACCACCCACTCGAGAGACCTGAGAGACTGTGGCTTTGCACTCCCCAGGATGCAGCAGTGGGCAGACCACTCACTGGAGAGACTTGAGAGACTGAGGCTTTGCACTCCCCAGGTGAATGCAGTGGGCAACCCACCCACTGGAGAGACTGTGGCTTTGCACTCCCCAGGATGCAGCAGTGGGCAAACCACCCACTTTAGAGACTTGAGAGACTGTGGCTTTGCTCTCCCCAGGATAATGCAGTGGGCAACCCACCCACTGGAGAGACTTGAGAGACTGTGGCTTTGCACTCCCCAGGATACAGCAGTGGGCATGGGGCCCCCTCGTGGAGCTGGCGTTGTGCACTCATCCGGCTGAGGTGCCCCCCCCCTTCCCTTCCCCCTGGGATGCCGGTTTCATTTCGATCTGATGCCCCTGCAGTGCTCTCTCCGCTTGAAGTCTGGTATCGAGTGTGGGCCTCACCCATGCATTTTGGGTGTACGTAATTGTTTATACTGTATTTCAAGTTTTGACTAATGGATTTTTATTTATTACAATCGTTCAACTCATTTCCTTTTGTACTTGCGTTCTTCCAGGGGAAGGTAGGGGGCGTAAATGTAATGTTGCAGCATGTATTTGTGTGTATGTTGTTGTGGGTGGGGGTGGAGGTGTTGCATGTGTGTGTCACTCTCTATTCCCTCCCCCCGCCCCTGTGTTGTAGGTGCAGTACTCACAGTGGTCGTCGCCGCTGTCTTTCGTGCTCCTAGTAGAGGAGCCGGAATACTATTGCAGGGAGTATTTGGAGTTCTGGCTCCATGGCATCCTGGTTCCTCGTGGAATGTGTAGAGGTGAGTGTTTTCCCTTCCAAGTCCTGTTTCCGCCGTGTTTTTGTTCGCGTTGGTCCCGCCCCGGAAAAGTTGCGGATTGGCCTCTCATAATAGTGTGGGCGGTCAATGTCTTCGCCTGCCTGTTGGCGGTGACCGCCACAGTGTTTGTTTGTACCGCCGTGGCGGTCAGAGTGTTAAAGTGGCTGTCTATGTTGGCGGTTTCCGCCATGGTCGTGATTCAATTTTTTTTCCCGCCGGCATGTTGGTGGTCTTACCGCCGCTTTAACACCAACCGCCAGGGTTGTAATGAGGGCCTAAGTGCGCATGTGTTAGGTCGGCCTAAAACGGCCAGCCAAACACACATGTGCACTTAGTGCACTCCATTCCTCATCCCACCTCCCATGGCCTAGCCCCACCTCTCCCTTGACATGCCAGCAGCAGAAAAATAAAACAATATTGAAGTATTGTTGTATTTTTCTGCTGCTGGCTCTTAGCCAGGGATGCGATGCTCCTCTGCTATTGAGAAGGAGCTGCCCCTAGAAGTAACATGCGCAAGGGCACAATTCAACACTTTGCATACCACTGCATCATGACATGTTGCTGTGCGTGAGTACTGCCAGAGAGAGACAACAGTGGAGCAGAGTGGCTCTCACTGATTTCTTCCCAAAATGACCACAGTATGCAGCAGCCTCCATTAAATTCACACCTTTTTCAATTTTCACCAGAATCAAAAATGACATTGGAACCCTGGAAACACAAGCAGAACAGAGCAAAACAACCACAAATAAATACAGAGTTTTTTAAAGGCAGTTGTTGCTAAGATCTTCATCAAAACCCCCAATGACTCCCATAATCCAAAATGTACAAAACTGTGAGGGCGTGCTGTAATGAAAGTGTACCGTGTAATGAAGCCGCTCAGCTCTGTGAAGCAATGCATTTATTGCCATTTGTTTGGTTGACATACTGCTAGCGGTCTCAAAGCGCTATTATGACCATAGTAATACCAAAAGCGAGTGGAAATGAGCTCTGCAATAAAACGCTGTTCTTTAGTTACAAAAAGCTAATTCGCTCCATGGTTTCTTATATATAAATGATGAATTTAATATTCTGACAATTCTTATATTAATTATCATCATTATTGTCTATTAACATAATTTCAATTAATGATATTGATAACATTTACACTAATAGTAATGACAATTTTTTTTAAGAGGATCGGCCTCTAATCAGACAGACTCAGTAACCATGCCATATTCAGTTCTCTTGCATATACTTCAGCAGTCCCCAATCGGAAGTGGTTGGGACAGACCAAGGAGACCCTCTGAGGCACAAGATGCTCATTCTAGGGTAGTCCGTGCTCTCTCTGGATGTCCCTCAGTCCCTGAGAAACCCAGGAAATCTCTCCTCCTGCACAGCCTTTTCTCCTGCTGGGCAACCCAGACTCCTTTCTTCTCTCTGCAGGAAGGCAGGCTTCTAGGCACTACAAGCAAATCATCAGCACCTCGACCGGAAAGTGAAGACCTCAGATGAAAACCCCTCACCTCTGGGAGACTGGCTGGCAGGCAGACACTAATCCTGTTCCCGCAGCAGTCCCCAGAGTACTCTCTGGAGTACTCCCTTCCCTGTTCAAGAAAGTATTAAACCTAGAAAAAAAATGGGGCGATTGGAGTCTCACTTTTTATACAGAATTTTCAGACCTGGGATGTGAATACACTGCCTCAAACCTCAGAAATGGTGTGTGGTAATTCACCTCCCAAGTATCCTCCGGCTGCTCTCCAGGCACATCCTTTGTGTAGAGTGATGCTTCTCACAGCAGGCAGTACTGGGGCGGCTTCAACACTGGAGCATCTGCAACACAGACACGGTGAAGAGCGAGGTTTCTGCACCGAGCTGTCATCAGTGTTACTTAAGCACTAACCAGGGGAGGACAAAAGAGCGGGCCTAACCTAGAAACCTCCTCACCTTTCACAACAGAAACTGCACTCCGACTGTTCATCTCTACCATCCACCAATGGCAGTGCTCAAGAAGAACTGATCAGCATCTCTTTGCCATCAACATGGCTCAATGTTTCTGATGCTTGGTCTGTCTCCTATCCTCTGACTTCAGTGTTTACATCTCCACCCTCAAGCCACTGGAATAAAGGCAATACACCTCCACCGTCTCGGAGATCAGTCCTCACCCTACATCTTGTGCTATGCCAGGCACAGGTGTCCAAAATGGACCCCAGAGGCCACAGTACTCAGGCTCACTCGCACAGCCCATTCACTGTACATGTGCTACACGTACACACACACTTTATAGACTCTGGGATGCCAGTGCAAGATTCTAGATAACCTTATAGCTTACATGGTTCTGTCACTCACAATTGAGTAACATTTAAAAATTAAAACAATCAAGAATTGAAAGGTGAGTTGCAAACCATGGTTCAAACGTAACAGTGTTTTAACTGTAATGTACGTAAATTGCGTTTACATAGCACTTACTACCCATGAGGCACTTTGTGGTGAGTAGCACCCAACTGTGTAACTCGAAGTCAGTGGTTAGATCCTGTGGTTAATTCATTATAAAGTTTAATAATGTGTTCTCAGGGACTGCATGCATTTACCCCAGTTTATTGTGCCTTAAATCCAATTAATAGGAGTTAGATTACATCATTAGTGTGAGCTTAGTGGCACAGTGCAAATGACTGGTGTGAAGAACATAGGGCTGGAAGAGGATAGGGATTGTTGGGTTCATAGAAAGTAAAGGTTGTGATCTAGCTAAGGCTGCAAAATTCCAGGAAGCAAGGGGGTTAATGGGGATCAATACCCAAATGCAAAGTTCACAGTAGCAGTAAAGCAGTCTTAAATTAGCTGCAGGCTGTATGAATTGTTCAATGATTTAATGCAGTTTTCAATTGCCCAGCATTCATCTCGGCTGTGGTGCCAACAGCTGAGGGCCAACGAAGCCCGCAAAGTATTAGCTCCATTCATTAAGGAAGGAAATCCTCCCTGAATTTCTCCACAAATTACTAGACACCTTCTCCACCATATTTTTCTGGTGCCCAGTATTGACTTTGAATGGCCTTTGAAATTGAGGCCCTCGGCTTTTGAAGAAAAGGCATGATGCATGACCCTATCAACCATGTATTTGGCATCCATCTCAAATGACTCTTGTGTAGAAAGCAGAGTACCTATTCATTTTGATCAGTTCCAATATATGTTTTTCACCTCGTTTAGGGTGTGCATATTATAATTTCTTTAAGTTCAGTTTCTAGAATCTTCTTAAAAATTGAACTAATCCTTTAACATTTAGTAAGATTATAATTGTAATTATTATATAGCTCTTACTACCCCTAACAAGGCATCAAAGCACTTTTCCACGAGTAGCAAAGTACTCTAGAACCCAAAACGATTAGTGTAGGGAGATATAAGTATAGTATTAGTTTTAGGAAAGTAGAATATCGCTGTCCCTAGGTTCTTGTACAGTTAGTTCAGTCCAAAATGGACAGATGCTGAAAATAAAACTGTCTTAAATAGTGATCAAATATTTATTCTCAATGACAAAATAATGCAAGAAAAATAAATATATGCATTTCATCATTGATAAAAAAAAACCTTCCCTAAAACCAATACAACAATACAAAGAAAAACAATGAGACACTTCGTTATACACAACACCACATATCTACAAACACATAAAACATATAAAACATTCAACATAAAATGAATCAACACTCCAAACGTCAATATTGTCCATATATACATACAACTAACAGATTAAATCTAATCACATTTGTTTTCAAATAATTACACAAAAAATCCAAATATTTCTTATCTAAGAGAACATCGCAAAGATAAATACTAGTAACGTCAGCACATGTGCTCACTAATACTCCTCCATCCAGTCCATCTCAGGAGTATAGTCCATTTCTCATATTACTTCAAGATTGCACTTTTTAAATAGCCTTAGTCCATAGTATCTGAACTTCTGTTACCTTCCCCATACCCAAGACTAATCCACTGGTGGGAGAATCCAGTGCAGCCATTCTCGCTTACCGTTTTGCCAGTTTTTCCTGCAGTCACTAATATGTGCATGTTATTACACGGACAAGTCTACGTAGGGATTTAGATATAACGGGGTACTCAGCTGGTCCCTCCACAGAGAACTTGACAATACCTGAGTTATGAAGATCAAAGACATGAACAGCTGCTAATGTAGGACACAAGACAAAAAAGTATCTCCAACACCCATTCCCCTATCTAAACCTTCTCATATTGCAAAATTAATACATACTCTATAACATGGTTGGTCTAGAAACTGTCAAGCAGGAATGCATTAGTAATTAAAAGAAAGTGAAATAAATATACAGACATATCTAGAAATATAATAAATTACATGCAAGAAATAGATGCAATACATTAAATGCAATAAAATGCATGACAACCTGTGAGATGGAGAAAGTACAATAGCTACCAACGCTCATACAGAATGAATTAAAGGTTTCTTTTCTGACAACTGCAACAGCTTCAGCAACTTCTGTGAATCTGAGTATAAATGCTGGTGCTCCATCTGGTGACACCTTCTTTGATGTTATTTAATCTCTGGCCTTTTTCAATCTGAAAAGTCCTATCAAACGCTAGCTTTAGTCGTTTTAGAATATAAGCAATCATAGGTTCCCTGTATTCCACCTACACTGGAAGGCCTACAATCCCAATGTAATCCCTTGTTTTCCTGTTCTCCAGATTTTCCAGCTCTGTGGCCCACTTGGCAGGCACATTGCAGGTGAATTTTTGTTTCCTCATCTTATCTCCCAACAACCCTAGTGTAATTACTTTCAGGGGAGTGATCTCCTCAGGGTAACATGTGATCTTCATCAATCAGGTTGTGTAATGCTGTTATAATCATTCACTTATTGTTCGTATGTTTTGATGCGGAAGGCTGGTTCTTTTTGACGCCAGGTTAGGGTGAATCCTGCACTCCTTCAGGTTTGGTAGAGCCCATTTTAAAATGTGCCTAACTCTGCGAGGCTGGAAGGAAAATCCTAAATCATTCACAGAAAAAGACAAACAAATCAATGACCCACTACTTCAAAGACGGATAGGTTGAACAAGTGCTTGTATTATTTATTTTTATTACATCTAATTCAATGGCACAGCCACAGATCTGTTCTGCGTTTTATGCATACAATATTTCTGCCAAATGATTTTTTTTTAAAACAATAAACTTTCAAGATGAAAAATTAAACCTCGAACAACTACTAACAAGTGTGGGCCTTTGGCCCTTTGTGATAGGTCACAGTCATCTGTTCATCAGCATTTGGAATGACACCTGAAACAATAAAATATCCTAGAATAAAATGTACTCTTTATCAGAATGTCACTGTCAAGTGACTAAAATGTACTGACTGAACAAGACTCTGTACATAACATCAAAAATGAACTTGTCTTGAATGTCTATTTCAAAATCTTCCACATATACTTTTACATTGAAATACAGGCTGACACCAAATGGCACCATCCACTGTTGTACAGCATAGTGTATAGACCAAACGCCACCAGCAATGTTGCCCTTCAACAAACAAAGTGATCGAAGAAATGCTTGAATTGATCCCAGCCATGCCCTGTAAGTCACTTCCTGTTCTGTCTTCAATGTCCCAGAATGACGACAACTTCTGCACCAGCATTGCAAATACGTCTTTCCAATGATAGTTCATACTCAACCACAAAGCCAAGCATCCAACCCTCGAGTCAGCGTCATCTTTTTTTTTTTTTAATTTAAAGAAAAATTCTCCATGTCTACAACATAGACCAATAAAAAGTCAAAGCATCCTCCCTTCACTGTTGCGCAACTTATTTTCTTGTAATCCCCATTTCTCCTGACAACAGTTAAGCGGCAACCAACAAAGAAACACACACCTCAGTCCTAATGACAAGACCTCCTTGAAGCCAGACAGTTAAATTATTCTGCTTGGGCAAGCCAGGGTGAATCTAAGTTAAGGTGCTTGAGGCACAGAGAAGCACAGCGACAGGATTGTGAAGGAGAAAAAAGGGACTCTGATAACCGCAGGCAAGATTTGGAAACACAGAAAATGAGTCCAGTGTTCACTGTGTCACAGGACTCAAGCTGGGTTTCACTGATGACGGCCAAATGGGAAAAAAACAGTCTTGGATTTTTCTCATTTATGTCCAAAGGGGTTTGACAGGTTGAACTGTTGCTGTACGTACAGGACCAAGTGTAATTTGTGTATGGCTGGTCTCTTTTCGGAGGCACAGTAGGTGAAACATGATGACATGAAATGCAATAACTGAGATGAATTCAAACATTTCTTCCTTTTCTTGGTTGCTTGCTGAAGTTGTTGCCCTAAGCGTGATGAGTATGGTCTGACGTCAGTCCTGGCCTCACTGTGCCATAGGACCCCTAATGCACTTCATTGATGAGGGCTCAGTAGGCTAAAAAGAAAACACAATTAAACTTTCAGGCTATTTCAGTGCAGTTGATTTTAAAATCCTTTCCGAACTTCGACCTACAGTATCACAATAAATTTCAATACCCCACGTTTGAGGCATATATCAATGTGAAGTGTAGTAGATAATGCCTCACTGAAGGAAAGGTGTACACTAAAAGCACATGGGACATTTTTATTAGTAGCCACAGTTGCGCTCCCAAGGACCTGGCAGCTGGACATTCACTCTTCAATGACTATCTGCATTCTCCCCAGAAACCCACACTCTAGGTGAATTTAGCAAATTCCTCCTCACTTGCCTAGCCTCGCTGCCGACTACACCACATCCTGCTCGGTACTAAAATAAAGTTAGGAGTAAAATAGAAATTTCCTCAAAGTAAAAAGAACTGAGTTTGTACACAGCAAAAAAAAAAGAACAAAAAAAAGCAAGAATAGTTTAACAACTCTGTCCCAGGAGGTGGATCCTGAGGCTAAAGTGCCATGTTGCTCTCACCAGCACTGCAAAATCACTGCTGCAGACATCCAACCATCAGCCATAGGTCTCTCTACAAGATTTTGTTGCCAGACAGGTCTCTTTCTGTGGCACTTCAAACCACCATGATTCACTTCGTCTACCTTGCTTCCCAGAATACCCTCCGCATTAGAAGATGCCCTGTAACACTCAAGCCTAGAGATGCTACACGCATCACCAGATTCCACTACCAACACATTCCTCCTGACACAATTTTAAAAGGACCCAAAATTGCAGGTGATTCCCCGCTAACCAACATCAGTTTCTTTACCAACACCATGCCTATTCCACACACAAGTCTTCACCCGGTGGCTCCTGTCGAGCAACTCTTGTATTTGCCTTAGTGTAGTTTAATTTTCTCAAAAGACACATTCTTGTGTCCAGCCTTTTGTCTTACACCACTCCTCAGCCATATGGGTTTCAATTTCAACCCAGCTATGCATCCTCTTAGACTGACAAAAGGTGACACGCCAGTCACACTATCTGTTGTTGTCTAGTTTGCCCACAGTGCCTCAAGTAACTTTGTTTCAGGTGCTTTGTCACTCTACTACTCATTGGACACAACTTCCCAATAATCTATTCATTCACTCAACCAACTGTTGGTTCGTAAAGAGTACGGGTGCGTCTTGTGGTAAACAATGCTCAAACTAAGCAAGAATTCCTCGCTTTGCAGCAGGATTGAACGGAACACAGCTGGCAGTAAACAACTCTGTGCACACCGTCAGAGGCAAACTCATATCTCAAAAATGTAAGTACAGATTACAGAGCCAGAGGTGAGTAACTTACATACCTACTTTTGACCAATTTAGTGCTGTAATCCACCAGCAACATTACTTATTGCAAATTAAGGGACCCATGATACCCAAACCCAGTTTGGGCCATACTTCTTTGGAGCCTAACGAGTCTTCTTCATTACCACACACTTATCCCTCCTTGTGTGCTTATTGCACTATCTAACACCATCCTCCACCATGCGATCTACATTGGGCCACCAATGCCTCGGTCAGACTCCTCTTCAAATGGATTTTATGGCCAAGATTCACAATTCTTTTTCTAATCCCAAATGGAGAGATCAATCCATCTACTCTGAACAATTCACCTCCAAGTAAACATAACTCACACCTCATATCCCAAAACTCCTTATCTAAATCAGATAATGCAATAAAATTAGTTTGGCCCTTCACCATCTGGTTTTTACTCCTCACAAAGATATTATCTGCTCCTCTGGTATCCTCCAACTTAATTTTCTCTACTGAATTCAGACACACTCTGTGAATACATTCCTCCTGGGTCTCAGATACCACCTATCAATCGAGTTGTCCTAGGTCCCAGTAAACACATCACTTACTGGAAGCCTAGCCAAGCAATGAGCCACCTTTGCGTTCAAACTCTTCAAGTATTGTACTTTGAAACTGATATCCCTAACACCTTTCCCCATACATAAAAGTTTTAAAAAGTGGTTGACAATCACTTCAACCTACAAATGGTACATCCCAATCAAAGAATTTGAAGTGATTGGCCACACAATAACAAGCAAGTGCTTCTCTCTCAATCACAGAGAAGTTTCAGCACCTCCCAAAAGGAATAGGGGGCAAATGCCACCACTCTTTCCTCACAATCAACCATCTAAGTAAGCCCAATGCATTATCCATGAAAACAAGTGTTGGTATTTAAAATTGTCCTCTGGAGCATATCAAAGTTCACATTCACCAATTTCTTTCTTGATTAATTTCAAATTATTCTGCTGTTGCTTTTGATTTGACCCTTCAAAATTATCACCACTGTCATAGGATGTGCAATCTTTGCAAAGTTCTGAAAAGACTTAAAATAGTACTCAATTAAGCCAAGTAATTGGTATGGAACTCCAGCAAAATCCATTTTGGGCTAAAACCAACACCAGAAATTGTGTGATAAGAAATTATAATTACGCCAAAGTAGTTAGAGTAATTTCAGTAATTAAACATTACTCCTGTGATGTGAAATTACCAACATGATGTAATTATGCCAGCTCAAGTATTTTTCGGCTGAGAAAATATAGCTAAATGCTAGATGACCCTTCTCACACATTTACACATAAGTGTGTTTAATTTTGCGGTAATTACGCTAGAGAGAAATACCCCAGTTACGCCAACTTCTAGTGATAAGTGATTCTACTTACACAAAACTGGCTCTTCCATTTCTTTACAGGGATTCAATTTTTCTCTAATCTTTGAGGACCTCCATCAAAACCCCACTGTGGTCTTCCTTTCACTGCAGTGTACTAAAATATCCAAGAAGAATGTCACCTGATCTATGCTCACCAGAGCACTTTTCCTGACCCACTCCGGAAGTATGCAACCACAAATGCTAAGCCAAAAGGCATCCTAACAAAACAATAAGCCCCCAAAGTGTTACAAATGAGGCAAGATACCTATATCCTCCCGGTAACTGTATTTGAGGGTTTGCAAATGTTAAATCCATCACTCTGAAAAGTTGTGCGCCCTCACCAATAATAATTCTTCCACTGTCTACTCATATATTATAATTCAGATCACAGAAATTTCCACATGATCTTATAATCCTCTCCAGCCCACAAACAACGGGCACCAACACTACAGGTGCAAACCACTAAGACTTTACTTTTCCCCAACCTATATGATTCTTGTCTTAATAGGGCTAAGGATCATGTTGGGAACTGTCCTTACCTTGAAGACCACTGTTTCTCTCCCACTTTCAGCATAATCATTTGTTCAAAATATCTGGGTTAACTTGAATTATTTGTAAAGAGTTTATAAAACTTTTTTCACAATGTCTTCACCATTACTCATATGGAAGACCACAATCACTTGTTGAGGTGCACTGAGGATTAGTGAGATACCGAGTTTGGGGTGATGTCTCCAACACAACATATTGCCACCTCTCTTTATCATATAGACCTTGATTACCCCTTTCTTTAAACTCTGTTTTCATAAGAGTATAACAAATCAACCAAATCTTAGTCCTGCCATAAGCTCCTGGATTTAGGTCTGGTTTGGACAACCTAATTTCATTGCTCCCAACAATTATCACCCAATTCTGTCATCAAATAAAGTGTAAGACAAACTGGAATCCAATAACCATCGGGTTACCCAACGTAGTGACTCAATCAGGCATTATAAGTTTATCTTCATCTACGGGACTCAAATCAGTCACATTTAGTTTGATTTGTTTTACAGCTTCTTGAAATTCTTCAACTTGCTGTGCTCTGCCAGGTTTTCAAACCCCTGTGTGATGCTCTTGCCTTCCACACTCCGGGCATCTCTCACAAAACCATTTGGAATGTTAGATAACACTAAGATACTTCTTAAATATTTAGCCCCAATTTCACTCATTCCTTCACTTGCTCTGTTTTCTAGTTCAGTATCCAACGTCTTTGAATTATAATTTTCCACAGTGCTAATATCATTCACCCACTCAATTCTGCTGCCACATTACTATAACTAACTCTGTCAAAATCATTTATCTCCTCTACCTTGACCTTGTATCATGACAATAACTTCCATTAAATATTGACTTTTTTATAACATTTATCTTGTACTCTGTTGTCATTAGTGTATCACATCAGTTTGCCCCAGACTAAAGAGTCAGTCAGGTCACAAAATTCACATGTTCTAGCCAGATTTTTAAACTAGCTACTTAGTTCTCCACACTTTATTTTCTTCTGCTGGCTTACACAATTGTGTCCCTTATTGATTCTATACTTGCATGTGTTACTAAATGTTCTCTAACATTTTTACAGATGTTTCGTAAATGTCCCTCACTTCACCCTCACCATTGCTAATAGCTAGTTTATCAAGACTCTCATAAATATTCCTCGATTAGATGTCATTGTTGTGGAGAAGTATTACCTCTTTCCTAACTGCTGAAAAATGTTCACCATGTATAGCTATTTGATAGGATTTGAAAAGGTTTTTTCCAATGCTTCCAAGAAAGATGTTGCTCTTCTGAGAGAAGGAATAGTGGTTGTGACATGCTGGATACAGCCATTTAAGTCTCACATTATAAAATACAACAAACTAAAAAAAAAAATATGACAAATTAACACAATAATTTAAAACATGTAATTAATTTGACTATATCCAACGTGCTTGCACAGGTCACCAATACGTTATTCTCAGAGAAATGGTCTATCTAGATATTGCCCACATGACTCTGGTAATCACAGTATTATGGGATCATCCTGAATGTAGCCTGTGCAGCCAACAGAATTAATCCTCAGAACAATTGGCCATGAAATCAAATATGAAGATGCTGGTCACCCTTAATTCACTTCCACTCGATCAGGTTCTGTCTTATGTTCTTTATCCTGTAGCTGGAGCGCTCCACTAGAGAATATTGTTCTGACCTCTGTTTATAAGGTGTGCAAAGTAGTTTCTGTAGTGTCAGCGGATGACCCTTTATTATGCTTTGGCACTTTCCGAACTGCCCATCCAAGGTGGCTGCCAGCAATAACATGAGGCCATGCTAGCATCATGTAAATGCCTGTATGAGGTGAAGTGAGAGGAAAAGTTTGTTGTAGATGCAGAAGCGTGGAAAGGCTCCTCATAGGTGTAGGTGAGCTAGCATAGCATGACTCTCCCAGTTTAACCACTTCTAGAGATAGTGCCGCTGGAGACGTGCAAGGTTAGCGCCATTAAAGTTACATTATTTACTTCCAGGTCATGGGTACCTTAAAGTTGGAAATGCTAAATACAGAATTTAACAGTACCTTCTTTCACCATACGTTTCCTTACTCTGATTAATAAAATATCCCCAATACTAGCTCAAGCTGCACCGACAGGAACATACAGGGGTTTGTTGTGAACCTGCTTCCTTCACATGTTGCCATGTCTTGCAGGTGACACCTCAATGAAGAAAAATCTACACTATGCAGTAGCATTGGTTACTCCACCAAGTGCCTGGGAACTGAAAAGCCACTCTGCAACATTCTACCCTACATCCCCCATTTCAGGTTTTTATCACAAGATGTCACACTCCTGGCCCAGCCTTAATGATACCATGAATATTAGCAACCAAACATCTCCAGCCACACCTTCTTCTTCATCTGTGTCAAGATTAAACACTGAAGTACATACCTAAAGGAAGCATATACTCACAAACGTCCTTAGACATTCACCAGAAAGACTCAAGTACAAGGACATTCTGCACAATGAACAAACACCATCAGAGCATTGCACAGTACACCAAGCAAGTACAGAGCATCACTAGTATATCCTTTTCTTTCGAAACATCACTTAAGAACTTCATAAAATCTGATAAGCTGTAATACATGACACTCAAATTAAACTATGTTTCCCGTGAAAACTTCACAGAAAAGTCCCACCACTTAGTTCTTTGCCTGTGTCCACTCATCCCTTCCTCTTCACCAGTGTTACAACCACGAATGAGAGCACCCAGGAAAAGATCTCTGGAAGCAGGCATGTTCAAATTTGAAATGTTTTTATCATGTAGATCTGTACAGCAGCTAACCAGGTATATGAGTTAGTGCCCCATCAGGAGCTTGATGTTATCATCTCAGTCCCTGCAGGTTCGAACTGACAGCCACAAAATCCTGGGGCACCACATGACATCACAAGACCTTAACAAGACCCTCCGTCAGGGCTAGGAAGGGGACAGGTCACTGTCACAACAGTAACAATGGTTTCTTTCTTCGAATCTTGAGTGTCAGTTTTCTTTAGTCCTTCCCTGAAGCAGAGACAGATCTGTATTACTTTGAGATAAGAACACACACGGGTGTTAGCGTGCAGTTCAACATTAACAAGATGGCTTGGGCATCATTCGTTAACATCCATGTATTTTCTTCTAAAGTCCCAAGACGAGGCATGTGAGATGTACAGAAACAAAATAGCACGCCACAAAGTTACGAGAAGATGGAGAGGACTTCATCTTTCCAAAGCCTCCACTTGTTGTGGAAGCCAGAATGATACAACTGAGATTGTTGTTGCGACTTAAATTTCTACTTGCAGCTTAAATGTCTGAACCATCCGAAGGCCTCCGGCAGGACAGCTCTGTAACTTTGTTACTTCTCTACTTGTTTTAATTTACTTTTAACTGGAAAGGACAGAGAGGAAAAGGATAAATCAGGTGATGATATACCTCACTTTCGCATGCTGGACTCTAATTTATTCCCCATTGCTCTTTTCCCTCCCCTGCAAAGGCCTGAATACCCCATGCACTCTATAAGTCAAGCTTGCCTTTACCTTCTGCCCCTCGGCATCAACCACAGGTGCACGGTCTGTAACAGAAACAAGACATCATTAGGGAAAGTGTAATGCAATCCAGCCTGCAACACAGTCAAACATAATTTAAATCTTAAAGGTGGGTTATGGAAAGGGCCCAGCTAATCAGCAAATTGACAGAGGACACAAATTGAGTTAAGTTTCAGGTACGTATGATGGTGAGGTATATATGTCTATATGTCTGTAAGGCACTATGGGCCTTTACAGTCCTCCAAGAGCTTTCAGCCAGAATGCAGAACAGACTATAGTGTATCCAAACAAGACTGTCCTTGGGAGCTTTTGGAACCAACAGCAATTTACCTCCTAAGGCCTTTCTTTTAAATCACAGATACATTTCTTTGCCTCTGTTTGACAACCTCAGCATACTGGCCCTCATTCTGACCTTGGCGGTCGGCGGAGAGACGGCGGTCGGACCGCGAACAGACCGGCGGTATTAAAAATGGCATTCTGACCGCGTCGGTCACCGCCGCGACCGACCGCCACTTCCCCACTCCGACAGCCACGGCGGTCATGACCGACGGGCTGGAGTCTGCGCACTCCGGTCCGGCGGTCGACCCAAGACCGCCAACGGTATCATGACCCTGCTTACCGCCGCGGTTTCTGGCGGTCGGGAACCGCCATGCGAACCATGGCGGTAGGCACTATCGGGGCCAGGGAATTCCTTCCCTGGCACTGATAGGGGTCTCCCCCACCCCCCACTGCCCCCCCGAGTCCTCCCCCCACACCCTCCACCCCCCTGCCACCCCCCAGAGGTGGTACGAACCCCCTCCCCACCCCCACCCCGACATGCACATACACGCACCCCGACATGCACACACCCCCTACATGCACATATACACACCCCCTACACACACACATACACAACGGGGACACATACCCGCACACATACATGCCGACATGCGCACCCGCCGAACTACACACATTGCCCATAGGCACAGCAGCACTCCCCGCCCGCATGCACGCACTCACACACCCCCTCTACACACTCCCACGCACACCCCCATGCACGCACACATCACACCACACCCCCCCACCCCCTCCCCTCACGGACGATCAACTCACCTTGTGCGTTGGTCCTCCGGGAGGTGACAGGAGCCATGGGGAGGTGACCGCCAACAGAAGACCGCCAACAGAAGACCGCCACACAGAAATGTGGGTCGTAATTCTGTGGGCGGTGTTCTGCTGGCGTGGCGGTGGAGGTTGACCAGTCTCCACTTTCCCGCCGACCGCCAGTGTGGCTGCTGGCGGTTTTCCGGCGGAACGCTCCCAGCGGTCAGAATGCGCACAGCGGCATACCGCCGCGGTCGGCGGTCTTCACCGCGGCGGTAACTCGGCGGTCTTGCGAAAAGACCGCCAAGGTCAGAATGAGGGCCACTGTCTTTAACTTAAATTTTAAACAGACTATACAAGTATCTTGGTGCATTGAACCATGAAACCTCAAGACAATGTTACAACTTCCAATTGGAGTATTGTATTACTCCACCAGCAACAAGTACAGGCAGAACTATGCAATGGATCATTCACAGACAATTGTAGAGCAAACAGATTTAATACCAATTTTGCTTGTGCCATAAATGAAAGCTACATAAAGTGTCCTGAATGGTGTTGGATATAGTTTGACAGTAAGTTAAAGAAGCAATTATAGATCATTGGGAGTGTAAAACACAGTATTCACGTTTCTATATTTGCAGGTATGTTCTACATGTAAGATTCTGGAATGTCAGCAAATCAAGACTGCTAATTACTATCATTTTGATTTTGTGTTTGATATCTTTTTAGGCAAGTTACAGCACATAATATAATCCAATCATACAAAAACAGTACAAGAATGTTATCAATTTTTCAAGGATGTGGGTGACCTACTGTCTGGCTACCTATGTTTCTACAACTCTGCTAACCAGTCTTTATCCAATTTGCCCAAACTAACACTTCTCAGCCAGAAGTGTTGGCAGACTGTTTACTTCTACCATGACACCTGAATTCATCACCTTGTCCCCTGTGCCTACAAAATTGCTGATTAACTAACTGCAACATGAGTGATGCGCAAGCTGGCCTTCTGCAGTAGCGTCTTGGTCAGTCTCGAGCACCACTCTTTCTCCAATATCACAATTTTGAGAACACTATCTGATCCTAACATAGATCCACTTCACTCGAAAGAGATACATCAGGCTGGCTCTTGGCCACGCAAAGGGTCCAATACAAACTTATCACCTAAACATTCAACACTGCACATGACAGAACACCCTCCCACAGCCCAAAATGACTAGTTCATCGTGACCCAATTCGCATGGTTTGCTTTGCTATCCAAAGCGTTCCCTCTGTTTTAAAGCCATCTCACGCCTCCTTGGCTTTTTGGCCTTCAAAACTGTGTGGACCCTTCCTGTGGAATGCTCTCCATAGTCAGTTCTGAGCCACCGATTGCTCCAACAATTCTGAAAACCCACCTCTTGGTCTAGAAAACACTTTCAGTCCATGACCATGCACTCCTAATTCCGCATCATCCCCTGCACCGTATTATAGAAGATAGGGTTGCGCAATGTGCAGGAGTACAGAGCTGAAGTCCACAGTTGCTGCATTTAATAAATCATAAAATGAGAATTATTTTGTGGAACTAAAGCAATAGCTGTATTGGGCACTAACGATTAGAGGTGCCAAGCCGCTTTAAATGGGGGTGCCAGGTTACTGTATTTTTGGTAGTCAGTGGGCCAAGAGAGTAAAGCAAGTGTATCCGAGTTGGACTGGGAAAAAGGTTTTTTTTTTTTTTTTTAAATTAAATAAAGTAGGTAAGTCGGAAGAACTAAGGTGGGCAATAGCAACACAGAGGATGAAAACAATAGCAGAGGGGAGAGAGTATACAAGTGCTAACACAACGTGGAACATGGTAGGGAGAAGCACCAAATGACTGATAACAACACAGTGTGTACAGGGCAAAAACTACACGATGGAGACAGCTGGAAAAGTATGCTCTCTCCTGGAGTGCTTAACAGAAACATAATAGTGCTTAAATGCAAGGAATGGAAGCATAGAAGCCAGCTAATAAAAAGTGATGGTACAAAGTCACTGCTTCATGGGAGGGACAAATAAAAGACTGACACGCTGAAAAACAAATAAGAAACATTCAAATTAGTGTCAGGAAAGAAAACCAATAGTAAGCAATGGGTGAGCTCAAAGCCTCTGTATGTTCTTGGTAAGCCCACAATATGGAATGCAAATGGCAGTGCACGCGCTGTATGGTTAGAAGGACCTAAAAAACACAGAAGATGTAGCAGCACATGTTGATGCAGAATGTGCTGAGTGGTTATCAAGCAATGGCTTTTGGGGGCTAGATTAAGAGTGCTGGGTGAAGAGTGCTGCATAGGAGCCCTGACTACAGGGGATTCTATTGAGTCACTAGATGAGAGCAATGGCGTGAGAGTGCTGGCTTTGAACTGGTGGAAGGTAAGTTGCCTGGGAATTGGTTATGATGAATGATATAGGAGTTCTTGCTTTGGGGTTTGGTGTGTATGAGGGCGGACTGTGGTGTATCCTGTAGGGGTGCTAGGCGGACGGCTACCCTACAAGTGATGGTTGGTGGCTTAAGCAGATTTCATACCTTGGTTCCTGAGTTTGAAGATCATATAGCCGGTGATAACAAGCAGCATGATGATGATGGGCAGGATGCAGGCTCCCAAAATATATGTGGCTCCTGGAAGAAATAAACACACAATGTGAGTGAGGCATACGGCAGTGGCATTTCAGTGGGGGGGGAGGTCTCACCAGGGGATAGAGCACAAAAGGTACCCCTAATGCTGGGTTGCATTCTGGAGCAGTGTATAGAAAAGGAATGTTCTTCCAGGGCTGTGCAGCATCACTGGGAAGTGCAAGTGCTTAATATGTCAAACAAAAAGTGGCAGGACCTAAAATATTTCATGGGAGTCCACTGGAGCTTGAACAACCAGCCAGAGAGCTCAACTGCCAGTGTCAGCATTAGCAACTAACCATCACAAGCTAACACATGTGACAATTTGGATTATTCTGTATCACCAAAGTTGTAGGAACCGCCTGGCTGAGTTATCATTTTAATGTTACAGTAAATTTCATTTTTAAACACTCTGCTTATAGGCGTTGCTCAAAAATAGACAGTGAGCGCTACCATGTGGTAGGCAATTGAAAATAAATTGCAGCGTTGATAAGTTTTTGTGCTGAGCACCAGCAAACACCGGCACAAATTAAGCACTTGGCCCTGCATAAACAGAGAGAGAGCCATCATGGGCATCCTCAAATTGGTGGAGCAATGTGTCTGGAAAGGGAGGTGAATTCACAGAACAGCCTAATTAATGAATGACCGCATATGTGAGGTAGCGCCCTCGGTAAGGAGATTTCTCTGTGTCGCATTGGTGGAATGCATGTGTGTGGATGAAAAAGCAGACTTAAGCTGGGCTTGATGGGGGTCACAAGGCTCGATTACCTCTAGGCTCCAGCGACACCCTCACTGCGAATGGCTCCTTCAGTGATATGTGGCTGACGCTGCAGGTGTAGACCTCGCCACCTTTATCCAAGTCTGACTCAAGCACCTCGATGGATGAGCTGATGCTGAATGTGTCATCCTGGTTGTGCCTGTGGCTGGAGGAGTAGGACTCCGAAATCTCCTGTCCATCTGTCAGACTGTCCTGTTGCACATTCCTAGTCCAATGCACTTGAACATCCAGTGGGAAATATCGTGCTATGTCACAGGTAAGCACTGTTTTGGGGACTGGGCCATCAGGGTGAGGTAGGACAGACAGTGTGACCCTTGGAGGTTCTGAAAAAGAGAAAAGAGAGTGCTGAACACACCATGACACAAAGAACAGAAACTGTCCAGTGTAAGGCATCACCGCCACTTGGACAACAATATGTGAGGGAAAGAGCCTTCAGAGACACTTGTGCCTATAACTGAGCCTTAATACAACCACTCCAGATTCCTCTTGTAGTTAAGCAGATCTTTAAATTACTTTAACATACCAGATTGTCAAGAGTAGCCACTTTATTCCTTCCACCTTTTTCTCAAGGAGCGACTGAATGGCACATTTTCTGTCAATCAAGTAATTTAACCCTAAAAAGAGAGGGGCTGAGGTGAAGGTATCCTATCTATCAACCTTCCTGGCACGCTATGTTATATTGTGTAACCTATTTAATATTGAAACCTGTTGTCTTCTACCACCTGCACGAATGAATGTGTTACTTATGTATTTGCTACATGGTCTTTTCATAAAAACATAGTTGCTGGTTCCAGTCTCTTATATCTCCTTTCCTATACATAAACTAACATTATTCTATTCTTCCTATGAAAAATAGCATTTATTGAATATATTCAGGTATCAATAGAAACGTGTGGATCAATACACAGAAAATATCAGTAGAAAATGTGTTTCACTCTCGAAATTCACAAGAGGAAACACAAAATCAGACTTACTTATAAGACACACCACTTCAGCCTCATCGATCACAGCAGTTGTTCTGAAAAGGAATATCCGCCAAGCACTCCGGGTAAGGTGGTTGTGAAATTTGTCAGGAATCCTTCATATTAGAATTTTAACTCATTAAGTGACAGAGCCTAAATGTGGTCATGAAGGTATGCTTATGACCAAATTTACCTTTTTTATGTCTGCCAGGAATTTACAAAGGAATTCCTGGCAGACGTGAAAAAAACCAGTTGAGATCTCCATGGAAGGGGTGGTAAGAGGGTGTTCCAAGGCGTAGTTTGACTTGGAAGTTTAAAAAGGCCCTAAAAAATGTACATTTTCAGCATTCCCAAACTACACTGCAAATTGTTGTGAATTTACTCTAGCGCAGGGCTGGTGTAATTTCCCTTTGAGGGTGAGGAGTCAAGGGATTACCCCCATATTTGCAGTTGCATCTCGAGGTGGGGGGATGGGGTGGATGAGTTGAGATCGGGACGGCACGGTGTGTGACGGGGACGACAAAAAAAATTATAATAATTTTTTAAAAAGCTTACCTTCCTCGCCATTCCACGCCGCTCATATGGCTCTGGTACTCTGGTACCCAGCCTGCCCTGCGGCCAATCCTAATGCATCTTTCATGCAGCTGGCAGCATGAAAGCAGCGTTATGATTGGACGGAGCATCCTGATTGGGAGCTCCGAGGCAGAGTGGGAGCCTCTGCCTGCTTTCTCCAACCCAGCAACGCAGTGCCGGGTTGGAGGGAGCCCTTTGTGCATGTGTGTTTGGCCGGCCTGAGACAACCAGCCATACATACATACGCACTGAGCGGGAGTGCTGTGCACTCTCCCTCCGTCCCTGTCACCGCCCATGGCCCGTCCCTTTTACAATAAAACCATAAACATAGTTTATTACGGTTTTATTGTAAAAGGTTTGCAACTGCTGCTGCTGTTGGCGGGGGACGACGCTCCTTCGCCGTAGCGGAGGAGCCGCCCCTGGTTGTAGGTTAAAAGATTTCTCTATAAGGAAAAACATCTTTTCCTGCAGAGAAAAAACATCAGTTTGCACAGTTCTGCTGTTAGTAGTTCTCAGCTATGGAGAACAGCTGGAATGGGATCCTCCAGGAAAAGCACCCCAGCTTCCCATGAGCATGCCTCGGAACTGAGAACGTTGGTAAATAAAGTACCAATGTAAACATATCTTCAGGCAGAGGTGGTGATTTCTGCCTGTACTATTATGTTTTCCAGTGTGTAAAAGGGGTGTAGCCACACGTCCGCAGAGATGGCACCATCTGATCAAGCTCTATGCAAGAGACCGGCTTTGCTAGCTTCCCCACCCGGCCATGGAGAGAGACAGAAGCATCCCTGGACATTGGCTTGAAGGAGCTGTGAATAGTGGCAGTTCTCGTTAGTTCGTTTACAGTGAACATGGCGGTGGCCATCTCTTCGTGCGTTGATGATCGAGGCCTCCAGCACTGCATGTGAGGACACAGGTCCAAAACGAGTTCTCCAAGCCAGAAGCAGCAATAACAATACTCTGGGTCTGAGGCGGGGGTGAAGCCAACTTTAAGTAAGCTTTCCTTCCACCCACTTTTTACCCCTTCCCCCGTGCATGGCTTAATACACTCAAATAATTCTATAATGTGTGGACACAAGGGATGGGCACAATTGGCAGAGTTTCATTCTTTCTAAATTCTGCTGAATTACATGGAATTCCACGAGATTCTGCGGAATTCCACAAAGGTGCAGGCTGAGCACCGCAATGTGCACTGCATACCCCTTGGTGCCCTTATATAAGCGTATAAAGGGCACCAAGGGGTATCCACTCCAGTGCACAGCACACATTACATACTTATGTAAGGACACCGAGGGGTACACAGTGCAATGCATACACCTCGGTGCACTTGAATAGGTATGTAAGGGTCCCGAGGGGTATGTATCCACTCCAGTGCAGTGCATACCCCCAAGTGCCCTTACATACTGATGTAAGGGCAACGAGGGGTATGTGTGGCACTTGAGAGGTATCCACTCCAGTGCATACCCCTTACTTATGTAAGGGCACCAAGCGATATGCACTGCACTGCAGAGGTTTAAACAGGGATGGAAAAGGAAGCAGTCCCTCTATGTTTAAGTGACAGCCGAAAAAGTTTAATTTTCAGTCCTTTTTAAACATAGAGGGACTCCTCCCTTGCCCAGCCCTGCTTAAAAAACTATTACAGAGCTGATTAATTCTGCTGGTGGAATCCATTAGTAATTCAGCGTTACACAAGTAACACCAAATTACTAAATTCAGCCAATTCCGTCAGTGAAATTAAACATTTCACTCCACAGTAGTGGACATCCACACATCTCAAATGGTGAGGGGAAGCATCTAAATACCTATGAAACTGGAACTTACAACACAGCCCAAGCTAAGAGAACTAAGAATTACCAGCAGCAGCTCAAATAGGCCTTCTACTGAGTCCAACCGCAGGGCTCCCATGTTGCTTGCAGAATCATCTAGAGAGTTTTGCCAACTCTAAGATAACCACCCAATTTGTTTTTAAAGCATCACACCTGCATCCTTTTTGGCGGGGTTAGATCTATTATCATCCACATTAGTATTTTTTTGTATTTATTCTTAACACTTCTCAACAACTATAACTTAGCTTTTTGCTCAATGTGAGATCCATTTAACCATGTGCCTGAACTATTTTTTTAAGTTCAATGTTCAGTCAAAAATGTTGATTTCACAAATGACAGCGGGCTGGACATATTGCATTGTGTGACGCTCTATTTCATTAGCTTGCACCATAATTTACCGAAATCTGCAACAAAGCTTTGGATATGAACTTGTTCCAAACTAGTAGCCCGGAGAGCTCTGCAACTCCTTGGTAGTCTCTGCTGAGCTTGAACAAGATCACTGATCAGAAAGGGAGTTCTAGTAGCAATCAGAAGGACCTATGTAGTTCTCCTTTACTTCCATAGCCAGGCCAAGTCCACACCAACATGGACAGAACACCCACCCCCTAACCTAATGACAGACATGTGGCTTCTCACCTTGGACAAACAATTGAATGATCTGCTGAGCGTGGCTCGAAGGTGTGGTGATGAGGCAAATGTAAGTCCCTTCATCCTTCACACCAACATCCGCAATGGTGAGGGAGGCGTCCCCCAAATCCAACAGCAATTGTGGGTCTATCCGCGTACGAGTTGGCCATTTTCTTGCCTCAGGGCCCGGGGAATGCTCGTGAATAGTGCGACCGCTGCCTTGGTGTTGGATCCTCCACTCCACAGCAGTCGCATCCAGGCTGGGCGACAGCAGACCGCAGTCCAGCCTCACCGTATTCCCAATGCTGGTGATGAGAGAAGGTGTGCGGGTGAAGACACTAAGGTCCACTAGAAATGAGAAAGGGATGGTCAGGAGAAAGAAGAGATTTGTGTATGAATCATTTACCAAAGAGAAAACACAAAGTCTAAGGCCACAATTATGAGTTACCCCGAAATGGAGTTTAAAGTTAACTACTCAGTAAAATGAGATACTCGAGTGTTTTAAACTGACAATGACTCATAAATGCTACCTATTATGAGTTCAACCATCCAAAATGGGGCCTAATATGTGGATTTTAATGCCTTCTGAGCCATAACACAAATGGACTGCTCATTACGAGGCATTTCCCCCGGCATATTTCAGGTATGATGAGCAGGAAGTTGCGAGTATCTAATTTTTAATGTACCCTGTAAATTCCCTATGTAGAAAAAGAGTGCAAACTCTGGAATTCCGATACGTGCAGTAAATGGAGTTACAGCACATATCTCATTTTTACAGGGCACTCAGACTCAGTCCTTCAGTGAGAATTGTGACTGAATTTCTTTTAGTTCCTAGAACTGGAAGCCGAGCCCCAGGGAAGCCTTTAATGCTGCAGCAGTGTGCATGGGAAGGAAAACAATTCCAGGACTAAATCAACATCTAGACTTAATTCCCATTTCCCCACAAGCTTATTCTAAAACATGCATGTTGGAAAGCATGTTTGTGCACAGAGAGGTTATCCCATTATGCCGAATTAAACCCAGTTTTACTTTTATTGAGCTAGCTGTGCAATCAAGAAGCGAGCGAGACGTCTTTCTTAATTTAGGCCCTGCAGTCTCCCCATGAGATGGAGGTCAACCTACTCCCATGCTCCCTATGGTAGAACAGTAAGCACATTCCATGGTAAAACAGAGAGCACATTTTTATTTCCCTGTTATCCAGGAGCAGGTGGTCCCTGTTGGGTATGGGTATTGGCTAGGGCTGAGCCCCTCCACCATTCCAGCCCACGGTGTAGCATTGTGTTTGATTACTCTGTCCACCTTTGATTACCTAGTACTGGTATTATCCCCTTGTCGCTGAGTGGCACCTTCAGTCGGGGATGCAGTCTGGGTTGTCCATCACCTTGGTTGTGATCTGGCACAGTCTTTGTCACTATTGTGATGCTAACATTTCCATTTGGAATCTGAATGTAAAAAATGAACCAAGATGATGAATGGGTTGGCTCCTTCTGTTCAAGCACTTCCTCTTCCGGTTCCAGTCCCACCTCTTCCTTTCTGATTTCAGTTATTTCCTGTATAAGCTCTGTCTCTTTGAATTCAGGCCTTGCTTCTTCCTTTTCAAGGCCAGTCATTTCCTCTAAAGTCCCCATCTCTTCCTGTTGGCCATCCACAGGGCTTCGCTCAAATCTAGAGATATCCTGGTTCACCTCCACTTTTTCAAGCCCTGCATTCTTCTGCTCAGGTTTCATCTTGTTAGGTTTACTGGGAGCGAAGTAACGACTGATTTCACAAGTCACTTCCTGCCCATTGCAGTCAGCATGTAGGACAGTCTCTGCTTCCGCCACCCCCATAGTTGCTCCTGAAAAAGGGAACAAAAAACCAATGAGGTGAAATAGGCAACTTTTTCATGCAAGTCACACAATCTGACCACCAGCCTATTCTACAAAGGTTACCTCAGCCACACAATGGAAAGTTTCAGAAATCGCCAAGACAAAGAAAGGTAAGGTTACAGAAGCCTGGAAAGTCTCGCAGAACACCATTTAGGGCTGTATTTGGTAATGAAGAAAATCACGCATTTATGACAGCTAAGACTAAAAAGGCCTTAGAAGCATGCACTGCAGAGGCCAGCAGTGATTGTATGCAATGAAACAGTAGCCCTGATTTACATACAAGACACGTACTACAGGAAAGCAAGTAAAGTTGCTGCGCTGTGTTGCATGAATGGGAGAGAGACCAGCACCTTATCTATTAAGATGTGGTGTTGTTTTGCTCTCACCCTTTGCTGGCACTTTTTTAGCTGCCATGTGCCAACACAGACATTCTTGCGCCATAGTAAAATGGTGCCTGCGTTGTGAAAAACATAGGTTATGCTTTAAGACATTTCCCACTTTGTACGCATCCAGTACAACAAAGCACACAAGCAAAGTGGAGAAAAAAGCTGAAAAACGAAAACATTTCTCCTTGTTACGCCTGCCTTGGGAAGATGCCAGATTTTTTTACAAATCCCTCTCTACGCATCTTTCTAGATGGAGATTTGCATCAAAAACCATGGTTGGCTAAGTATGGTAAGGCACAGCTTTGTATTACCTTGGGTTAGAATCCAACACAAATTGCAACTCGCTTTGGACTGTGAATTCCACCACAACACTTTGTGCCGAGTTCGCGTTAAAAAAGTAACACAAACCCAATGCAGAGTCTCTGTAAATCTGGGCCTCTGTGTGTAGCAAAGAGCAAAGATTGATCACACTTAAGGAGCAGCTGAATTATAAGCCTGCTCAGAGTCAGGAATTCTCCCAGCCTAGAAAAAAGAATACAGAGGCTCTGCTCACATGGTATTTCATCACTGACACGTGGGGGTCACCAAACAGCTAATAGCATGAGGTGGGGGACGAATACTCTTCTGGCTGGGGCCAAAGGTACACTCTATGTACATCTGAAAGAATTGGTAACAATAAGTCTGTCATAGCGATGTGCTGCCAAGTCAGACCTAAAAATGGAATGATTTCTACACTGTACTATCTTTCTGGCTTTCAACTAATTACCTAGCACAAACATGTGGCAAATACCTATAGGGTAAGCCCCCCCAAGCCAGGTCGTCTATTACAGAGGTGGATTTCATCATGGGTGATGGGAGACATCTCCCTTTATGTGTTAGTTGCCTGGAGCAAGCATCTCAAAGTAAGATTTCCCTTTCCACTAACAATAGTCTGTTCTTGTAGCACAGTTGACTAACCTCTGCCTTCAAAAATGATGGCATCTTCTGCTATATCCTGGGGGTTGTAGTCGGTATAGTCATTCAAGTATTCTCCATCTGTTACCATGACATCCGGCAGGACTAACGTGGCTGAGTCATGGCTGAATCCAGAGGCAAATCCTCCCAAATGTCCAGCCTTCTCCTCCAGGAACATGCAGTCCAGGACTAGATCCACTTCTCGTTGCCCCTCAGTGCTGAGAACCGGGGGTGGTCCCCCACACCCTCCTAGAGAAACAATTCATGATTAAGATGTACCATGTACTTAGCAAAACTACAGCTGTGCACCTACTCACATGAACAGCATAGATTCAGCTATCATCACAGACTGCTTCAACTCAGGAAAAAAATAAGCCAGTGTTTCTACTGACACGAAACATTAAACCAAAACACTGATCCTCCTTACATGAAAATACACCAGCGTTTCTACTGATGCAAACAATACATCATAAGACTGTGTTTATGGACAGGAATTCCTAATGAGAAACAATAAATCAAAATGCTGATTTTACTCACATGAAAAATAAACAAGTGTTTCTAGTGATATGGGACCGAACACTGATTCTGCTCAGATGAAAAATATATCAGTGTTTCTACTGACATGAAACAATACACAAGTGTTTTCACAAACATGTATGAGAAAATATTTCAACTCACCTGAAAAAATACAACAATTTTTCTACTCAAATAAAAGAGAGCAGCTGTATTTCTACTCACAGAATAACAATATTTATACTCACGTAACAAAGCACACCATGAGCCTTTTTTCTAATACAAAAAAAAATCACAGAGCCCTTGCTCACATAAAGTACATTTTTGGTTGTATGCACATTGAAAACACCTCATCGTTTCTAACTACTTGAAAAGGCTGGGGTAAGGAGTAAAGGAGTGTTTTTATGAAGGAACCTGGCCAAGCTACACCCCACGAAGCCGCAAATGTAGAACAACACCCAGCGGGGCGGTGTCGGTGGAAAGAATACTAAAATTGTTGGTGACAGAAGTAATAAATGGATTTACTACCTCCGCAGCCAACCAGAGGGAGATTTTGGGGTATGTGCGCAGACCTGGTGGATAAACTTAATTCACTGGTCTTGAAAACTAAGGTCTTGGAAGACACTGTGGCAGAATTGAAAACCTTAGTCACAAATGATAGAAAAGAGTTAAGGGCAATAAAAAATAAAGAGAGAGCTTCAAGATAAGCTTGAAAATAGCCAGAGGAGAAACAACATAAGGGTCCTGAATGTGCCTGAGAGGGCAGAAGGTGAGGACATTAAGACGATCATTGTAGCTCTACTGAATTCAGTGGATTTGTCAGAAATTTCAGAGGACGTCCATGCAAATGATATTCCACGGGCACACAGGGACCCTTTTAGAAGACATTACAAAGGCCTCAAACCAAGGAAGATTCTGATTAATTTTCTAACGTACTCGATAAAGGAGCAGGTCCTGGCTAAGGCACTGACACAGAACACTCTGTAAAGCAGTGGGATTAGCTTTCAGATCAGGTCAGACATCTCATGTGCCACCCTGAACAAGCAGTGGGAATTAGGGAAAAGAACAGAGGAGTTTAAAAAGCTAGGTGCTATGGCCCAACTGAAGTTTCCCACCATTTTGAAAGTAATGCATAATAATGAAATACATAATTTGAGGGACCGCAATGCAGCAGACCATTTGATAGCGACAATAAAGGGAAATACACCCCGGGTACACTAAAGCAGATGGAATAGGTTGCTAATAGTTAGTCAACCTGATATTTCTCCTTTCTTTGTTATCAATATATTTTTGGAAAGGTGTTTTTTCATTTTTAAGTCACCATAGCAAGCACTTAAAGGGTGTGTATAAGCCATGAAGAAGCAAGGGAGTTATACGTGGTGTTTAGGGATATTGGGGGCATAGGGTAGCCACACAGGGTGCACCAGGTGAGGAGCTCAGGGGAAAATTACCACAAAAATGATAAAAAGTACTTAGAAACCTTTTCTCAAATTCCTTCCATGGTACAGCCTGGTATATTAAAGAATGTCCATGTGAAAACTTTAATAATGAGAGGATGGTAGTGACAGTTTAAATCCTTTCATGGAATGTCAATGGGCTCATGACGAGTAGGAGGAGGGTCAGATTGCTACAATACCTTAAAGATTTAGTGGCTCAAATTATAATCTTGCAAGAGACTCACCTCACTTGGAAAGAATGCCTGAGCTGTTTGGCAAGCAAACGTGGGTACGGCAAGTGGCATGCACTGATTAGAGTTGTAATGTGGAAGGAGTGGCTATTAAGGGAAAACAATGCCTTCAATCGTACTGTAAAAAAAATAAAAAAACACTGGTGAGATACTATGGGTCTGACATGGAAGATACTGAGCTACTTAAGGTGGTCTTTTTCTGCTCTAAATATTATGGCTGTAGATTTTAACACTATTATGGATTATTCTATTCTCTATACAGGTCTAATAACAGTAGAGCCAAAACATATCCCAAAATGGAAATATACTTAAAAAACACGATGAGTCGGCTAGGCTTGTGTGACATATGGGAAGGTAAGATCTGGGAAGGACCGAGGTTATACTTTTCATAGTAAAAAATATGGTCATTCCTCCAGGATGGATTTGATATTAGTAGACCAATGCATATGAGGGGATATTACAGTAATCAAGCACACAACTGCTCATCTCTCTAACTGTGCAATAGTCATGTTAGAAATGAAGCTGTCTGCCAGTCAAGAACCAAAGAGGTGAACCCTGCTACTAGACCAGGAGGTTATCAATGGTCTAATAGCAGCAACAGATAAGGATCGGAGTGTAAATCTTGGCTCAGCATCCCTCAAACATAGATTGGGATGCCTTTACGGCATGTATGAGGGGGACGTTAATTAGCACTGCTGCTCAAAAACATAGGGAGTTTAGGAGGGAGGTTGAGACACTAGAGAAGAAATTGTGTAAACTTGAGATTCACTCCTTAGACCAACGGCATACACTTGCAGGGAAAATGAGGTGCTATCGAGGAGAGAGCAACTAGCGTCTATATTGGAGGCATAAGTAAAGGCAAGATGGAAGGCAAGCAAGCGGACTCATTTTGGGTATGGGGAAAGTGCAGGGAAATTGCTGGCTTGAAAAAGGCCAAAAATGTAGTGCACAAAATGAACGATGAAGCAACAAGGCTAACTTCTTCCAACACCCAAGATATTGAGAAGGCCTTTATTAACTTCTTCACATATTTTTATGCATAAAACTTGCAAGTCACAGAGGAAAATGTGGGGAAGTGGCTCCTGGGAGATGTACTTAATAAACTGACAGAAGATCAGAAAGCACTCTTAGACCAACAGATTGGGGCAACAAGAGGTCAGGCAGGTGGTTAAGTGGAGCGGTTAAGAGGGGAAAGGCAGCTGGACGGCTTTCCCAATGAGTTTTATAATGATTTAGGCGATACAATAATCCCCTTCATGACCAGGCTGTTCATTGAAATTTTGAAAATGGGCACCACTTCTGAAATCATGGGGTGACGCTGTAGTTTCTCTAATTTTGAAGCCAGGGAACTCCCAAGCTATGCGAGTCATTTGGATCTATATCCCATTTGAATTTGGATTACAAGTTCTTCACTAATATTTTAGCTAAAAGGTCGAGTCACGTAGCAGTGGCCCTGGTGCACGGAGATCAGAAGGGCTTCATGAAGAGCAGATATCTTCATAAGCTGACGCACGAGTAGGTATGGGTGACTGACCTTGCCGCCACATTCAGAGTCCCCCCTGGGGGGGGAGGGGAGGTTTCACGCTTAACGCTACTGAGGCGTTCAATAGGGTAAATTGGTCTTATCTGAATGTAGTTTTGAAGCTAGTTTGAAACTAGTTTTTGAAACTAGTTTTGAAATAAGTTAAGAGAGATCATGATCCAGCAGATTTATTCAAGTCTCTCAGCCAAGATTCTTATAAATAGCAGATTAACAACTGAATTTAAAATTATGAGAGGGACGAGACAAGGATGTCCTCTCTCCCCACTGCTTTTTAACCTATACATCAAACAGCTGGCAAGGAAGATGACGGAGCAGAAGAGTTTAACACCTTTCAAGTTTGATACATGGGAAAAAAAGATATTCTTGTACGCGGATGACCAATGATATGTACAGCAAGCTTACATTAATCGCTACCCGTAGTAGAGCAATTAGTAAGTGACTTTGGTAGGATATCAGGATATGCTATGAACGCCTCAAAGATGGAGATAATGGTCTGGACTATGGCTGGGGTATATCAAAGAGCTAAGAACGAGATGAAATTACTTGGGATTAGAATTTTACAGGACATAGCAAAGATTGTGGAATTTAACTTTAAAAGTGTGATGAAAGAGGTGCAGTGTTGTTTGCCAAATTGGTCTCACTTATACGGATTATCTTAGCAGAGCTAATTTGATAACAATGTCCATCTCACCACAATCTACCTTCCTTTTCACTTTATTCCTTTGTTTAAAAAAGAAGAGCTGGGGAGGCTGCAGGGTATCATAAATTCATTTGTTTGGGCATCGAAAGCCCCGCATTATTCATGGAAGAAACTTTGCAGAAGGTGGGAAAAGTGAAGAATTGTGCTGCCAGATTTTCAGGTGTGTGCTTGGGCCTTCCAGATGAAGAACTGTAGGTGTCTGTTCAGGAAACCCGTGCAATGGGGGAGTCCATTTAAAACTATGCTGAAGGACGTAAGGAGGGGAGAATCCCATTTCTTGTACAAGCCCGGAGATGCAAAACTTTACCAAAAAGGAAGCCTGAAAGTGCTGCAAGAAATGGCTTACCTTTGGGTACAGATAAGGAGGGTGACAAAGCTGGCATATTATAGCAGCTACACCCCAGTTTGGGACTCTGCATGTACACCTGAACGTCTGAAAGATAAACTGGCAATTTCTATCTGTAAGACGGAGCTGCAGTATTGGGGGCCGTTACTGCTGGACGGGGAGTTAATCCTGGAGGAAGATCTACAAGAAGTAGCACAGGGCAAAATCACCGTCTTCAAGCTGATCCAGCTAAAAAGCTGGGCCGGAGACCAGAGGGCAGAGGATGGGAACTCGAATGAACTTGAGGAGCAACTAATGAAGGGAAAAATAAGAAAGAGAGAGGTTTCATGTTGGTACTGGATGATTTTAGACAGCATGAATGGGGACTTCTTTCTTCCAGACGATCTATGGGAAAAGAGCTTGCCACAGCTATAGATTCAAGACCTATGACAAGTATCAATACCCTTATTTTATAGTACAGTAAAACCTGCATATCTGAGAAGGAATTATCTTTTTTCTCCTCTAGAGAGCTTCTGGGTCCCAAATAGAATTTTGAAATTGGGGAGTCGGGTCCCAATGTGCTGTATGAATTGTGGTCAGGAAATGGCTGAGGAAGTGCCCTCAGATACAACAGTGCTGGGATGACGTAAGGAGCAGTGTAAGTCAGTTACTCAGGGCAGGCATCAAGGTAAGCCTTGGGTTGATAATCTTTGGGGCAGTGAAAGATGCGTTGAAACTAAATAAAAGGGATGGCTAAATGGTGTTTTACTCGATTCTGTTAGAGATGGAGGGAGATTTGCAGGACGTGGGTATCAAGAGACCCCTCCCATTTGCCACTGAGTGGCACAACTCAGTGTACACATCTCGAAAATGGATACCTTCCCCAGCCTTCAAAGAAGATCGTATATCTGGGACCCAGTAAACACATGGCTAGGTGAGAATGTGGTGGGAAGACAAACATTGAGGTCCAATGATTACGCTAGATGTTGAACTTTGGAATCCAGCTGGTCTGGCAGTTCAGAGGAGGGTGATATTTCTTCCCAGGCTCGTAAGCCTAGAGTCCCAGACGGACAAGCTAGACTATACAATGGGGGCAGTAGGTCTGTAGTTGGAAGTGAAAAGGTGGATGAAGACTAAAAAAAAAACAATTCTACTCAAAAGTAAGGGAGCGGTAGGATTTCTACTCATAATACAACAGTATTTATTATGTGCCTATAAAGAAAATCAGTGATTTTTTCCCCATATAAAAGAAAAAAAATTCAAACAGTAAAAAAACCCAGAGCTCTTGAACATGTAACCTTTTTGACTGTAAGCACATTGAAAACACCTCATTGTCCTTCCTACTTGAAAAATGTTTCCACAGACATAAAAAGGTGCCTCGATTGTTCTCCTCTCAGTAAACCTCCATATTTATTTTAACTCACATAAAAGTACCCACATAAAGTACCCAGGTGTTGTACTCAAATAGAAAACTTATGAAATGCTCCTATTCGCAATGCAAACATGTTGCTTCTCACAAGAAAACACACTCCAATGTATCTACTCATCTGGCCATCTGACACATGTCTTTTGTTGCCTAGCACAATGCCTCACTCTCTACTAAACTTGGGACCTAATCACTTATTTCTGCCTGGAACTATCCTAGCATCTTTGTAAGTTGAGAACTATGCATGAAAATGTATACATCATCAAGGAATGTGGACACAAAGAAAACATAGCAACATCTTACTGACTATTCTCAAACGACACAGCAGCGGGCTAAAGCGCAACACACCTGACCCATAAGTTCCCTCAATCTGAGTACAATTGAACAAAAAATGATTTTTTATTTATTTTTTCTTCTTCTCTGTGTGCACTAACACCAACACCTGCTGCCAAGGTGCAATCCTTAAAAAGGGGGGGAACTAAAATACAATTAAAACACTGGTAGTGCACCACAATCAACAATATTTGAATGTCCAGTTCTTTAGTGTAGTGTTATTCAAATCTTCTCTATTCTTTTTTCTTAAAACAGCACATATTCATAGCAGAAACAGCCAACACATTTCGTCCTTAGCAAAGGACTTCTTCAGGGCTGTAATATTATAAATATAACTCCCTTTCAGTGTACACATGCACATATATATTAACAAACATGACTAACAAAAAAACATTGAGAAACACAACAGAATAATAAGTATAAAGAATATACATATTTTAAAGGACAAAAAACATATTCCAAAAAAAAAAAAAAAAGGGGCCTTTAAACTTTACTCAATACCCTATGACGAAAAGAAAGAACCTGGCAAGGGAATATTTCGACTTATATAAAACAGAAAATATATATACAAAGAACATACAAGTAATATACATAATGACCTATTATGCATAGGAACAAAAACAAACAATTTGACAACTATAATAATAAATAAATAAACATATATAAACAAAGAAAAAGGTAAAAAGCTACCTACTACCCAGAACCTATAATTAAAAAGCACCCACCAAGGATATCTTACATAGTTTAAACTAAATTGTTTTTTAAAATTAATTAAAAAATTTTAGATATCCAATTATTTATACTTATTATTCTATATTATAAGGGTATAGAGTATATGTTTATTATTCAAAATACCTTATTTCACCCCAAAAAACTAAAACCCTTATACCAACCAAGTGCAAAAAACATATAATATTAGACTTTTATTCAAGCCATAATTATTTGCTTAAATGAACGACCTTACACGTACCAAATAATTCGACTCCACTTTGGTCCACCATACTTAGCAGATCATTTCCCATGTAATATTAAATGCATCCAAAGTAAATGCCTAGTATAAGAAAAAATGCTGCATCACTTTTCCAAAAGAGAATTCTTACTCCTAATTGTCAAAAGTTACCAGCTATATTTATTAATCTAATAATCCGCCATCAATAATGAAAAGAAAGATCAAAGTATCATTAATTCATTTGTTAAATTATACCCACTGTCTATTGTGTCAAATAAGCTCTACATTTCAGTCTATTCAGTGCAATTGTCTACTACTCGCATTCCAATAAGATCATCAACATTATTCTGAACTAGCAATATATCAACTGTTCATTGTACTCATAAGAAACAGCTCTAACTCGGTTATAGCAGTTTCGTTTTAGTATATAATGGCAAAAACCCTAAACAGAATACTCATGAAACAAGTTAAATATGCGTATAACAAGGTTACTTAAAGATAACCAAAAAAAGATTCTCACAAGGCAAGTGTAGCAGTCCCCACAGTATAGACACACAGTAGAGGTAGGTTTGGATTATTAAGGTAAGTATTTATTTGTTAATTTCAAAGGAATGATGTATCGGATCCTCAAAACGGTTTAGAGTCTATTTCTTCTTTGAGTGGTGAGCTTCTTCTTCCTAATGGGTATCCCTCTTCTTCTTTCCTTTAGGTGTCGTTTTGGATCTTCCTCATGAGGTCCCGGGTACCATATAGGAAAAGAGGGAACAAATACCGCGGGTGAGTGGAATGAAGGCCTTTACATACGTCCCTTAATTATTTGAAATACTGAGGAATGGGTTAAGGAGGGGGGGGGTGTCAGTGAGGACTGTGGGCTATGTGCCTATTACTTTATATACTAAATGTGCTTGCTTTTGGTGCTTTTTACGTGCTCCGGTCTTTGTTGTGCCCTCTGATTACCTCCCTGTCCTCCCCTCGCCCTGCCTCCCTCCCTTCCCCAGCTTGTCTCCCTTTACAGTGCCCCTCGGTTTGTCCACAAGGACCGTACCTTCCCGAGCCACGACCCTCCGGGGCCGTGGCTGGCTCTGTGGAGGTCCTCTCGTTGGTCTCCTGTCCTGTTGTCGTCTGGTCTGGTCCCCTTGGATTCCTGTGCAGCTCTGTTCCTCCTGGCGTTGTCTCCGTAGGATTCTGACCACTGGGGCTGCCCTCCGTCCACGAGGTTGCCGTCAGGATGGTGTGGCTGCCCTTTCGGACCGCCGCCGCCGCCTTTCTCCTCTCCTTCCCAGGGTTCCTTTCTGCTCACTTTCCACTCTCTGCTTCTCCCGCTGTCGCTGCCGCCGTCCTCCTCTCGCCCTGCTCCTCCTCTCTCTGGGAGATTTCCCGGCATTTGGCCTCCCGCCGGCCAATCCGAGGAGTCATCGTCATCGGAGGTTGCCGAGGCAACCTCCGAACGCCGGCCTCGCAGTGAAAACGTTCCCATGGTAACATGGGAACGCGGAATCGACTCTTGTCCTGCAGGCGCCTCGGCGGAGATCGGGCCGACCCGGTCACACACCCTTCCCCAAGAACTGTCCTGCTCTAGGACAGTTGCAGACAGGGGAAACCGAGATAGATAATCCGCGGGGGCCTGGCGAGATCCGGGTACGTGGCAGACCTGAAAAGAGAATGGTTGGAGTTCAAGGAACCAGCGGAGTATTCTGGAGTTTGTATCCTTATGTGCAGCTAACCACGTAAGAGGAGCGTGATCCGTGAATAGTATAAAAGGCCGACCCAGGAGGTAGTATTGTAAACAGTCGATGGCCCATTTTATAGCTAAACATTCCCTCTCAATAACTGGGTAATTACGTTCTCGAGGAAATAGCTTCCTGCTGATGTAGACTACGGGGTGGTCATGCCCCTCATCATCAGGTTGCGTTAGAACCCCTCCAAGCCCAACAACCGAGGCGTCGGTGTAAAGGTGGAAGGGTTTTGTAAAATCCGGGCAGCGTAGGATGGGGTTAGAGGTTAAGGAGTTCCTTAGTTGTTCAAAACTCGCACTTTGTGTCTCCGAAAAAGGCAAAAGCCGATTGGGATGGTATTTAGCGAGGAGGTCCGTAAGAGGGGCTGCTATGGTGGAGTAATGCGGAACGAAAAGTCGATAATAGCCCACTAATCCTAAAAATGAGCGTAAATCCTTTTTAGTGTGCGGAAGAGGGGCATGCAAAATAGCATCCACTTTCGGATTTTGAGGTTGGAGTGTACCCTGATTAATCCGATTACCCAGATAGGAGATGTCTGTCTTACCTATGATACATTTCTTGGGATTGGCTGTTAAGCCGGCTGTTTTAAGGGCGTGGAATATTTTCTGTAGGTGTACTAAATGGTCGTCCCATGATTCGCTAAAAATGACTACATCGTCTAGATATGCGGCGGAGAATGTAGGATAGGGTTTTAAGATCCTATCCATCAACCTCTGAAAGGTTGCTGGTGCTCCATGAAGCCCAAACGGCAGTACTGTGAATTGATACAACCCTGACTGGGTGGAAAAGGCTGTTTTTTCTTTATCCTGAGCAGCTAGGGGAATCTGCCAATATCCTTTTGTTAAGTCGATAGTGGACATGTATTTTGCTCTTCCTAGTTTTTCGAGAACGTCGTCTACCCTCGGGATGGGATAGGTGTCGAACAGGGAGCTCGCGTTAAGCCTGCGGAAATCGATGCAGAACCTGACACTACCGTCAGGTTTTGGTACTAGGACTACTGGTGAACATCAGGGACTATTGGACGGTTCGATGACTCCTAAGGTTAACATCTTTTTGATTTCCTCCTCAATTAATTGTTTTCTAGCTTCTGGAACGCGATATGGACGCTCTCTAGTGATAATACCGGGATTTGTTCGTATGTTATGGTGGATTAGGAAAGTTTTTCCTGGCTTTTCCGAAAACAACGGTTGCCACTGTTTTAATATTTGATGTGCTTGTTGTTTTTGCCCCTCAGATAAAGTATCGTCCACTGAGGGTAGAGTAACCTCCGTGGATGGGGTGGTAGGGTAAAACTCGATATCTAGTGTCTTGTTGGGACACATAAACTGACCCATTTCTACGGTACGGTCAGGCTGTTCGGGTGTCTCCCATTTTTTTAGCAGGTTTACATGGTATATTTGTGTTTTCCTCGGATGGGAGGATATTTCAATAAGGTAGGTGACGGGGGAAACTGCTTTGATTATTCGATGTGACCCTTGCCACTTGGCGAGGAGTTTGTGTTCGGAGGTGGGCCTCATTATTAGGACCTGGTCCTCGGGTTGGAAAACTCGTAGTTTGCTTCCTTTGTCATATTGGACCTTCTGAGTTTGTTGGGCCTGTTCCATGTTCGCATGTACGTCGGCCCATAAGCTGTGTAGGTGATTTCTCAATTTTTGAGCATATTCTAACAAAGGAGTTCCCCCTTCCTCAGCCTCAGCCTCCCAGGTTTCTACCGCCATGTCTAGCAGGGAGCGAGGTTGGCGTCCAAACACCAACTCAAATGGGCTATGCCCAGTGGATGCTTGCTCGTGTGTTCGTATGGCGTACAGAACGAGTGGCAACTTTTGATCCCAATCTTTCCCTGTCTCATTGACAATTTTTCTAAGTAGCGTTTTAATGGTTCGATTATATCGTTCTACTAGTCCGTCTGTTTGAGGATGGTATACGGAGGTTCTGATCTGAGCTATCCCCAATGTTTTGCACACTTGTTTCATTAGGGTGGACATAAAAGGGGTACCCTGGTCTGTAAGGATTTCATGGGGAAACCCAAGTCGAGCAAAGACATTAATCATTGCTTGGGCAACAGTCTTGGTCGTCATACTCGTCAGGGGAATAGCCTCTGGGTATCGTGTGGCATAGTCCACAATGACTAGGATGTAGGTATGTCCTTTTGATGAAGGAATTAGGGGTCCGACCAAGTCCATCCCTATTCTTTTGAAGGGAATGTCTATAATGGGAAGGGGTAAAGGAGGTGCCTTCCTAGGCCTACCCGGTTCGGTTAACTGACATCGGGGACATTGGGCGCAATACCTTCGTATGTGGGCGTATACCCCAGGCCAGTAAAATTTTCTGAGCAAATATTCTTCGGTTTTCTCTCTCCCAAAGTGTCCTCCCCCTGGGTGATTATGTGCTAGAGTGAGGACATGATCCCGATAGTCGGTAGGTACTAGAAGTTGGAGTTTACGTACACCCAGCCGGGTGGTAGTTACCCGATATAATAAGTTTTTCTGTACTACAAAGTAGGGACCCACCTCCTCAGTCTCCTCTGGTACGGCCGACCTCCAAGCATGGGTAAGGGAGGGGTCCTCTCTCTGTTGTTGGCTAAAACTACTAGGAGCTTCATGGAGTTCTGCGACTATTTCTCCGCAAGAATTTCCACCTGTACTTTTCCGATATTCCTCCCTCTCATGTCGTTTTTCTCTTTGTGACAATTTTCTACGATCAGCTGGACACTCAATGAAACTCTCTGCAAAAGGAGCCTCTCTCCACCAATCTTTGACTACCTTGTTATCTCTGACATGATCCAACAACTCTTGGAAGTGGATATAGTCTGTCCCGATGATACACTCCTCGATTAATTGGGGCATTATTCCCGCTGGCAGGGAATCCCGATAGGGTCCCCACACGATCTGGAGCACCTTTATAGGATACTGGGCCTTATCTCCATGTATACAACATATAGATACCCATTGTTTCTCTTCTGTGTCATCATGCATCAAGTCTTTTCTGACTACCGATTGGCTACAGCCGGAATCAACCAGGGCATACACCATTTTCCCGTTAACGGTTATCATTAGTTTAAATTTGAGGGCACCCTTTCCCGTACATAGTACCCTTCGTTTTGTCATTCCTATCTCCATTGGTTCCCCGATATCTTGTTTTTGGGGACACATACGTGCAATGTGTCCCCATTCGCCACAATTATAACATTGGGGTCCCATTGTGGGTGGGCCTTCCGGAAATCTTCGTGGTACTATGTGGTCTGGTGGATTTTTAAAAAAAGGCTTTGGATTCGGAAGAATCGGTTTAAGGGTGTTTCGTGTTGGAGGGTTCCTGACATCGGTAGACCGATGGAAAGCACAGGCGAGATCAATGGCCGTCTCAGTGTCTACCTTTGGGTGTTGCCTGATCCAGTGTTTTGTGGATGGGGGTAGACCGTCTAGATATTGTTCTAGTATGATGGTTTTGATTACCTCCTCCCGACTATTTCCAACATGGCCTAACCACTTCAATGCCAAATCCTTTACTCGAAAATAAAAGGTTCTGGGATCTTCATTGACGCCCCATTTGATTTTACGGAATTTAACCCGGTAATATTCTGTGTCGTGGCCCACCCTTTCTAGTATACTAGTTTTTATGTCTTGATAAGGGGTGACACCGCCCGGGTTGGCTGCTTGATATGCTGATTGTAAGATACCTGTGAGCAAGGGAGCAACATACTGCCCCCACTTATCTTCCGGCCACAGGGCGGAGGAAGCCACTCTTTCAAAATTGGTAAAAAAGGACTCTGGATCCTCTCCCTCCTGATATTTCTGTAGTACCGAACTAGGTACATTCGGATGTACCTTACTAGCGGCAATAGTCTCAGTTAGTTTTTTCATCGCGCTTTCATGGACTAGCTGGTTATTCGCCAGTATGGTCGCCTGACTCTTCAGTGCGGATTGTAGGGCCTCTCGGTCTTCCTTGGCGTCTCGCTGTTGGGCCTCCCATACCAGCTGTAAGTGTCTTTGCCCTTCTGCTAGCTGCTTGACCATGGTCTCTAATGACGGACTTTCACTCATTGTGGATACTGTTTGGACTGCAAATGGGGGGGGGGGGGGTTAACGAAATCCCACTTCTGACACCACTGTAGCAGTCCCCACAGTATAGACACACAGTAGAGGTAGGTTTGGATTATTAAGGTAAGTATTTATTTGTTAATTTCAAAGGAATGATGTATCGGATCCTCAAAACGGTTTAGAGTCTATTTCTTCTTTGAGTGGTGAGCTTCTTCTTCCTAATGGGTATCCCTCTTCTTCTTTCCTTTAGGTGTCGTTTTGGATCTTCCTCATGAGGTCCCGGGTACCATATAGGAAAAGAGGGAACAAATACCGCGGGTGAGTGGAATGAAGGCCTTTACATACGTCCCTTAATTATTTGAAATACTGAGGAATGGGTTAAGGAGGGGGGGGGTGTCAGTGAGGACTGTGGGCTATGTGCCTATTACTTTATATACTAAATGTGCTTGCTTTTGGTGCTTTTTACGTGCTCCGGTCTTTGTTGTGCCCTCTGATTACCTCCCTGTCCTCCCCTCGCCCTGCCTCCCTCCCTTCCCCAGCTTGTCTCCCTTTACAGTGCCCCTCGGTTTGTCCACAAGGACCGTACCTTCCCGAGCCACGACCCTCCGGGGCCGTGGCTGGCTCTGTGGAGGTCCTCTCGTTGGTCTCCTGTCCTGTTGTCGTCTGGTCTGGTCCCCTTGGATTCCTGTGCAGCTCTGTTCCTCCTGGCGTTGTCTCCATAGGATTCTGACCACTGGGGCTGCCCTCCGTCCACGAGGTTGCCGTCAGGATGGTGTGGCTGCCCTTTCGGACCGCCGCCGCCGCCTTTCTCCTCTCCTTCCCGGGGTTCCTTTCTGCTTGCTTTCCACTCTCTGCTTCTCCCACTGTCGCTGCCGCCGTCCTCCTCTCGCCCTGCTCCTCCTCTCTCTGGGAGATTTCCCGGCATTTGGCCTCCCGCCGGCCAATCCGAGGAGTCATCGTCATCGGAGGTTGCCGAGGCAACCTCCGAACGCCGGCCTCGCAGTGAAAACGTTCCCATGATAACATGGGAACGCGGAATCGACTCTTGTCCTGCAGGCGCCTCGGCGGAGATCGGGCCGACCCGGTCACAGCAAGTTATAAATATTTTGTAACTCTCACCAATAATCATAGAGCGGCAACTAAATCCATACATTTCCTTAATCACATATTACCATAGAACGTTAACATTTGCCATAAATTATTTTACAGTTAAAACCCTAAACGAAATTCAAAATGATTACGATGTAACATTTTGCAAAAAGCTTTTTTTAAATTAACAATACCTTCATGCATGCCAAGAAAAGGGGGCGTAACGGTCCTTCATTATTCGTACACAAAACATATAACAAACTGAGTTATTCGAAATACCAAGTTTTTAAACAGCAGCCTTTCCACTACCCCCTATTCCTCATCATGGATGTCCCACCAACCCAATTGAAGCAACCAGTCACATGTGAAGAGAAACACCATTCCCCAAATGTCATCATAATCATGGCGGCCATCTTGAAGCAAGTAGCTTATTTTTAACCAAGTATAGTTAAATTCATTAAGAACAAAAGGCTTTTTTTAAAGTAGCCGTACCTTCATGCATGCCAAAAAGGAGGTGGGGGAGGAGGGGAAAGTACCAGTTCTTTAATATTCGTACACAGAATAATTAGCAAACAATGTTGTTCAAGGTGTACAATTTTTGAACACCTGCTTTTCCACTTCCCAGAAATCCTCATCCAGGATGTTCCAACAATCCACCAAAAATGACCAGTCACATAGGAAGAAAAACACCATTCCCCAAACTTCATCGTAGCCATGGCGGCCATCTTTAAACAGATCCACTCATTTTGGCCAAATATGATTCAATTAGCTATCATAAAGTGATAAAACATTAGAATATCAGGATCTATTATAGTACCACTATCTACTATCAATATGACATAAACACAAAATATTCAATGACCAAGAATGTCATCAATTCACAAAACCCTTATCTAAAGTCACCAGAGCGACGCCGGGGAACCATGGTCTCATTCAAATATTCCCACAAAACATACGAGGAAGCTAGTCACATGTACCAAAAACCATTTTCCCATAATTCGTCAAAATAATAGCAACCATCCTTGAATGAAACCCTTCATTTATTCCTAACATGGGGTAAGCAACAACATCGATCGCATTGAAAAATCACAATCATTTCTAATTGTCCATAAATAGCTACTCCGTTGAATAGCCTGAATATATCATACTCACTTCTTTAATACCAACATCATATCAATTATACAATCCAATCTTGCATTTGTTGATCAATTTAACGAGGAATCAGCATACAGAATACTTACATTCTAATTGTATCCAGAATTTAACGTGACCGAAGTTTGTCATTCTTTTGGTGATAACATAGTCCCTTTATGCTATGATCTATTATGTTTACAAAAACATCACGCTAGATTAAATGGTGTAAAACCAAAAATAGTCAAAAATGAGTGGATCTGTTTAAAGATGGCCGCCATGGTTACGATGAAGTTTGGGGAATGGTTTTTCTCTTCCCATGTGACTGCTCGTTTTTGGTGGATTGGTGGAACATCCAGGATGAGGAATTGTGGGAAGTGGAAAGGCGGGTGTTCAAAAATCATACACCTCGAACAATGTTGCTTGCTAATTATTCTATGTACGAATATTAAAGAACTGGTACTTTCCCCTCCTCCCTCCACATCTTTTTCAGCATGCATGAAGTTATTGCTACTTTAAAAAAAGCCTTTTGTTCTTAATTGAATTGAACTATACTTGGTTAAAAATAAGCTACTTGCTTCAAGATGGCCGCCATGATTATGATGGCATTTGGGGAATGGTGTTTCTCTTCACATGTGACTGGTTGCTTTGAGTGGGTTGGTGGGACATCCATGATGAAGAATTGTGGGTAGTGGAAAGGCGGGTGTTTAAAAACTGGGTGTTTCGAACAACTCGGTTTGTTATATGTTTCGCGTACGAATACCGAAGGACGGTTACTCCCTCTTTTCTTGGCATGCATGAAGGTATTGTTAATTTAAAAAAAGCTTTTCGCAAAATGTTACATCGTAATCATTTTGAATTTCAATTAGGGCTTTTAACTATAAAATAATTTGTGGCAAATGTTAACGTTCTAGGGTAATATGTGATTAAGGAAAGGTATGGAATTAGCTGCCGCTCTATGAGAATTGGCGAGAGTTACAAAATATTTATAACTTGCCCTGTGAGAATCTTTTTTGGGTTGTTTTTAAGTAACATTGTTATACGCATATATAACTTGTTTCATGATTATCCTGTTTAGGGTTTTTGGCGTTATATACTAAAACGCAACTGCTATAACCGAGTTAGAGATGTTTCTTATGAGTATAATGAACAGTTGATAGATTGCTAGTTCAGAATAATGTTGATGATCTTATTGGATTGCGAGTAGTAGACAATTGGCACTGAATAGATTGAAATGTAGAGCTTATTTGCCACAATGGACAGTGGGTATCATTTAACAAATGATTTTATGATATTTTAATCTTTCTTTTTATTAATGATAGCGGATTATTAGATTCATAAATATAGCTGGTAACGTTTGACAATTAGGAGTAAGAATTCTCTTTTGGAAAAGTGATGCAGCGTTTTTTCTTCTACT
Source organism: Pleurodeles waltl (assembly GCF_031143425.1). Classification (NCBI taxonomy): domain Eukaryota; kingdom Metazoa; phylum Chordata; class Amphibia; order Caudata; family Salamandridae; genus Pleurodeles; species Pleurodeles waltl. Next base: position 88,992,300 of record NC_090446.1, on the reverse strand, counting down.
AGGCATTTACTTTGGATGAATTTAATATTACATGGGAAATGATCTGCTGAGTATGGTGGACCGAAGTGGAGTTGAATTATTTGGTACATGTAAGGTCGTTCAATTAAGCAAATAATTATGGTTCGAATAAAAGTCTAATATTAGTTTTTTGCACTAGGTTGGTAAAAGGGTTTTAGTTTTTGGGGGTGAAATAAGGTTTTATGAATAATAAGCATATACTCTATAACCTTATAATAAAGATTAGTAAGTATGCATAATTGGATATCTAACAAGATTTTTTTAATTTAAAAAATAATTTAGTTTAAAACTATGTAAGATATCCATGGTGGGTGCTTTTTAATTATAGGTTCTGGGTGGTAGGTAGTTTTTTACATTTTTCTTTGTTTATATATGTATATTTGTTTATTTATTTATTATTTTTTATAGTTGTCAAATTGTTTGTTTTTGTTCCTATGCATAATAGGTCATTATGTATATTACTTGCATATTCTTTGTATATATATTTTCTGTTTTGTATAAGTCGAAGTATTCCCTTGCCAGGTTCTTTCTTTTCATCATAGGGTATTGAGTAAAGTTTAAAAGCCTTTTTGGATTATGTTTTTTGTCCTTTAAAATATGTATATTCTTTATACTTATTATTCTGTTGTGTTTCTCAATGTTTTTTGTTAGTCATGTTTGTTGATATATATGTGTATATGTACACCGAAAGGGAGTTATGTTTATTATACTACAGCCCTGAAGAAGTCCTTTGCTAAGGACGAAGCGTTGGCTGTTTCTGCGATGAATATGTGCTGTTTTAAGAAAAAAGAATAAAGAGAAGATTTGAATAACACTACACTAATGAACTGGACATTCACACATTGTTGATTGTGGTGCACTACCAGTGTTCTAATTGTATTTTAGTTTTCCCTTTTTCAACATCTTACTGACCTTCGCAATACTCTAGATGCCCTAGTTTTGTAGGATGCTATCTGAAACTCGATATTTCAGATACTAATACATTCCTCATGGAGTGCCTCAGTATACTTAATGATTAATACCTTTCTATATGTACTGGTCACCAAGTAATCTATACTAATGCATCAACTTTTGCAGAAATTACCTCATTGTCTTTAAAATCATCTGGGGGACTGTACATGCTTCAGAATTCATCACATTACATAGTTCCCACTTTTTTCGACGTATGATGATGATTCTAGGAGCACTTCTCAGTGGATGGAAATAAAATATAGGTCTCTGCATGGGTAAAGGCAATACACAATGTTTACCATTTTCTATTGTCACTGTAGTTTTTTATGTCTATTCTGAATGTCAATTACTGTAAGAGCAAATTCACACAATGTAACTCTAACCAGCGCTATCTCATCAAAATATATTTTTAATTTCCCAGATTCTGCAAATAGCACCGGGTCGATTGTCAGCTTTTTTTTTCAGGAACACGGCCTCGGGTAGGTCCCACGTGGGGATTCAGCTTCTAACAATTATGGTGCCTGTCTCCCGGCACGTGTACTCCTGTGGCGCCGGAACCTCAATTTAGGGCGGTTGACCTCTAGACTTGACTAGTGTGACGTACAGTACATTAGAGTAAGTGTTTAGAGTATTGTGGCTTTACAGTTTCAGCCTAATTGCAGTCTAAGTGTTCAACAAAAGGAGAAGTGTTGATGTTTTTTGGTCCTGAAGAAGGGTCACTGGATCCAGATGGACCCCTGAGAAGCTAAACATGTTGACCTACTAAATAGGGGTGTTAGACAATTCTCCCCCTCCCTTTTGATTTGTGATTGCGAGAGTGAATGGGCATTACCTCAGTCCTCACTCTCCCCTGTATTTTAACCTTGACCAAGACTCTGCTTCGATTAATAAAATTATCAATTAATTGACAGGGTTCTTGAGCCAATTAAAAAAAAAAATGTTCTCTTTCCTCTCCTATGTGTGGTGTACCCATTATTTGTGCACCACTTGTCACTACTCTTTGGTTTGGGCACTCGGTTATTGAGAAAAGATCTCTGGCAAAGAGCCCCCTTTCGGGTTGCCCGTCAATTGCAGCACTGGTCTGACGAGTAGCTTGTCCTATGATGAAGCATGACATCCTATTGGATGTGTGAGGGCACTTTGCTCCTAACAAGAGGACTGCCCTGTAGTCCTAGATTTATCTTGGGACAGTGTACCTAGATTTATTTATTTATGATTGTCGGCTGTGCCTGGTCAAACCCAGCCAAGTTGTACATACACTCACCCTCAACTTGGGGAAATAAATCTTCCAAGAACACAGTGGGCTAAAATAAATTCTCCTTCGGCCAACAACATCTCTTGGACAAGAAAAGAATATAAAAGGAACAGACTTTTGGAATAAACTCTTACAACAGATCTGTTGCGTTTCCCAATAAGAATCTCAATCCTTTGCATGTATATAAAGCTGCTGTTTGAGCACCCTGGGGGAAGAGGTTTAACGTGTGCATTTTGTGCCAGAGATGCCCTCATTAAACCTGATCTGGATACATTGGACCTTTATTATAGAAACACTTTTATTTCCATTATATAAAAACATTACACACATTTGCTTTTCCTTCGACAAATAGTACATACACTGTGCTATCCATTTCCCGGTCCCCGATCGCCTCCACTCCATCCATATGCTTGCCAGTGTTGGAGTCAGATCAATAGCATCATTGACACTCCACCATTTCCTCCAAATGGTCTCAAATGTACGTGGGCTCTCCCTGGCCATATATATTGTCTCTTCCATTTTGCCACACCAGTCCAAGCCATTGATCCAAGTCTCCAGGGATGGATCTTTAGGAGAGTTCCATTGCCTAACGATGTCTCTTCTGGTCACTACAATTCCCAGTCCTATATCCTCCAGTATGCCCAACAATGCGATTCTGGGGTGTCCTTCAATCTGTATACCAACAATCCTGGAGAGGGTATTCATTACATCAGCCCAGTAGCTGTGTATAAGTGGGCAAGACCTATGATAGACTGGGCAAGACATATGATAGAAGTCCCCTTTCATATCTTGACACCAGAGGCATGCAGAGGAGTCTTGGATTCCAGCTTTCCTTAATCAAAGGGGTGTAAAGTAGGCCTGATGAGGATATTTGAGCTGCACCACTCTGAGCCTGGTCAACATAGCCAGGGTCCGGAGTGCCATACATGCATCTCGCCAGTCAGCCTCTTCTAGGTCTCCCAGCCACTCCTCCCACCTCTCCCACGGGCCACCCATCCGGTCAGTTGCGTTTGCTATCAAGGTCTTATAGATCTGCGGGGATCTCGCCTTTCCCTAGATGGACCATAAGCAAATGCCTCTCAAGTGGGCTAAGTTTCGGGATCGTCATCTAGGTTCCAGTGATATTCATAAAGTGCATTGAGGATCTGCAGATAACGACAGAACTTGGCGGAAGCCATTTGGAAGCCTTTGCATAGGTTGTGAAATGCCCTAATGTGGTTCCATTCTCAGCTATCCCCCAATTTCGAGACCCCTATAGAATCCCAGCCTTTTAATCCCTGTAAGTTTGACACACATGCCAGCCAACAGCCATCCGACAGGGGAATTTCCAATGTGAGTTTGCAGTTCCATCCAGTCCACCTTAGTGCTGGTCTCCACACGCAAAACACCACCTGGGTCACCTCTGGAAAGGAGGCCAGAATGGGGGGCCCCATATAGAATGCCTGTCACCATGTTTGTTTAAGTCAATAAGGGACAGTCTCCCTTAATATATGCAGGGTCACCCCATGTATCCATTAATTTATGGGTAGTAGTTGGCCCGCCCAATAAAATGGATGTAAGACATGGCAAGGCCTCATCATAGACCGAACAGGCACATTTTCCAAACGGTGCCCTCAGAGTTTGCCGGTCCATATGAATCTGCATACCATGGCCGTCAAATGTCTGGGGATGACGCAAGAGTAATTCTGAAGAACATAAAGAAGCCTTGGGATGATCATCATTTAAAAAAAGGCTATCCTACCAATGGCATTAAGGGGGAGTTGGTATCAGCGCCCTAAGTACTCCGGAGTCTTCCGCACCAGAGGACCAAGGTTAAGGCTCCAGGTGTGCCGTATTGGAATCTGGGGGTGCCAAGTTTTATCTTGTTGGTCTCAGAGGCACCAGAAGAGACTTATCCCATTTAATCATCATCCAAGAGGCTGCCTAGAAGACATCCAGGACATCAAGGAGTCACTGCCCGTTTCTGCAGGTCTGGACAAAAACTGTATTATGTCATCGGCATAGCGGGCTATCTGGTTCTGTGTCACTAGACCCCAGTCAAATCCCCAGACCTGACCATCACACCGGATCCAAAAAGCCAAGGGGGCTTGTTGTAATGGGGCCGGTGGGGAGACCACCAGCACCTTGGTGGTCTCTCGTAGGCAGTTTAGTGGACGGATGTCTGTCCATTAAACTCCTAATGACCATCTAAGTCTCTTCACAATTCAACAATTAAAAAACACAGAATTGTTTCACCCTAATACATCAGAATATATCAGTGAATGGAAGTGAGAAGTATTTTAGAAAAAGGGATCGTTTTCAAACATGAATTTAGAAACATTCATGGATCTCCCCTTCACCCTGACAACAATGCCAACAGTGAACTAAGAAGCAAGTCGGCTGTTTTGTGCTCCGTTTGGGTGGCCTGGGTTGCTTTTATACATGAACAACATTACAATTTATTAAATCAAACACAGAAGAAGGTTGTACACAGCGCACATCCTAAAGTCATGTATTTCAAGGTCCTCATAAGTGATAATGAAGAAAAAATAAGCATTAAGTGAAATAAAACAATTGCATAAAATTACAGAGTTTGGTCAAGTGGGCAAGCCAGGGTTGAACACAGGTTTTCTGGTTTCACATTGTGCAATTCAGCCGCTAGGTGTAAATGCTTCACTTCCATTACAATCACCCCTCTTCCCACCCACCAAACCACCACCCTTCTGCCATCAATGCGGCCCTCGGGAACACAACAGACTAAACTTTGTGGCCTCTTGGAAAATGTTTGTGAGTACCCATAGTCTCGCGCTTCAGCCTGGGATAATATCACATTGGTCTGGATGCACCAGGTGGGGGATGACCTGCAGTAGCCAACTAGCTAGAAGCTTTGCAAACAAAGTAACATCTGTATCAATGATGGAGATGAGTTGGTACAATGCGCATTCAATGTGGGAACAACCTGGCTTGGGCAGGATGACTATTGTAACCACATCTATGTCAGGAAGAAGTGGCCATTGGTAGTTGCCTCATTGAATATGTCTACAATGGGTGGGAGGACATCCGTCTGGAGTTGGCGACTGTACTACATTGGGTAGCTATCCGGTGTCTTCCCAGAGTTCAGGTCTGTCAAGGTATCCTCTACTTCCTCAAATGTAATCACTTGCTCTAACGCCGTCCTGTCCGTCACCATTAGTCGAGACATTTGCATATCTGCAACTAAGGGGGTCGCCGATTTGCGTTCCGGGCAGGCCTGGGCAGCATAGAGCACATCACTGAAGTGGGCAAACAGTGGTGCAATCCCCAGGGAGTCCCCAACGACCTGCCCGGTCTTGTCCCTTGCTTCAGTGTCTTTTGTGGCTAGCCAGTGATGTAATTTTTTTAAGGTGCCGCAAAGTACCCTTGAGGGGATACCACTGTGTAGCTGCTAAGGTTGAACCATCCGTGGCTCCTCCAAGGCAGCAGCTGCATGTCTTCCAAGAGAGGCAATGCTTTGGTGTTTAATTTCACTATTCTTTTTAGATGACTCTGGCTCAGGTTAGAGGCCAAACTGGAAGTGAGGTCCAAGGTGGTAAGTAATTTTTTTTAGGTAAGCTATCATAGGTGAATGATCGCTCTCCTGTATTTCTAGCCAGAGATGGGAACCAAAGAGCCCTCTTTTGCAAATTTAAAACTTTGACAGCAATTTGCAAAAGCCGCCTGCTTTCCCAAAGACTGATATACCAGGTCGAACCCCCACCTGATTTGTGATGAGAACATGTATGCGGGCAGAAGACAAATGGTCCTGTAGATTTTCATGGCAGTGTTCTCCAAAGAGGTGCTGTCCCGGCCCCGCACGGCCTCGCTCCCATAAGCCAACATAGGGAGGACTATGGCGTTTGACACCTCCAGGATCGGACAGAGTAAAGAGCTCTTCATTTTCCTGAGCAGCGCAGCAGAGCAAGTCCAACCACAGGTGCTTTGCCTTTCTGTTTAATTTCCTCAATTTGTGCTGTAAACCTCCCATTAGTGCTAAAATAATACTCCAAGATATGTATGTGCCCTTACTGATTCCACCTTTCCTTTCCCAAGTATCAGGTGTAGTTCTTTTGTTTTTTCTATTGAAAAGTTTGGGTGTGGGTGTTTTTCATGTTTATGGCCAGCCCATTTTTGTTTGAGTATTCTAAGTTTGAGTCTAGAAGATGTTGCAGTGCCACTTTTGTCCTGCTAACCAGAACTAGGCTGTCAGCTGTTTTAATCCTCCAGTTGTTGATATCATCCTGGACAGACAAGTGCCGTCCCTCAGTTTAATTCTGATCCACGTGTCCTTGTGTAACATTTGCAATACTCTTAGAATGTCACCAGGAATCATCCACCCCACCAGTTTTGCCCATAATTTCTGCGGCTTACCCTATCGAATGCAGATTTACAGACAATAAATCATAGATGGACAGGTTGTTTGTAAGACATTGCAATATTTCAGAGCAGAGATGGGGCCATGATGTTAGCTATTGATCCTGTATTTTTGGTAAAAGCAGTCTGATTGAGTGTGATTATATGGCTTTCCTCAGCCCACATCTTGAATTCTTTAAAAATTACTCCTGCAAAGTATTTTGCTTCACTGTCTAGCAATGCTACAAGGCAGTAGTTCTCTGGTATACCTCTGTCACCACCTTTGAATATTGAGGACATCACTGAGCCATTCCATGAGGCAGGGGCCCTGCCGTTATCTAAGACAACATTGTAGAGTGGTTTGAGCTTCTTAGCCCAATATGATGGATCTTCCTTAAAAATTGCAGGAGAAATCCCATTGGAACCTGGGGCCCCTTCTCTACGCCCTTTAGAAATTTGCTTTTCAGTGTCTTTGCACAAATGAGGAAGTTAGATGCAGTTTGGCTTTGCGGACTATGAGGAGGTTGGAATCTCAAGCTCAAGGTTTCAGACTATGTTAAAATGGCTGGGCTTGGATCAGATGCCCCATGTCCCCATAAATGTTGCTTCTCACCTTAGTACAGGCTTTCGCATCCTTTATTGAAGAAGCCAAAGCGGGCAGGGAACACAAGTGGTGTCTTTTGGGGAGATATTTCTCCTGATAATTCAATAGGTAATTGTGACGATCTCACTGATTGTAGACTAACTATTGAGTTAAATGTGCAACTAAGAAGTTGGCCCAGGTTTCCAGAATGAACTGGTGCGTATCCGGTGGGACAAATACACTCATTGTATATAGTGTGTTCAAGGGAGCCCTCCAGGCCCAATTATTGGCCCGGATCATCTTGTGTTACCTATGTCACTGCCAGGGGTAATGTCCTGGGAGGAGCATAGCCACACAGCTGGATCCACACATGCATCCCGCATGGTACACACCATAATTGACTTTCCATGCTAAGATGTGGCCATTATGTCCCCGTAGATGGGTTTCCAGGAGCAACAGGATCTTAGGGTTGTGTCTTTGTGAAAACTGAAGTACTGGTCCCCTCTTAATATGATCTAGTAGACCGTTGACATTGCAGGTCATGACTGAGTGAGTCCTCAAGGTGGTGGAGTTGGTGTATTATGTTGGATATCTAAGGGAAGCAGCTGACGCTCCCTGTCAGGGTGGCCCTGTCTGAGTCCAGCCCGGCAGTGCCACACAGCCAGATTCATAGGTAGAGTGGGGTTGTGTGATGCACCTAGTGTTGGAGAGCAACTATGGGGAATTAAGACGAACTCTCACAAGAGACAAGATTTGATATGCTAAGTGATGTAAATTCTTCCCTCCATGTCCTTAAGCAGATGTTTTACATCAACATTCACAGGGGGGTTGCAGCTATTTGATCCTATTACAGGGTATCTCCTCTTCTAGTTATCAAAAAATTGGTTTTCCACATGGATCTTGCCCTTATTTAAAGAGTTGATTGGGTTTGGGGCATGTTTCCCCTTTGGTCCATTGTCAGTATATGTCCAGCACCAACCTATCCATACTTTATTCAGACTATGGGTGGGGTGACTCTCAGGGCAACTAACTGGCAAGGGTGGATTACCATGGAAACCCAGTTTCTGTCCCACTTCAGACCCTGATCCCAAAGCTGGTCAGTATCAGATTTTGGGGTACACAATTTCAAAACTGGGGGACATCCTGCAGGACACAACCTTGGAATCCTTCTCACAATTACTAACTGAGTTTGGCCTCTAGAGGTTACCCCACTTTAGATACCACCAGTCTCTGCAGGTCATTAGGCTCAGCCTTGAAGTATTAGAAAATCTGCCAGATTTCTCCCCACTCAGGGTTGAACTGACCACTGGGACTCCTGACAAGTGACAAGTAATGCAGACTTATCAGAGATCGGTCATTCATTACCCTAATTGCTTTGAGCAACTGATAAGAGTCTGCAAAGCAGATATTGGCTCGTTACAGTTGAAGGAATGGCAAAATATCCTCATTGCTTTAAGGCAAATGGTGATATTATTCCATTTCTGACTAATTCAGTTCCACTGTCTACATCAAATTTACTATCCTAGAAAAATGCTGTGGATTATGGGTGTGACTTTTCCCCATCATGTTTCAGATGTCATGTGAATGAGGGCGACTTCTTGGATATAGCCTGAGGCTGCTCTGATACTCAAGGAGTCTGGTTGGAAGTTGCGGACACATTGTCAGATATTTTGGGATGTCAGTTTGCCTTACACTTAAACATACTTTACTCAGTATTATTGACTTTCTAAATTCAGGTAGGCATAGCAGCATCCTAATCCGCTTGAGTTTGCTAATGGTGGGCTAAACCCTCCACATCATCATGGACACGGCTTCCGGTCCTGAACTTTTTTCCTAGAAATCATCGCTGTAAGGTGCGCAGTCACATGAATTCAATGGAAACAACTCAACACAACAATACCCATCAGGCAATAGGCTGACACACAAACGTCAAGGACTGCAAAGTGTGCCCATGAGATGGAGTGAGCTGACCACCTTAGATAATAGTCAGGAGGGACATGCACAGAACTTGAAATCTTCTATAACTCCCTGGAGGCAGATTCCTGAAGCCCAGTATACGAGGCCAGAGGATGCCTGCCTAAGCATGGGAAAATGTAGAACTCATGGCAATTGTAGTTTGGACTGAATAAATAGTAATGGGCATTTGGTAGGTTCTTAGTAGGGAATAACTTTATTCCCACCAAATATTTGTAGCTCCCATAGTAGTAGACCTGTTGAGGGTTGGCTTGGAATGGATTCATTCTATACCATTACACTATACAGATTGTTATGGGGTGTACATTCTTGTCACAGTAGAAACTGCTGAAATGGCAATTCAATTATTTATTGAAAAACTCTCAGTTGTTAAATGTGGTTGTTTTGGATGGGGACTATGTGGAATAGTGGACCTGGTTTCAGAGCAAACAACCGACCCCGTGAGAGTGCAAAGCTGATGATCCTGCAGGAGTTGGAGAAGCGGGAGGTCCAAGGTGTTAGGAAGGCCATGAGGTATGGCCAGGGTGGTTTAATAGAGCCGTCAAGTAGCTGTTCCTCTGTTGCACCTGAGTACACTCCACACAATACTACTGAGTAGTTTAATAGTGCCACCGAGGGTTTGCTCCTAGGTAGATTCCACATAATAATCTTGGGTGATTTAACATTTTCACATAATACCCTTGGATGATTCACCAGTGCTGTGTAGGGGTCGCTCCTGAGTCAATTAATCCGAATAACAATCTTGAGTAACGTAGTAGTGTCATCTACGGATCGATCCTGGGGCGACAACATATAATAACGTTGGGTAGGGTACCGATGCCATCAAGGCTTGCTTCTCTGTGACTTTAGGGGTATCAGTGCCTCCTCTTTTGTCCCACTGTCACTCCGGGGTAGACACCACATAATACTCTTGGGTGAATTAACAGTGGCTTCAAGGGATTGTCACTCTTCTGTTGCCCATAACTCTTGGGTAGTGTAACAGTGTCATTAAGGGGCCGCACCTAGATATATTTGATGACGCAGAAAAGAAGGTTCGATATATATTCATGTACACCGTGTAACCGACATATATATTGAAGTGTGATTTTAAGTAAAAGAAATAATGTACGAGGGAAATTGTGCCCTCGGGGTAGTTCGCCATCATTATAAACGAGCTTTATTAATCATGAAGTATTAAAAATGTAATATTCCGTCATAATCGCAAATGTATGCCATGATTTCTTGTTTGAAAACTGTTTTGCTTAGCTTAAATTTAGTACAGGCTTTGGCCTAGTTGCTTGGTTTCAAATTCTAACTGCGTGATTCTTTTTTTCCTTGAATTAATGAAATATATTCTTGCTTGAAGTTGTATTTTTCCAGTAGAAACTGGCTGGTACACTTATCTCCAAGGTTTCGTGCTAGGCCGGTTACATCCCTTTTGATACAAGGCCAGTCTCTGCAGGTGCGGACAATGAAGGTACAGATAGTAAAATAATTGGCAAACCATGATACAATTTGTGTTCCAAGGCGCCAAGGACAGTGTATGCATAAATGGGCGGTAGTAAAAGACAATTTTTGATTGGACAATTTGAAGCCAACCTATGAACCCTCCAATGGAAGACCCTACAGAATTTGGAATGTTTCTTACTTAAACCCACCGGACAAAGAGAAGTCAGCCATTTTCCTCGATGCCAGTTTGAAGCCTGATGCCAGACTCCATTTTGGACGACACCCTGATGCCCTTTTCTCTATCTGAGAGAAAGAGACTTTGAGAATTCTCACCCTAGAGACTTTAACTTTGATTTGTCCCCGTCTTGCCCATGCAGTAACTTTGCCCCATTCTCCTTGCCGCTGCAGGGAAACTTGCCCTTAACTTTGCCCCTTTGAAATTTGCCCCATGCTGATCAACCGGTACCTGAAGGACGAAGACTTTTCTTGAATGCTGATTGTATTTGGTAAATATGAAAGGATAAATGTATTATGCATTGTGTTTTTCCTTTTAGGTACCAACTGCTATTTTGATAGGATCCTAGCTAGAAGTTTTCCAAATTTGTGTTGACTAAATTCGTTTTGCATGAAGTCCCACATGCCAATGCTAATTAGAGGTTAGTCGAGGTACTCATTCGATGTATCATGCTAATTTGAAATCTTGTTATGCTGACCAATGTATGCAATTAGTCAAATACAGTTAGTCATATTGGTGATTTGCATTGCGATAACTGAGTGTATCATTATTAAGATTTTGCGTAGATTGCGTTTCTTCCGCCGTTATGGACAGCTAGTAATGTTCATATACATATATCAATTGGTTTTGAGACACATATATATAGTGCTAGCTTTGTTAATATAGGGAAATAAATTCACTAACTTTTAATAAACTGGTGTGGTTATTCATGACTGAAAGGTCATGGTGCGCCGAAATACCAACTGTTATTGATTTCTGATGTGTTGTATTGATCTATTAATTGAGTACTGATTACCGATTACAACAGTTATTGATTATTGAATAGAGTGACTCGACTATTGAGGATGAGGAGAGCCCGACTCGGTTAAAAGATTCACCGACCTCCAACGTGTCCAGGTACAGGTAATTTATAAGGGCTGGACGCGTTAACAGTAGATGGTAGCAGAGATTGATGGTTTAGCCCTTTGGGACCTCATCCAAACAATAGACAGAGTCAGGTTAGAATTTTCTTTGATAAAACAAGTTGGAGAGATGATGATGCCCTAAGTCCCCGATGACTTTCCCGGGATCTCGGAGCTTGCGAATGAGGAACATGGAGGTATGAGAATGGTCTCAGCATTTCTAGTGACGGTATGAGTGAAGTTAGGGTTTCGCGCTTGCACAGCTTATCGCCGCAGATTAATTGAGAAGTTTGTGAGGATTTAAGGAGTTAAAAGATAATAGAGGAGTGTTCCTCCAAAGGTGTGAGAGTAGGGAAGTCGTCGAACTTCATGTGTGTGTAGCGCTTTGAGCAGAGAAAAATTGTCCACGTGGTTGTTGATGTTGAGACGGGCCCTGCGAGGTCAAGAGACTCCGGAGTATGTTGAAAAGTGTATGTGACACTTGTTTGATGTTGTGATCTGGTCAGGTTTAATAGGTTGATCGGGCGTGGTCAACAAGTTGGTATGAATGTTGCAGAGTGAAAGAAAACTTCGACTTTGAGACTTGACGAATTCTAAAGTGCACTAGAATAGTTCATTGATCAGTTGAGAGTAAAGTTTGCGGGTCAAATTTTGCTTGCGAAAGTGGGAAACCGAGAAAGATGGAATAACTGCCGAGGCTAGTGAAAAATCCCTAAGGTTTCTGAAGCGATTGTAGTACCTTTCCTGTAGTAAACCGACAGATCTGTTTTATTCTTTTGGTCAAGTGCTCGCGTTATATTGCAGAAATTAGTTTATGAGTGAAGCCGAATGAAAAGAGGACAAGCCGCGGGACTTTGTCAGCCGCAGTGTGTGAGTGTGACGTCACTAGGAGCCGCGCTGGGATAGGTCGGTTGGTGAGAAGGGTCGCGCATGGATTGGACGCAGTCCGTGAAGCGCAATTTGGAAGGGAAAGGCAAGCGAATAGTATTCCGGGAATTAAAGTCACTTATTGATTACATATTTTAGAAAAACAAAAGATGGAAAGATGAAATTTTTCAAAGCATTTAAGAGTGCCATGAGGGGAGATGTTTATATTAAAGCAAATGTAGGAGAAGAAACACCGCCTGAGGGTACACCAGCTTACATCGTCATTGAAGAAAAGGGTGTAGCGCCATGTCTTTGGTTAAAACAATGGTGCAAATTAACAGAAAAACATGGAAGTGTAGCGTTCCCTATCCATGGGTCGTTTAACCTAAGGGTTTTAGAAAACCTGAGATTTGCGCTATACGACATGAAAGTACCTCCAAGACCAGCACAGTTTGAGGCATTAGCAATTTGGGAGCTAATAGCTAGAAACCAACAACAAAATAAATTTGAGACAAGAATAAGAAAAGTAGAAAAGACACTAGCGGATGCTAGATGGGACAGCACACAAAAGGTTTGGAGATCAGACGTATTGCAGGGGATTAAATTGTTTCCAGCGATTACCGAGGAAACGGAGACGGAAGGAAGGAAAGCCACCTGTAAGACAAACAGGAGTCAGTCCAGAGAAGGAGAGGGCAATAGAAACTCGAAAAGGGGAGACGAGTCAGATGATGAGGAGTTCATTATACAATTGCTGAATGATCGCCCACCACCATACGTGGAAAGCGAAAAAGGCTCGAGCATTAGTACTGCCCCTCCAGAGCCAATACAGGGTAATGTAACACCAAATTTGAGGGTATCTCAGAGACCGAGCAGCTCTGACATGCCTTTCTCACCACAAATACCACGGATTCAGAGAATGTACCCAGACGTGCCAACATTGAAACCTGCTGATAACTATCAGCCACAGGTTCAAAGGCACTATTGCGATGAGCATAATGTGGGAATGACTTCCGATTCAATGGCGCAGGGAGGACAAAACTATCAGAGACCGACATTGATTCAAGCTGAATCAACACAGTTCTCGATGCCCCAAAAGCAGACACCAGAAGTGCGAGTGGTAGAAAGCCAGTTAGGTATGCCAGCAATGATGAACCACAATGTGGGGATTAACATGCCACAGAATTCGGGGAACAGACAGAATCCAGATGCAATATCTCTACCTATCACTGTAGGTCCACCAGTACCACTGTACATACAGGCAAATTCAAGCACCAGCGACCAAGGGTTAATGATACAGAATGGGACAGGGAGAAGATGCATAGAAACCACTCCAGAGACAACTCCGATAGCGGCACTGCCAAATGGATCTGGGTCCTTGTCGGAATTTAGTCCAATTCCAATTTGTGCTCCGTCAACCGTGGTAAGGTCACATCCACCACTATTAGTACCGTTAGCCTCACAGACTGAAACATTACAGAAACCGTCGATGGCAGCTGATGTAACTGCTACATTGATGGGACTGAACGCGCAACAGTTGACACAATGGTTCAACAGCCTGAACTCCCCACAGAGTACATCAAGCGGGAAGGGAGAAGAATACCTGAATAAAATAAGGTTGGGTATGGAGGCAGACGAACTGGTAGAGGGAACAATGGGTTTGAACAGATTAGAATCATACACAGAGGAAGAACTAAGATACATGTGCCCTAGGATTACAAGAGAAGTGAGCAACATACATAAGAAATTACAAGAAATTGCAGACAGAAACGGGATCGATATAGGTAAGACCAAACATCTAAGCAGAAGTTACAGGTTAGACTTTGAGACAAAAGATTTTGAACACATGAGATCCGCAGGGATGAAAACACACCTTAAAGAGATACTGCAGAGTGCACAGGTTTGGAGATGTTTAGACAAGTGGGAAAGCAGGTGGGAAAAGAAAAAGGATAAAAAGAAGGAAAATACTTCAGAACGAAGTGAGAAAAAACAACAGAATGACGATCTGATAACCATGTTACCAATGAGAGAGACAGCAGGGGGAAAACTTGTGCATGTACCATGGCACAGGTGCGATATTCAATCCTTTACGGATGACTTTCCCAAATTGAGAGAGAAGCCGATTGAGTGGTATCAACAAACGGATAGATTTGTGAAACTCGCGAAGTGTCTCTGGGAAGACCTGAATACCTTATTTGAAATTGTGGTTCCGGCTGATTTGTGGGAAGATTGTAAAAGGGCTGTAGGTTGGCCGACGAGTGAACCAGAGAGAGATAGGGACACAGGTGCGCCATCACCTATGGTAATGAGTTTGTACCACAAGGTGATCGAGCACTTGAAAACTAAGGTTGCGTCGAAAAATGTGGACTGGCAAAGGATTGACAGGACCGCTCAAGAGATTAAAGAATCTATACATGCGTATTATGAGAGGTTGTTGAAAGCGTTTAAAAATTACAGTGGCACGGAGACGATTGAGCCAAAAGACATGCTCCATTTTGTGTTCAGGTTTGTGGAAGGGCTGAGACCCGAAATTAGTCAGATGATTAAATCGCTTTTGATTTGTTGGCAGTCAAAGTCGATCGATGAAGTGTTGAATTATGCAAAATACTGCAGTGATGAGATTGAGACAAAGCAGAAAAGATTGAAGGAAAAAGTGATGGTGATGCAGCTCAGAGCAGCTCAGACAGGTTTACAAGGTTTGCAAGGTTTTCAACAACAGATGCCGCAGCAGCAGCAACAGGGAAATGCTATGTTTCAGCCGCAGATGAGAGGCAGAGGTCGAGGAGGTTTTGTGAATAATGGTCCTGATTTGAATACCGTTATGATTCCAAATGGTATACAGGCAATGAAGAAGGTGATGCCATGTCACACGTGCGGAATTGTCGGGCATTGGAAACGGGAGTGACCAATGATGGTGCAGGAAGGTGTAGGTCAGCAAAACAATGATGTCAATGCATTTCAGACTATGAGAGGACCGAAACTGAGAGGTCCGAACCCAAATTTCCAAAACAATATGAACCAGATGCAGGGTCTACAACCCATGCAACCGCAACAGGTGCAAATGCCTCATGTGCAAATGACACAATTGCAGCCAATGCAACAGCAGTTTCCTATGGTACCTAATCATCAAATGCAAATACCCTTAGCACCAATGAATCAGCAGCAAGCAATGCTTCCTCAACAGGTCACGGGTCAGGGAATGAGTCAAAATGACACAGTACACCAATTCCCACTACACAGCGAGAATGGAATAAACGATGCATGGGAGAGTGAAAGTTCAGATGAGGAGGGAAATTGTGTGTTGCAGCATCCTTGGAAGTTGATCAAAAGGGCCCGTATGTGGAGGGAAGAGTTATGGGCCATCGCGTTTCATTCTTGGTTGACACAGGAGCTACACGTTCCACTGTTAGGAGCATTGAAGTACCAAATCTGCCACTTTCAGGGAGAACAGTTCAAGTAGTGGGAGTAGCAAACAGGTACCTGACGAACCCAATCACAGATCCAGTACAAGTCAGAATTGGTAATTATCAAGGGTCACATAATTTTGTGGTATGTGACTCAAGCCCGATATCACTGTTAGGGAGAGACCTATTGTGCAAATTGGGATGTTCGATTATGTGTTCAAACGATGGAATTAGAATTCAGACGAGCAGTGATGGGGAAGAAGAGGACAGTGTAGAAGGGGATGAGATGGAAACTGTCGATGAAGAGTATCCTCTGATTACCCTTTTTCCGATGATCACTGAAGCAGATATTCCAGCTGAATTACAGGAAACAGTGGGAAAAGAAGTGTGGGATATGACAGGAAAAGAGGTGGGATTGGTGAAAGGAGTGGAACCAGTGAAAGTGACCGTAAAACCCAATGTAACCTTTCCCCAGACCCCACAATACCATATGGCACAAGACACCCTCATGAAAGTCGCCCAACTCATTGACGAGTTTGTAAAACAGGGAGTACTGAAAGAAGTGTTAAGCAGTCCATGTAATTCACCAATCATGGGACTAATAAAGCCAAGTGGAAAGGTCCGAATTGTGCAGGACTTGAGGAAAATAAATGACATCATAATTAAATGCTGCCCTGTAGTGCCAAATCCAGCTGTGATAATGTTTCAAGACCCTTGCGATGCCGAGTGGTTCTCAGTCATCGACTTGTCACAAGCATTCTTTTCGGTACCTCTTCATGAGGACAGCCAATTTCTCTTTTGTTTCAAATTTTTAGACAGAGTCTACAGTTGGTGTCGAATTCCTCAAGGGTTTTCGGAGTCACCGTCAATTTTCAATCAGATTCTAAAGAAAGATTTGGAAGCGTTAGAATTGCCATTCGAGTCAACCCTAGTACAGTACATTGATGACTTACTGATTGCATCCAAGACAGAAAGTGACTGTACAGCCGACACCATTGCTCTATTGAACCATTTGGGAAGGAACGAACACAAAGTGTCTCCTTCAAAATTACAGTTCTGTCAGAAGAAAGTGAAATATTTGGGTCACCAAATAGAAAAAGGGTCACGAAAAATTATGAAGGAAAGAATAACAAGTGTACTTCAAATGAGTCCCCCAAAGACGAGGAGGGAGGTGAGGAAGTTTTTGGGAATGGTGAGCTACTGTTGCCAATGGATTCCCAACTTCTCAACCCTAGCAAAACCTTTGCTGAAACTGACCCAGAAGGATGCATTGGATGAAATTGAACTGAAAGGAGAAGAGATGGATGCTTTTATTGAATTGAAAGAATGCATGTGCAGGGCTCCAGCTTTAGGTATGCCTGACTACACAAAGCCTTTCACATTGTTTTGTCATGAACGTGATGCATGTTCCTTGTCTGTCTTGACCCAAGCCCATGGTGGCGTAAACAGACCAGTAGCATATTTTTCAGCTACTTTGGATCCGGTCGCAGCAGCACTGCCAGGGTGCTTGCGCGCCGTAGCCGCAGTTGGTATCAGCCTCACTCAGAGTGAAGGAATAGTGATGGGACACCCTTTAACAGTCATGGTCCCTCACTCAGTTGAGATACTTTTGACACGTTCCCGAACACAGCACATGACTGGTGCTAGACTCACAAGGTACGAAACAATAATTCTGGGATCACCTAATGTGCAGCTGAAAAGGTGCACTACGTTGAATCCAGCAACTTTGTTTCCCAGTGAAAATGCTGAAATTGAGAACGCTGAAGACATCGAGCACGACTGTCTTCAGGTGACTGAATTTTGCACCAAACCAAGACCTGATATCAAAGATACCCGATTGGAAGAAAATGATCAAATTATTTTTGTTGATGGTTCATGTTTAAGAGATGCACTGGGTGTATTGAAAGCAGGATACGCTGTATGCACAGTAACAGGTGTTCTGGAAGCATCTTGGCTTCAAGGAGTTTACTCTGCACAGGTAGCAGAATTGGTAGCCCTTACTAGAGCTTGCCAACTTTCTGCATTGATGAAAGTTACCATTTACACTGACAGCCAGTACGGGTTTGGAATAGTGCATGATTTCGGACAATTGTGGTCACAGAGAGGCTTCATGACCTCTTCAGGGTCGCCAGTGAAAAATGGCGAAAGAATAAAAGAATTGTTACATGCCATCCAACTGCCAGGAGAAGTAGCAGTGGTAAAATGCAGTGCACACTCGAAGGGACAGGATTATGTTTCTCTGGGAAATGGATATGCGGATCAAGTCGCAAGGTTTTGCGCATTGAACTGTATATTGCTTAGGGATGAATGGAATTTGATAAGTGAACCAGAACTCGAACCAAGCGAAATATTTGCTCTAAAGGTGATAGATACGATGGACAAATTGAAATCCTTACAGAACGATGTCAGTGAGGATTAGAAACTCTCGTGGACCAAATCACAATGTGTAAAGAGACTAGATGAATTATGGGTTTCAAGTGAAGGGAAATTCGTTCTTCCAAATAGCCTTTTGACACAGATAGCCAGATTTTACCATGGACAAGCTCATCTTGGGAGGGATGCCATGATTAGGTTGTTCAAAACTGATTGGTTTAACCCTAAATTCCGTCAAGTTGCTGAAGCAGTTTGCCACCGTTGCGTCATTTGCCAACAGATGAACGCAGGGAAGGGAACAGTAGTAAATTTGAGCCACATTGGAAGAGCAGGGGGTCCATTCAGCAGGATGCAAATGGACTTCATTGAGATGCCTGTGCATGGAGGCTTGAAGTATGTGTTGGTGGTTGTGTGCATTTTTAGTCACTGGATTGAAGCATACCCTACACGCAGAAATGACAGCCTCACAGTTGCAAAATTACTCTTGAGAGAGTTAATACCACGTTTCGGATTCCCGATCTCTTTAGAATCAGATAGGGGAAGCCACTTCAATATGAAGTAATAAAATTGCTTTGTGCAGCACTGAACATTGAGCAAAAGCTGCATTGTAGCTACCGCCCTGAAGCATCAGGTCTAGTGGAGCAAATGAATGGCACATTGAAATCGAGAATGGCGAAAATATGTGCATCAACAAACTTGAAATGGCCTGACGCATTGCCTTTGGTACTAATGTCAATGAGAAACACCCCTGACAGAAAGACTGGACTGTCCCCACACGAGATTCTCATGGGCAGAGCTATGAGACTTCCAGCAGTTCCTACAAATGCGCTTTTGAATATTACAGATGATATGGTGTTAGACTACTGCAAAGGTCTAGCTGATGTGGTTCGATCTTTCTCTCACCAGGTGGAGGCAACCACCTTGCCACCGATCCAAGGTCCAGGACACACCCTGAAAGCAGGTGACTGGGTCGTGATAAAGAAGCACGTGAGGAAGTCGTGTTTGGAACCCCGTTGGAAAGGACCTTTTCAAGTGATTTTGACGACTACCACCGCTGTGAAGTGTGCGGGAGTTCCCAACTGGATTCACGCCAGTCACACAAAGAGGGTGTTGTGTCCCACAGATGAGGAAGTTGAAGCGCTGAAGTTACCAGTACCTGATAACAAAGTACCAAGCGCTGAGGCAGAGCAAAACAGAACTAGAAGCGAACAAGCAGAAATAGAGGAGGGAGAAATATTCTCTGAGGACGAAGCAACTGATTCGCTTGGGGAAGACCAAGGAGGAGCCTCAGACAGCGACGAAGCAGCTGAAGGTAACAAAGAGCCTGAAGCAGCTGAAAGTGACAAAGAGCCTGAAGAAAGTAACGGTGACAAAGGGCTCGAAAGAGGTGAAGGAGCAGGAGAGCCTGATCAGAGGAGGGCTTTCCCAGAAGCAGACGATACAGAAAAAGAAAAGGAAAACCTGATTGACTCCCCAGAAGGAGGGGACAAGGCAGAACAGAACGAAACTGCTCAAACTTCTTCAGAAGAGATCGCAGGTCCATCAAGTGGACCTAGTGCAAAAAGAAGACCAAGTATATCGCCGGTAAAATTAAGAACTAGAGAAACGTTGAACGACAGTGAAGGGCCAAGAGTGAAAGAGAAAAGAAAGGAAGTGTCTGTCGTAGTACCAACACCAAGTGAAGAAAAGGACTTGGCCAAAGAGGAAAGTACCAGTGAGAAAGAATCAAAGAGAGATGCAAAACTGAAAAGAAAAAGGATACCGAGCAGGAGGTATTCCGGTCCGGAGTGGGCATACGTAGCCAATAACGATTGGTCAGACGAATTCGTATCCCTCAGCCTTGAGAACGAAGAGGCAGAACTTCATTTTGGAAATAAAAACTTTATGGACTCTGTTGATTGAAACCATTGATCACTTGATTGATTTTTTTTAACCGGCTAAGACATTGCTAACTTGACATTGCTAACCTGATTGACTTTTCAACCGGCTAAGACATTGCTAACTTGATTGACTTTGAAACCGATTTTGAGACAACGCTGCTAACCGATAAGAGACTAAGCTGCTAAAGAAACTGTGTGAACATTGAACTCGTTCAGCTTTGTAAATATCTGCAACTTAGAAAAAAAAAAAAAAACGCTTTGATAAAGTGCCTTCAGCTCTCTGATTCTATACAGATCATGACTAGCTTCACTACACAGGGGCGTAAAATTAAGTATTGTAAATACATGTGTATAGGCTTACTGATCGCATGCGTACTAATAATTGTAGCAATAGTTCTTGGAATGCATGGTAAAAGCGAGAGTGAGACGAATGATGCTTCTACTTCTAAACCAATTATCGTTACTGAACTAACAGCTCTGAAGAGACTCGAGCAAGACGAGAGACACTTGCATGATAAGAAGGAACTTTCATCTAACGTTTTCTATTGCTTGCTGAGTGAGTATGTTGAGACCATGGATGCGAAAGATTGTTATGTGTGCACACAAATACCTACCTCAGTAGTGGAAGGGGTAACGTATCACAGCATGCCTCTTACGTATGGAATTACATGTAGTATAGTAGCTTCCAGATTTTATGCTCAAAGAGACATTCATTATTTCTATACTAATTACGATGTTACTTTTACATATGTCCCCATAGTAGGGTACCTAAGTAAGATAGCTAGAGATTGGGCTGCCACATTAATGAGGGAATTTTTCGAATCAATGTCACCTTTCCACACAGCTCACGCACATAGGGAGAATCTTACATGCTTGCTTTCACCAGTAGAAATAGAATTTTTAGACCGCACTGACGACAGAAAACACGAAATGAGGGAGAAATTAGAGAAGGAATTGCACGAAAGGACGTCTGTAGATAATTATGCTTTTGCCGCAATAAAGACACAAGGGAAAATAGCCTTAGATACATTGCATGTGGGTAGATTTTGTATACATAGATTTCCATCATATTATGACACAGCTTTCGTGGGAACGAGTGAATGTAAACACACATACGCATTTCAACAAAAATGGACGTTCATGCTGAATGGACAAGACCCAGTTATTCCTGGAGTATATTATATTTGTGGACTCAACGCCTATTATCGTCTTCCTAAAGGATGGTATGGGAGGTGTTATTTGGGAATATTGTTCCCAAAGGTTTACCAACTAGATGACTTAAAGAAATTTCCACGGCTGTCTGAATCACATCGTGTTCAGAAAAGGGAGACAGCTGTGGTGTGGTAGGAGATATATTTGGAGCTATGATTCCTTCAGTAGGAGTCATATTGAATTCAATCAAAATACGAAAGTTGTCTACTATTGTGGATAACATGTTGACAAAGTTTTCGGGAGCTATAATCCTGATGGATGCTGAACTCGCTGCAGAAAGAGCTATGACTCTTCAAAATCGGCTTGCCTTAGACATTCTTTTAGCAAAGGATGGCGGCGTTTGCAAAATGCTTGGCACGCGTCACTGTTGTACCTATATACCCGACAACAGTGGAAAAATTAGAACGATGCTTACAAATTTAACTAGAGAAAGTGTAGGTTTAAAGGAATTGAAAGAACTCGGAGTTTGGGAGAAAATTGGAAAAGGATTTGCTTCTGTGGGAAATTGGCTCAGCAACGTTTGGAACGGATTGTTACTAAAAATAGTAAAGGGAATACTAATAATATTAATTTGTCTATTAGGTTCTTGGGGAACATGGAAAGCTTTCAAAATGTTAAAAGCAAGGAACAAAAGAAAAAGAGAAGAGAAAATAGAGAACAAAATGGTGGAAATTTATAGGGAGAAGTCAAAAGGGACTAAAAGAAAAAGGGAATTGACTGAAGTGCCAAATTACTATACAGAATTTTAATGGAATAAAATTTGTGGGTAGATTTGATGTGATGACATAATTAGTCATCAGAGGAGGGATTGATGACGCAGAAAAGAAGGTTCGACATATATTCATGTACACCGTGTAACCGACATATATATTGAAGTGTGATTTTAAGTAAAAGAAATAATGTACGAGGGAAATTGTGCCCTCGGGGCAGTTCGCCATCATTATAAACGAGCTTTATTAATCATGAAGTATTAAAAATGTACTATTCCGTCATAATCACAAATGTATGCCATGATTTCTTGTTTGAAAACTGTTTTGCTTAGCTTAAATTTGTTCAGGCTTTGGCCTAGTTGCTTGGTTTCAAATTCTAACTGCGTGATTCTTTTTTTCCTTGAATTAATGAAATATATTCTTGCTTGAAGTTGTATTTTTCCAGTAGAAACTGGCTGGTACACTTATCTCCAAGGTTTCGTGCTAGGCCGGTTACATCCCTTTTGATACAAGGCCAGTCTCTGCAGGTGCGGACAATGAAGGTACAGATAGTAAAATAATTGGCAAATCATGATACAATTTGTGTTCCAAGGCGCCAAGGACAGTGTATGCATAAATGGGCGCTAGTAAAAGACAATTTTTGATTGGACAATTTGAAGCCAACCTATGAACCCTCCAATGGAAGACCCTACAGAATTTGGAATGTTTCTTACTTAAACCCACCGGACAAAGAGAAGTCAGCCATTTTCCTCGATGCCAGTTTGAAGCCTGATGCCAGACTCCATTTTGGACGACACCCTGATGCCCTTTTCTCTATCTGAGAGAAAGAGACTTTGAGAATTCTCACCCTAGAGACTTTAACTTTGATTTGTCCCCGTCTTGCCCATGCAGTAACTTTGCCCCATTCTCCTTGCCGCTGCAGGGAAACTTGCCCTTAACTTTGCCCCTTTGAAATTTGACCCATGCTGATCAACCGGTACCTGAAGGACGAAGACTTTTCTTGAATGCTGATTGTATTTGGTAAATATGAAAGGATAAATGTATTATGCATTGTGTTTTTCCTTTTAGGTACCAACTGCTATTTTGATAGGATCCTAGCTAGAAGTTTTCCAAATTTGTGTTGACTAAATTCGTTTTGCATGAAGTCCCACATGCCAATGCTAATTAGAGGTTAGTCGAGGTACTCATTCGATGTATCATGCTAATTTGAAATCTTGTTATGCTGACCAATGTATGCAATTAGTCAAATACAGTTAGTCATATTGGTGATTTGCATTGCGATAACTGAGTGTATCATTATTCAGATTTTGCGTAGATTGCGTTTCTTCCGCCGTTATGGACAGCTAGTAATGTTCATATACATATATCAATTGGTTTTGAGACACATATATATATCGTGCTAGCTTTGTTAATATAGGGAAATAAATTCACTAACTTTTAATAAACTGGTGTGGTTATTCATGACTGAAAGGTCATGGTGCGCCGAAATACCAACTGTTATTGATTTCTGATGTGTTGTATTGATCTATTAATTGAGTACTGATTACCGATTACAACAGTTATTGATTATTGATTTGAGTGACTCGACTATTGAGGATGAGGAGAGCCCGACTCGGTTAAAAGATTCACCGACCTCCAACGTGTCCAGGTACAGGTAATTTATAAGGGCTGGACGCGTTAACATATTCCACATAATACTTTTGGGTGATGTAAAAATGCATTCAAGGGTTTACTCCTGGGTTTATTCCACATAATATATTGGTTTAATAATGCTATCAAAGGCTTGCTTCTCTGGGACTCTGGGTTTTGCAGTACCACCAAGGACACTCCTCAGTCATTCTTGCGTAGACTCCATGTAATTCTTTTGGGCGGTTTACAGTTGCGGTGGTGGCAGGCATAAGTGTGGGGCAAACAAATTAGTCATTTTTACCCACTGACAGACATTGAGACATTGTGAATGCCTTTAGGGTCAACACCAAAGCTCTCCATCATGACTCTTTTAAACAGTGTTTATGCTGGACCATGACTGGGAGCTCTGTAGTTGAGGTTTCTCATAGTGCCGGCCAGTAGGTCATAGCATAAAAAAATAAAGTATAAACATTCAAAATAAAATACGTACTTAGCCACTGGCTCGCCTCCTCCTGTCCTTTTCTTCTCGGGGTTCCTCTGTACTGCAGGGACCACGTGGTTTCACATCCAACATACTTAACCACTCTTGACGCTGCTCTCATGCTGCTTATAATGTTAAGCAGCATGAGAGAAGCTCCAGGTTTGGTTTGAACGTGCTGGCTCGATGCTCCCTTACGCCATGGTGGCCCGTGCCTGCTCCACCCGGCTGTCTAAGACAGCTCGGGTTGGAGAGGTCTAATGTGCGAATGTCTGGATGGCCATCGCAAGACAGCCGGCCAAAGTAACATGCGCACTTTAAACTTAATTGCCCACCACTCCTCCCTGCTGCTGCAGCTCAGCAGCAATGGCCTCAACTGACCTCGGCAGTAACTCAAAATAAAATGGTAATAAACTAACCCCCTCATAGAGGAGCCACAGCTGTTGGTTTAACGGTGCCTTCAAGGGGTTGCTCCTCTCCATGTCAATCCGGGGTAGCCCGCACATAATACTCTTGGGTGGTTTTCCAGTGCCTTCAAAGGGTCATTCATCTACTATCGCTCTGTCGCCCCTGGACAGACTCATATAATACTCTTCTGTATTTTAATAGTGTCACCAATCGATTGATCCGATAGTGTCAGGCACCCACCATTCATATATCTAAACCAATCCACTCAATACAGACGAGAAGAGGCACCAATGCCGAACAGATCTGCCACACCTGGTGGCTTCATGGTGGACTTGAATACAGTCCGACCCTGGACCTGGCACTCGCATCCCTCTCCGAAATATTACACGAGTTGACTGTAATATGGACCATCAAACAGATCTGTCATCCCAACTGTAGGAAGTTGGCTCTGTATGTGCTATTTCAAAGTAAGGAATAGCATGCACAGAGTCCAAGGGTTCCCCTTAGAGGTAAAATAGTGGTAAAAATAGATAATACTAATGCTCTATTTTGTGGTAGTGTGGTCGAGCAGTAGGCTTATCCAAGGAGTAGTGTTAAGCATTTGTTGTACATACACATAGACAATAAATGAGGTACACACACTCAGAGACAAATCCAGCCAATAGGTTTTTATATAGAAAAATATCTTTTCTTAGTTTATTTTAAGAACCACAGGTTCAAATTCTACATGTAATATCTCATTCGAAAGGTATTGCAGGTAAGTACTTTAGGAACTTCAAATCATCAAAATCGCATGTATACTTTTCAAGTTATTGACAAATAGCTGTTTTAAAAGTGGACACTTAGTGCAATTTTCACAGTTCCTAGGGGAGGTAAGTTTTGATTAGTTTTACCAGGTAAGTAAGACACTTACAGGGTTCAGTTCTTGGTCCAAGGTAGCCCACCGTTGGGGGTTCAGAGCAACCCCAAAGTCACCACACCAGCAGCTCAGGGCCGGTCAGGTGCAGAGTTCAAAGCGGTGCCCAAAACACATAGGCTAGAATGGAGAGAAGGGGGTGCCCCGGTTCCGGTCTGCTTGCAGGTAAGTACCCGCGTCTTCGGAGGGCAGACCAGGGGGGTTTTGTAGGGCACCGGGGGGGACACGAGTCCACACAGAAATTTCACCCTCAGCGGCGCGGGGGCGGCCGGGTGCAGTGTAGAAACAAGCGTCGGGTTCGCAAGGTTAGTCTATGAGAGATCTCGGGATCTCTTCAGCGCTGCAGGCAGGCAAGGGGGGGGTTCCTCGGGGAAACCTCCACTTGGGCAAGGGAGAGGGACTCCTGGGGGTCACTTCTCCAGTGAAAGTCCGGTCCTTCAGGTCCTGGGGGCTGCGGGTGCAGGGTCTCTCCCAGGCGTCGGGACTTTAGGTTCAAAGAGTCGCGGTCAGGGGAAGCCTCGGGATTCCCTCTGCAGGCGGCGCTGTGGGGGCTCAGGGGGGACAGGTTTTGGTACTCACAGTATCAGAGTAGTCCTGGGGTCCCTCCTGAGGTGTTGGATCGCCACCAGCCGAGTCGGGGTCGCCGGGTGCAGTGTTGCAAGTCTCACGCTTCTTGCGGGGAGCTTGCAGGGTTCTTTAAAGCTGCGGGAAACAAAGTTGCAGCTTTTCTTGGAGCAGGTCCGCTGTCCTCGGGAGTTTCTTGTCTTTTCGAAGCAGGGGCAGTCCTCAGAGGATGTCGAGGTCGCTGGTCCCTTCGGAAGGCGTCGCTGGAGCAGGATCTTTGGAAGGCAGGAGACAGGCCGGTGAGTTTCTGGAGCCAAGGCAGTTGTCGTCTTCTGGTCTTCCGCTGCAGGGGTTTTCAGCTGGGCAGTCCTTCTTCTTGTTGCAGGAATCTAATTTTCTAGGGTTCAGGGTAGCCCTTAAATACTAAATTTAAGGGCGTGTTTAGGTCTGGGGGGTTAGTAGCCAATGGCTACTAGCCCTGAGGGTGGGTACACCCTCTTTGTGCCTCCTCCCAAGGGGAGGGGGTCACAATCCTAACCCTATTGGGGGAATCCTCCATCTGCAAGATGGAGGATTTCTAAAAGTTAGAGTCACTTCAGCTCAGGACACCTTAGGGGCTGTCCTGACTGGCCAGTGACTCCTCCTTGTTTTTCTCATTATTTTCCCCGGCCTTGCCGCCAAAAGTGGGGCCTGGCCGGAGGGGGCGGGCAACTCCACTAGCTGGAGTGTCCTGCTGGGTTGGCACAAAGGAGGTGAGCCTTTGAGGCTCACCGCCAGGTGTGACAATTCCTGCCTGGGGGAGGTGTTAGCATCTCCACCCAGTGCAGGCTTTGTTACTGGCCTCAGAGTGACAAAGGCACTCTCCCCATGGGGCCAGCAACATGTCTCGGTTTGTGGCAGGCTGCTAAAACTAGTCAGCCTACACAGATAGTCGGTTAAGTTTCAGGGGGCACCTCTAAGGTGCCCTCTGTGGTGTATTTTACAATAAAATGTACACTGGCATCAGTGTGCATTTATTGTGCTGAGAAGTTTGATACCAAACTTCCCAGTTTTCAGTGTAGCCATTATGGTGCTGTGGAGTTCGTGTAAAACAGACTCCCAGACCATATACTCTTATGGCTACCCTGCACTTACAATGTCTAAGGTTTTGTTTAGACACTGTAGGGGCACAGTGCTCATGCACTGGTACCCTCACCTATGGTATAGTGCACCCTGCCTTAGGGCTGTAAGGCCTGCTAGAGGGGTGTCTTACCTATACTGCATAGGCAGTGAGAGGCTGGCATGGCACCCTGAGGGGAGTGCCATGTCGACTTACTCATTTTGTTCTCACTAGCACACACAGGCTTGTAAGCAGTGTGTCTGTGCTGAGTGAGGGGTCTCTAGGGTGGCATAAGACATGCTGCAGCCCTTAGAGACCTTCCTTGGCATCAGGGCCCTTGGTACTAGAAGTACCAGTTACAAGGGACTTATCTGAATGCCAGGGTGTGCCAATTGTGGATACAATGGTACATTTTAGGTGAAGGAACACTGGTGCTGGGGCCTGGTTAGCAGGGTCCCAGCACTCTTCTCAGTCAAGTCAGCATCAGTATCAGGCAAAAAGTGGGGGGTAACTGCAACAGGGAGCCATTTCTTTACACAAGCCCCCCCCAGCCCACAGGCCAGGAGACTCAGCCCAAGCTGGGAGAGTCTTCCTAGTCTGTCAGGCGAGGAAGAGTAGGAGAAATAGGCTGGTTAGTTGCAGGGCCTACTCTGCCTTACATCCTTCTGTTCAGGTCATTCCCTTTGGGGAACTGACCTACTTCCACAGTGATAGGACCTAGTCTGAATTGCCTCTTGTCTGCCTCTTCAATGTCTCCACCCATTCTTTCTATTTTGGTCTTAGAGGTATCCACCTCTGCTAACCTTATCTTGGCCAGGGTTACCCCTAGCTTACCCAGAGAGGTTACCCAGAGCTGGAGTAACCCCACCATGACCAATAGGGTCAGGGGGCCTAACTTGCTATTTGGCATGGGGTCAGACCACCATGCTAAGGATAGTGCAGCCATAAAGGCTAACACCCAGCAGAGGCCACTGACAGCTGTCAGTGCCCAGAACCACACCTTTAGCTCTTCACCTAAAAGGGAAGGGGCTAAGTTACAGGCTTCTTTGGGTTCAGGTTGCCTGTCTGCTGTATTAGAGTGGGGGGTTACCACATCTTGTAGTAAACACCCTTCTTCCACTCTTTCTTCTGTTAGCTGAGGAGCCACCCACTCAGGTTTAACAGTTGCCTGACTAGCCAGGACTTCTTGTGGGTCAGGTTGGACTTTATCAGGGCCATTTTTGGAGTTCTCCCCTACTGGAGCAAAATCTCCTTGGCTTGCTGTAACCTTGGCTAAAGGTTGTCCACCCTTCCTACTCTGTTTTCTTTTCTTCTTCTTCTGGGGCCTGCTTGTATTTACTGCAGAGGCAGGACTTCCAGAATCCTTGGGAGAGGACTGGCACTGGACCAGTTTCTCTCTTGGGCTCTGACTAACCTCTGTGTAGTCATTTCCAAGGAGACAATCAAGGGGGAGGTCTGTACTGACTACTACCCTTCTCCAGCTAAGAGTGCCACCCACTTCTATGGGCACTAAAGCCACAGGCCTCTTAGTGACCCTGTCTAGGCTAACTCTTACCCTGGCAGTCTCACCTGGGATGTACTGGTTTGAGAGCACCAGCCTGTCATGCACAATAGTGTGACTGGCACAAGTGTCTCTCAGGGCAGTGGTTGGGATTCCATTCACCAGTAGGTGGTGGAAGTGTCTACTTCCCTCTGGAATCTCCAACTCACCTGTTGGGCCCTGTTTCCAGTTGAAGGCTAGGAAGACCTCCTCATCTGAGGAGTCATCTCCCATGGCTACACTGGTTACCCCTGGAATTTTGTTCTGGGGTTTGTTTTTGGGACAAGAAGTGTCCTTGGTGTGGTGCCCAGACTGTTTACAGTTGTGGCACCATGCCTTAGTGGCATCCCAGTTCTTACCCTGGTACCCACCTTTGTTTTGGGTTGTGTCTTGGGGCCCACCCACCTGTTCTGGTTTTTGGGGGCCTACAGAGGACTCTTTTTCTTTGTTTCTAGTGTCACCCACTTTCTCCTGGGGAGTTTTTGTAACCCCTTTCTTTTGGTCACCCCCAGTGGAAGTTTTGGTTACCCTAGTCTTGACCCAGTGGTCTGCCTTCTTTCCCAATTCTTGGGGAGAAATTGGACCTAGGTCTACCAGATACTGATGCAACTTTTCATTGAAGCAGTTACTTAAAATGTGTTCTTTCATAAACAAATTATAAAGCCCAACATAGTCACACACTTCATTTCCAGTTAACCAACCATCTAGTGTTTTTACTGAGTATTCTACAAAATCAACCCAGGTCTGGCTCGAGGATTTTTGAGCCCCCCTGAATCTAATTCTATACTCCTCAGTGGAGAATCCAAAGCCCTCAATCAGGGTACCCTTCATGAGGTCATAAGATTCTGCATCTTTTCCAGAGAGTGTGAGGAGTCTATCCCTACACTTTCCAGTGAACATTTCCCAAAGGAGAGCACCCCAGTGAGATCTGTTTACTTTTCTGGTTACACAAGCCCTCTCAAAAGCTGTGAACCATTTGGTGATGTCATCACCATCTTCATATTTTGTTACAATCCCTTTGGGGATTTTTAGGATGTCAGGAGAATCTCTGACCCTATTTAAGTTGCTGCCACCATCGATGGGACCTAGGCCCATCTCTTTTCTTTCCCTTTCTATGGCTAGGAGCTGCTTTTCCAAAGCCAATCTTTTGGCCATCCTGGCTAACTGGATGTCCTCTTCACTGGGGCTATCCTCAGTGATTTCAGAGGTGTTGGTCTCTCCTGTGAGGGAACCAGCATCTCTGACTATTATTTTTGGAGTCAGGGTTTGAGGGACCCTGTTCTCCCTAGATAGGACTGGTAGGGGGGAATTTTCCTCCAAGTCACTATCCTCTTCCTCTGAGTTGCCACCCTCAGAGGGGTTGGCCTTTTCAAACTCTGCCAAAAGCTCCTGGAGCTGTATTTTGGTAGGTTTGGGGCCCATTGTTATTTTCTTTATTTTACAGAGTGACCTTAGCTCCCTCATTTTAAGATGGAGGTAAGGTGTGGTGTCGAGTTCCACCACAGTCACATCTGTGCTAGACATTTTGCTTCTAAAAGTTGGAATACTTTTTAAGAATCTACAACTGGTTCTAGAATCTAATTCAAACTTTTACAAACTTTTAAACTCTAAAAGAAATGCTAAACAGGATCTAACACAAGGCCCTAGCAGGTCTTTTAAGAATTTAGAAAACTTTTCAAATTGCAAAAATCAGTTTCTAATGACAATTTTGGAATTTGTCGTGTGATCAGGTATTGGCTGAGTAGTCCAGCAAATGCAAAGTCTTGTACCCCACCGCTGATCCACCAATGTAGGAAGTTGGCTCTGTATGTGCTATTTCAAAGTAAGGAATAGCATGCACAGAGTCCAAGGGTTCCCCTTAGAGGTAAAATAGTGGTAAAAATAGATAATACTAATGCTCTATTTTGTGGTAGTGTGGTCGAGCAGTAGGCTTATCCAAGGAGTAGTGTTAAGCATTTGTTGTACATACACATAGACAATAAATGAGGTACACACACTCAGAGACAAATCCAGCCAATAGGTTTTTATATAGAAAAATATCTTTTCTTAGTTTATTTTAAGAACCACAGGTTCAAATTCTACATGTAATATCTCATTCGAAAGGTATTGCAGGTAAGTACTTTAGGAACTTCAAATCATCAAAATCGCATGTATACTTTTCAAGTTATTGACAAATAGCTGTTTTAAAAGTGGACACTTAGTGCAATTTTCACAGTTCCTAGGGGAGGTAAGTTTTGATTAGTTTTACCAGGTAAGTAAGACACTTACAGGGTTCAGTTCTTGGTCCAAGGTAGCCCACCGTTGGGGGTTCAGAGCAACCCCAAAGTCACCACACCAGCAGCTCAGGGCCGGTCAGGTGCAGAGTTCAAAGCGGTGCCCAAAACACATAGGCTAGAATGGAGAGAAGGGGGTGCCCCGGTTCCGGTCTGCTTGCAGGTAAGTACCCGCGTCTTCGGAGGGCAGACCAGGGGGGTTTTGTAGGGCACCGGGGGGGACACGAGTCCACACAGAAATTTCACCCTCAGCGGCGCGGGGGCGGCCGGGTGCAGTGTAGAAACAAGCGTCGGGTTCGCAAGGTTAGTCTATGAGAGATCTCGGGATCTCTTCAGCGCTGCAGGCAGGCAAGGGGGGGGTTCCTCGGGGAAACCTCCACTTGGGCAAGGGAGAGGGACTCCTGGGGGTCACTTCTCCAGTGAAAGTCCGGTCCTTCAGGTCCTGGGGGCTGCGGGTGCAGGGTCTCTCCCAGGCGTCGGGACTTTAGGTTCAAAGAGTCGCGGTCAGGGGAAGCCTCGGGATTCCCTCTGCAGGCGGCGCTGTGGGGGCTCAGGGGGGACAGGTTTTGGTACTCACAGTATCAGAGTAGTCCTGGGGTCCCTCCTGAGGTGTTGGATCGCCACCAGCCGAGTCGGGGTCGCCGGGTGCAGTGTTGCAAGTCTCACGCTTCTTGCGGGGAGCTTGCAGGGTTCTTTAAAGCTGCGGGAAACAAAGTTGCAGCTTTTCTTGGAGCAGGTCCGCTGTCCTCGGGAGTTTCTTGTCTTTTCGAAGCAGGGGCAGTCCTCAGAGGATGTCGAGGTCGCTGGTCCCTTCGGAAGGCGTCGCTGGAGCAGGATCTTTGGAAGGCAGGAGACAGGCCGGTGAGTTTCTGGAGCCAAGGCAGTTGTCGTCTTCTGGTCTTCCGCTGCAGGGGTTTTCAGCTGGGCAGTCCTTCTTCTTGTTGCAGGAATCTAATTTTCTAGGGTTCAGGGTAGCCCTTAAATACTAAATTTAAGGGCGTGTTTAGGTCTGGGGGGTTAGTAGCCAATGGCTACTAGCCCTGAGGGTGGGTACACCCTCTTTGTGCCTCCTCCCAAGGGGAGGGGGTCACAATCCTAACCCTATTGGGGGAATCCTCCATCTGCAAGATGGAGGATTTCTAAAAGTTAGAGTCACTTCAGCTCAGGACACCTTAGGGGCTGTCCTGACTGGCCAGTGACTCCTCCTTGTTTTTCTCATTATTTTCCCCGGCCTTGCCGCCAAAAGTGGGGCCTGGCCGGAGGGGGCGGGCAACTCCACTAGCTGGAGTGTCCTGCTGGGTTGGCACAAAGGAGGTGAGCCTTTGAGGCTCACCGCCAGGTGTGACAATTCCTGCCTGGGGGAGGTGTTAGCATCTCCACCCAGTGCAGGCTTTGTTACTGGCCTCAGAGTGACAAAGGCACTCTCCCCATGGGGCCAGCAACATGTCTCGGTTTGTGGCAGGCTGCTAAAACTAGTCAGCCTACACAGATAGTCGGTTAAGTTTCAGGGGGCACCTCTAAGGTGCCCTCTGTGGTGTATTTTACAATAAAATGTACACTGGCATCAGTGTGCATTTATTGTGCTGAGAAGTTTGATACCAAACTTCCCAGTTTTCAGTGTAGCCATTATGGTGCTGTGGAGTTCGTGTAAAACAGACTCCCAGACCATATACTCTTATGGCTACCCTGCACTTACAATGTCTAAGGTTTTGTTTAGACACTGTAGGGGCACAGTGCTCATGCACTGGTACCCTCACCTATGGTATAGTGCACCCTGCCTTAGGGCTGTAAGGCCTGCTAGAGGGGTGTCTTACCTATACTGCATAGGCAGTGAGAGGCTGGCATGGCACCCTGAGGGGAGTGCCATGTCGACTTACTCATTTTGTTCTCACTAGCACACACAGGCTTGTAAGCAGTGTGTCTGTGCTGAGTGAGGGGTCTCTAGGGTGGCATAAGACATGCTGCAGCCCTTAGAGACCTTCCTTGGCATCAGGGCCCTTGGTACTAGAAGTACCAGTTACAAGGGACTTATCTGAATGCCAGGGTGTGCCAATTGTGGATACAATGGTACATTTTAGGTGAAGGAACACTGGTGCTGGGGCCTGGTTAGCAGGGTCCCAGCACTCTTCTCAGTCAAGTCAGCATCAGTATCAGGCAAAAAGTGGGGGGTAACTGCAACAGGGAGCCATTTCTTTACACCAACACACAACATTTACTGAGTGGGTCTCCTAACAGTTGTATCTCGTATAAGGAAGGCCACTGTAATTATGTGATAGTGCGGCCACTGCGTCGTTTGCATAGTTATGAATCTGCAGATTTCAACCCCCCAAAAAAAAATTCCATATCAAATGGTTCAAAAGTTACTAAAAAAAAGTTAAGACAACTGCTACTGCGCAGTGGAAGTCCCTTCGCAAAGGTTGACTTGTCACTTTTCTGTTTCTTTTTTGGCACATTTGAGTGTTAAACTGGTACTAATGAGGTGCAACCTATGCCTAGACAGAGTTAACAAGTGTAATGATTAGAAAATAATAATGGAATACTGCCACAAAATGTGTCTGCATTACGCCGCACAATTTGCCTTTTCTTACCACATAATTTACTCAACCCTGCCGCATAATTTGGCCCTCCCCTGCAGCATAATTCCAGAGGCCGGAGTATAGAGAGTGGACTGAAAATCGTTTGATGGTCACCATAAACCCACCACGGGACCATCAGAGGAAGCCATCACAGGCCTGGAATGTAATCTGTCTCTCTCACTCATATTTACTCCATCACATTTCTAAGTACTTCCACTAGGGGGATTTTACAGGTTAAAAAGACCTGATGATGCAATGACTGACAGGGGAGTGGCACTAAAGTAGCAGAGTTCTGGCTACAGGTGGCAAGTGACAGAGGGCCAATGGGATGAAACAATGCCCTTCACGTGCTGGCCTGTCATATCCGGGGACATTAGTTAAATGCATTGCCCTGCCAGAGCCAGCCTTTTTTTTTTGGAAACGGTCCACTCACTGATCATGAAATAAGAACTTCGCCCCCGGTTCCACAAACAAACATTGCCATTTAATCTTTTCTTGTGAACTGTTTCGACCTTTCGGTGCTGCTCTGCCCTTAGTCGCGCACCTCTCTCCCAGCCGCTTCCGCCCACGCGCCTCGCTGTGCCCGGCTGTCCTGAGCCGCCATATCGTGCGCGCATCTTCAATCAGCCAGGTGGGGAGTTTGGCCAACCAACTGCATTATGGGACTCGTAGTTTGTCTTTAAATTGTATGTGCGGGCTTAAAAACCTCACCACGCTATTCGGTGCTCGAAAACGTCTAGGGAAGGGGTCACTTCACAGCCTCCATCTCCCGGAACCCACCTCTTCCTCTATGTGGTTACATCTGAATGCTGCAAGGGCAGCGGTTGGGGCTTCATGGCTTGGTGTGCAAATGCTTCTTTAAAAGTCTCTTCTTTACACTGTGATTAGTATTATTAACGCCCCCCCCCCCGCCCCCACACACACACGGGACCTCAGAAATGTATCGAAGACCCATGAGAAGCCTCAGCCAACCCTCGACCGATCCACAGCTTTCGAGTTTCTCACTTTCACGCGCGGCTTCGTCATCCAGTCAGCGGTCTTCATTATACATTCTGGATTTGTAAGTTTTGTTCCTTCTGTAGTCAAAAGAGGACCACAAGTCCAAAAATGCAGAATAAAAACCTTGATTTAACGGGCCATTCACGTATGGCTCTGGGTAACTTGGGAACTCTGCCCCCCCCCCCCCCCATCGCCCCAGTAAAACCCTGAACCAGCCCGACTGGAAGACTCACCTTCCTGGAGAGCAAATAAAAGACCAAAGAAAGCTGGAAGAAGACACCGGAGAGGGACCCCTGGGACGAGCGCACGGCGGGCGCCCATCAGCAGGCCAGGGTCATCCGCCCCAGCAAAAGGGACGACTGGAGATCCCCTGCTACACCTTACATGGCGGCGCCTTGCTTTCACTTTCACTTTCAGGCTGCAGATCAGGAAGTCTCTTCAACCAGTCCTCTCTCCCCCACCCCATCCTTATTGCTAGAGCTGGTCCAGACGCTGGAAGTGGGACTGCAGGGGGTGCTGCAGCGCCCCCAAAATAACCAATGCCGAAGGTGGACGGTCATTAAAGAGGCCTTTGAATTGTATTTTTAGCTCGTCGCGTTTGCAGGGAGTTCTAAGACAGAGGCCGGATTCTAGCCTTCTAACACAGCGCTACTTACTCTTTTAACTTGGAGACTGGTGTAGGGTGACCACCCGTCCGTAAATTTCACGGACTGTCCCTAATTTCGCCCTGCCGTCCGTTGTCCGTGATGAAACCTTTAACGGACGACATTTGTCCGTAATTTCAGCCCTTCACCTAAAGGACAAGGGAAGGCAGGGCGAAATTATGGGCAGAAGAGTTTCCCCAGCAGGTTTCAAAGGCAGAGAGTCTCCTGTGCTCTGAGGGAGGGAGGGGCAGAGAGATAAGAATCAGACCTTCTTGCCAGGGGGTCTCCTTCCCTAAAGACATGCAAATGTGCACAACTGGTAAATCTGCAAATACAAAAGGGCTTGAAAACCCCCATTGACTTTACTAAAAGGAGTCACTTTAAGTTTTCTGATGGCAAAGACATTACTTTTAGAGAGGTATTGTAATGGTGTTCCAAGGTGAGCTGTGGAGTGTGTGTTTTTAATGGAGTGTTATAATTTTTTTTAGTATTAGGTATAAACTGTATATTATTCAAATCTGTATTTCAGAAGCACTTTTTTTTATTTAACCAAAATGCATTTGCGCTTTTTGTAGCAGCCTTTATTATGATGTAATTGTATTTTTTACAGTTCTTTCAGGTACTTCGGTACCTCATAGTACTAACAAACATTGGCAAAGCAATAGGTCTCATCTACAAAAGAGTTAGCGGCTTTGTTAATGTGTTTTAGCCATTAGCCATGTTATACACCAGAGTAGCTGCTGTTCAGCATGGCTTAAAGTTAGTGGCATAGTGGTGTGGAGTGGAGTAGAGTAGCATAGGAGCAGTGGCGTAAAGCCCAGTGGTGCAAAGTACAGTGCAGCGGGGTACAGTGTAGTTGTTTAGAGTGTGTTAGCGTAGAGTGCAGTGGTTTAGAGTGCAGTGGCGTGGGACAGAGTAGAGTGGCATAGAGTGCAGTGGATTAGAGTTGCATACATTAGAGTGGCAGAGAGAGCACTAGCGTAGAGTGGTGCAGTGGCATAGATTGCAGAGTAGACTCACGTTGCAGGGAGTGCAGTAGTGTAGAGTGGTGCAGAGTAGTGCAAAGTGCTGTAGAGTGGAGTAATGCAGAGTAGAGTGGCATAGAGTGCAGTGGCATAGAATGCAGTAGTACATAGTACATCGGTGTATAGTACAGTGGTGGAGAGTGCAACGCTGCAGAGTAGAGTGTCAGTGCAGTGATGTAGAGTGGAGTAGAGTGGCACAGAGAGCAGTGGCGTAGAGTACAGTGGTACAGAGTAGAGGGCAGTGGAGTACAGTGCAGTTGTTTAGAGTGCATTGGCGCAGAGTGCAGTGGCATAGAGCGGCATGGGGTAGAGTTACATAGAGTGGAGTAGAGTTCCATACAATAGAGTAGCAGAGTGCAGTAATGCAGAGTGGTGCAGTGTCATAGAGTGCAGAGTAGACTCGTGGCACAGAGTGCAGTGGTGTAGAGTGGTGCGGAGTGGAGTATTGTAGAGTAGAGTATAGTGCCTAGAGTGCAGTGGCGTAGAGTAGTGTAGAGTGCAGAGTTGCAAAGAAGAGTGTCAGTGCAGTGGTGTAGAGTGGTACAGATAACAGTGGCATAGAGTATAGTGGTGTAGAGTAAAGGGCAGTGGCATACAGTGCAGTTGTTTAGAGTGCACTGGTGTAGAGTGCAGTTGCATATAGTGGCATTGGGCAGAGTAGATTGGCATAGACAGCAGTGGAATAGAGTATATTGGTGCAGAATGAAGTAGTACAGAGCAGAGTGGTGTAGAGTATATTGGCGGCCAGTGCAGTGTTGCAGAGTGTCAGCGTGCAGTGGTGTAGAGTGCATTGAACTAGAGTGCAGTGGTCAGAGTGGTATAGAGTACAGTGGCATAGAATAGATTGTTTCAGAGTAGAGTGCAGTTGCATAGAGTGGAGAGTGCAGTGGAATAGAATGCAGTGGCACAGAGTGCAGTGGCATAAAGTAGATTATTTCACAGTAGAGTGAGGTGGCTTAGAGTGGAGAGGTGCAGGTTATAGTGGAGTTGCATAGAGTGTGATGGTGTAAAGTAGTGTAGAGTGCCGTGGCATAGAGTGCAGGGGTGCAGAGTAGATTAGAGTGATGTACAGTGTATTGATGTAGAGTGCAGGGACATAGAGTTGAGTGTTACAGAGTAAACTGTATTAGCATAGAGTGTAGAGTTCCATTCATACACTCTAGTGCAGTGAGACTACAGACAAGTTATAGGTACAGCACATCCTGACATTAGGTGTGAGACTGTCGCCCACACCATCTGCCCTGCCTCTTTAAAAAAAAATTAGGTTGAAAGTCCATGGGCGGTTGGGGTAAGCCAGATGTTTTTGTTCAATTTGTTTAAACTAGCATAAGGTGAATTACCTTAATGTGTCCCAAACTGTTTGCCAGGGGTTTTAAAACGTTCAGAAACATAATCAAATTTTTGCTGTTACTTTCTTTTCAGGAAAGATCGGGTAGATTTGGGTAGGGGTGATGGCCTTGCCGCAGTACTGAAGGGCATTAATTTACTACTGAACAAGGACGTAATGTGACACCTGAATGTAGCATACCTGGAGGCAATCACAAAAGGTCCACAGTGAATAAATAGTGCTATGTTAAAAAAAGAGTAAATAAATGCACTGACAACATAGTGTGGCATGGCCTCTCTTGCGCATGTCTGTAAAACTGACGTTTGTTCTTGAATTTTTGTCCTGAATTTTGACCCTTTGTCCTGAATTTTTGTCCTGAATTTTGACCCTTTGTCCTGAATTTTTAACAGTCCTGTCCAGAATTTGCCTCAATGCCAGGTGGTCACCCTAGACTGGTGTTCACTTTTTTTTCTCTTAATGCAGTGTGAGAATTTTGCCAAGTGAAGTGTCTGACAATCTTACTTGCCTGAAAGGAAAGGCTGTGGTTTTCTGCTATCACACACCAAAATGTAACTGCATACAAATATTTCAAACTAAATAAACAGGAAATCACAGAAGATAACGTACTTTAAAAAAAAAATCTGAAGTGTGATGGAAACAGAGATTGTAACATGATAAAAACAAATCAAGATACTTTACTTGGTGATGCACAAATGACAAATATTCGCTATATAGTTTTATAAGAAAACTGTAGTTCAGTGCATACTTAGTAATGATTTAAATAGAAAATGTGCTGCCTGTAAATTAAACTATGCTACTACAAAATGCTTTAGTAATATATTTGTAACAGTGTGCTCCAAAATGCAACACCGGCCACATACTACACCCTTACCACTCTCATGCTTCATGGGTGCTGCTCGCATGCAGCACTTGATCTTTGTGTGATGCTTGGATTTTTCAGAATCCCTGAGATGAGAGATGCAACATCGATGCCACCTCCCCAGTTTGAAAATCGTTACATCTCCACTTGAGCGGCTTAAACTGAGCCGGTATGTATGTTACATCAACTAGGCGCTTGTTGCTTTTAGTTCAGAATGAATCTTTATGCTAATTGTCATCAATAAACCTGATTGGGGGCGTGGCCAGCAAGATGGCAGGCTAGATGCAGCCTCTCAGCAGTGCATCCAGCCGACAGAATCCTGATTCAATCATTCGGCCCCTGTAGCTCATCTGACTCAGAAAATTGCAGCCCATGGCCAGGTGGAGTGCCAGGTACCACCCGAGCCCACGACCAGCGAGCATTTTCTGGGTCACGGTCTTGGAGCCAGGGTGCGGGCCGCTGCTGCAAAATGTCAGCAGTGCAGATCTAGGTCCCAGGAGATGTGATGCCTGCTTCCACACTGCAGGAATGTCACATTCAGAGCCTCTCTTACGCCCTTTAGCGGGCTGAGACGAAATCCGGATTCGGCTCTTGAATGTCTTGGTCTGTTGAAGGTAAGGGCAACAGTTTCCGGTAGCCATGGTGCTGCCGACAATGTAACGCCAAAGCAGACTGTACCTTCCAGAAGGAATCCCAAAGAGGAAAAAAAAAAACAAGGGAAAAAAAACCTTTTGCAGCAATTGAAACTCCAGAAGGAAAGAAGGCGAAAGGAAAGCAAAGAGCTGACCAGTAGAATGACAAAGGTAGCAACAGACTCCAAGGACTCCAGTGGTAGAAACAGGAAGAGAACAGCACCCGACTGAAGCAGAAATCACCAACAGGAACGAGGACACAGCAGCAGGAGCAAGAAGTGTCGCAATGCAAAGAAAGAAAAGATTCAGCCACTTATATACCCTCCGACAGGAAATTACAAAACAAGAAGAGGGACACCTCCATCTTGGATAAAGAAACAGCAATGAAAAAGATAGAAAGACCATATTGGATTGGTGCAAACAAAACCCTTCCCTAAGCATGCTGGGAACATTGCAGAGGAGTATGGGAAGAAGTGCAAAAACATGGCCCCCGGTACAAGACTCAGGAACTAATGGTAAGTATATGGAAAGCTGCAGCTCCAGAACAGGAACTGCGGCTCAACTTGTACATTTTGAGTCACCATGGGCCACCACGGTGATCCGTGGTGTGCCCGAGATAGAAAATAAATAAACGTCGCAGAACATATCCGCGATGCCAAAACAGTCACAGCAGCGCGCCGCCTACGACTACCGCGTGCCTGACAGATAAAGGAAAGCTCTGCGGCCGCCACTGCGGCCTTAAGCGGTGAAGAAGGTGGTGCTGCGGGTGACCCTCAGCACACAGTAGGTCCCCCTTCTGAGGCCCGGGCTTGTCAGGAAAGAGCCAGAAAAACACGGCAGACAAGAAGTGGAGCATGAACAGATGCAGCATCTTCCCAGGATCAATCACTGGAAGGATACCCTTTCCATTAAAAAAAGAGGAACTGTAGCTGGTTCTTGAAGAACCGAGTCACATTTTCCCTGCACTTCATAATAAGGAACCCTTTCAACCAAAACTGGAGGAGGATGAGAAAAAGCTCTTCTGGAGGGGTCAGAAATGTAGGGTTTTAACTAACTGGGAAGTATGAAGCACAGGGTGCACTTTCCAGGAACTTGGCAATTGTAAACAAAAAGACATTGGATTCACTATTAAGATTATCTTGAAGGGACCATAAAAGTGTGGTTTGAATTTGTTGAGAGACAAATGACTAGGCAAAAGCTTTGAGGAAAGCCAGACTTTATAATTCACTTGATACGTAGTCGACAAGTGCAGACGAACGTCGGCAGCAGCTTTCATTTTATTTTTGGCATCTTGCAGATTGGAATGTATCTACCTCGGAAACGTTGGGTAAAAGAAGTCACAGCTGGAACAGAGATTGAGTCCTGTAAAATAAAAGGGAGGGCCCTGGGATGGTAACCATAGAGACAGAAAAGGAGAGTGGCTTTTGATGCACTGTGAACTGCTTTGTTGTAAGAAAGCTCTGCCAATGTAAAACGGTAGACCAATTGCCTTGGGCTGAATTACAAAAGCAACAAAGGTATTGCTCCAATCCTTGGTTTAAGTGTTCAATCTGTCCATTGGTCTAAGGAAGAAATCCAGATGGCAAAACGAACTTTATACCCAGAAACTGGAAATTACACAACAGGGCGAGGGAAACCTCCATACTGGATAAGGAAACAACAATGAAAAACATAGAAAGACCATATTGGATTGGTGCAAACAAAACCCTTCTCTAAGCATGCCGAGAACCTGGCCGAGGAGTATGGGAAGAAGTTAAGAACATGGCCCCAGGTACAAGATTCGTGAACTACTGGTAAGTATATGGAAAGCTGCAGCTCCAGAATGGGAAGCACGGCTGAACTTGTACATTTTGAGCCACCATAGGCCGCTGCGAAGATCCACGGTGCACCCGAGATAGAAATGAAATAGGCATTGTGGAACGTATTTGCGATGCCAGAACAGTCACAGCAGGCCACCGCATATGACTAAGGCGTACCTGAGAGATTAAGCAAAGAGCCACGGGTGCTGCTGCGGCCTACGGTGGTGAAGAAGATGGTGCTGTGGGTCTGAGGAAGAGCTCAGAGTCCTCTGTGCCTGGCGGAATCCTGACTGGCAAAGAGGGGTGGGGGCCTGACCCTAAGTGGGACCTGCTGGCTGCGTGTGAGGGTGTGTGTTGCATCCCCTCCATACTCATGGCGAAAGATAAAGAACTGAGGCTGCCTTGACAAAGCAAGATTGACATTACACCAAAATGTTGACCATCTCAGAGAACCCCCACTGATCCTCATGGGATGCTGGATAATGCGGCCTCAAGTGTTCTCTGGAGATAAAATTGGTGAAGTCCTCTCTGAGATGTCACTCCTGACACACAACCTGTATAACCTTGCAGAATAAGTGACTAATGCCGAGGGCAGAGTTTCTGAACTGGAGGACACAGCTCTCACCTTAAGCCAGGGGGTGGCGGAGGTCAGGGGGATTACTAAAGGCCCAGCCTGGATAGTGGACGATACCGAAAACAGAGTAAGGAGAAATAACCTGAGGCTCGTGGGGTTCCAGGAGGGGGTCAAGAAAGGCAATATGTTGGAGTTCTTGGATCAGTGGTCTTTTGTTCTTGCCCCCCCGCTCCACCTCAGAGCTGTGTAGATGAGGCTGGGAGTTTTGATCACTGATTCTAGTCTATATTAGTTGAGTAAGTGGTGGGTGGGGTGAGCGACAGACCTCTCTGACCTTGCTTACGAGTAGTTATGTTTTGTGCTATGTGGGTTCACACTTGCAAGGGGTGGCGGGTGTTTGGGAGGCGGGTGGGGGAACATGTTGGGGATTTTAGGCACTGATTTCAGTTGACAGGCGGGGGAGAATGATGCTATCACTTGCAGACCCGTGGTATGACACCAATTGGCTCTTTTACAACATGATACTCATGACACAAGCTGGGTCCCTAGATGACACACAGCACTCAGTGCTATCATGGAACTTTACCAGGCTAGGTAACGAGGTCAAGCAGTATATCATCCGACTAAAGCCCAATTTAATCCTTCTTCAGGAGACCCACCTGCGTGGGACATGGTGTTCATTCCTGAGCATGATGGCACACATGACACTGGCATTTGCAGGATTTACCTCTGGCTCCAGGGAAGAGGTTATACTGATTAAAGGTGACTCAAACTTGGGTTGACCCGTATGGAACATATGTTGGGGTTCAGGGAATAAAGGATAGACATCACCTAGCAAGTGTCTATGCTCCCGTCCCCCCTATGCAGGCCCCCACACTAGAGAAAGTGATGACTATACTATTAGAAACAGACTGGTCCTCACGCATTATAGGTGGGGACTATAATGATGTCATAGCTTCTACCCTGGATCGCTCAGGGTCAGCCATGGCGCCCACAAGAAACACACCACTGGCACGCTTTGTGGCTACACTGGATCTTTCGGATCTGTGGCAGCGACATCATCCCAGGGGAAGAGGGTATGCATAAATTCCGGGACGCACTGGGTCTTCTCCAAATTAGATTATGTGTTTGCCCTAGTGGGGGAGGTTGGTGCTGTGGCTGGTGCAGAGTACTTGGCAGGGTACTGT
Source organism: Pleurodeles waltl (assembly GCF_031143425.1). Taxonomy (NCBI): domain Eukaryota; kingdom Metazoa; phylum Chordata; class Amphibia; order Caudata; family Salamandridae; genus Pleurodeles; species Pleurodeles waltl. Next base: position 88,949,614 of record NC_090446.1, on the reverse strand, counting down.
CTGATTATTCCCAGCTTTGAGTCTTGGTGGGTAGAAAGTGATGAGTGGTGAGGGCAGGCTGAAACTGAATGCGTGGGACGTGGAAGTGGCCGGGGGGCTCCAAATAGACACATAAATCTACTTTTCCAAAAATGAGGATGCGGCTCATTCAGTGGAGAAGCTCTAGAAGGCATATAAAGTGGTTCTTAAAAATAGATCCCAAAACATAATTGTGGGGGAAAAAACGGCACGAGGTGGAAGCTCTAGATGAGGTAGAGCACCATCTGTGGTACCTGGAGGATCCCATCCAGGATATGGCGGATCCTCGGGTCCTCAGAAGAAATGAGGTGCTGCGCACTGAGTACCGTAATTTGGAAGAGAGGGCAGCAAGCCAATACATGCTTAACACTCACTACCACCTGTACGACACTGGGGATAAGGCAGGCAAGTTGCTGGCATGGTCGAGCAAGAGAAAGGCAGAGGCTCACTAGGTGGAATCCATACACGACTGAGGCACAAATAGTTGAGAAGTTCGCCTGTTATTATGGGGCATTCTGCAGGGTGCACGCACTACCAGTCACCGAACATGTTAAAGAACAAATTAGAAACTTCCTTGAAACAATCGACACCACTGTACTTTCTGCTGATATTCGCGGAAACAGGAGGGCAACATTGAACTCCCCGAGGTCCAGGCTGCCATGGTGAGTCTTAAATCAGGCAAGACCCCAAGGGCCAAAAGGCTCCCCCGCGAGTTCTTCAAGAGGTATGCTTGTGTACTAGAGCCCAATCTCCTGAATCTGTTTCAAGAAGCTAGGGATAGGGCATCTCTACCACCCGATCTTCAATACGAATCTATAACAGTAATACATAAGGAGGGGAAGACTAAATCTAGTTGTGAGTCATCTCATCCGATATCACTGTTAAATATTGTAGCCAAGATACTGGCCACTAGACTCTTTAGGGTTGTGGTTCCGCTAATACACAGACTAGTCAGGCTTCATGCCAGGTAGGACCACCAGACTTAATTTAAGAAGGCTGCACAATTGGATGCCGGCGGTAGGAGATAGGGAGGAGCCGATGTTTTTCTTTCGCTGGCTTGATTTCCAGTAAACATTAGCAAAAATATATTTTGGCCTGTATTATAGGAAATTGATAGTGCTGCTATACCAAGTACAAACTGCGGCGGTGGGGGTCAATGGTATCCTCTTGTCAGCATTCCCGATTGAGGGGGGACTTGACAGGACTTCCCCCACCACTCTTATCCACCCTTACACTGGAGACTCTTGCCAGCCTAGTCCGTGCTCACCCCAATTTATGGCTGTTGAGGGTAGCCAACACTAGTCCGGAGGAGGAGAGAGTCTTGCTATATGCAGACGATATCCTCCTCTATGTTAGAGAGTCCGTAACAACAATCCCGGTCATCTTCCATACCTTGGAGGCATTTAGCACTTACTCGGGTATAAGATAAACTGGGAGAAGCCTGTGTTGTTCCAGCCGTATGGTGCCTCTGACCTGACCACACCCTCCTTGGAAGACTACAGGTGAAGACTGGGTATTAAACATCTTGGTATCCATGTGACTGCTACCACAGACTTGCGTCGCTCTAGTAACCTTGGAAGGGAGATTACA